>NC_143222.1:7075784-7387864 GCF_030267445.1 Bombyx mandarina | reverse complement strand
TCAAACAAGCGATGGAACTTTAGATCTCCGTCTAGGTAAATTTTACCACTTCCTTGGCGAGAGTAATGAGACTCTACAGGCTGAAGAGATTTTATGTGATCGCATATACTTCTGATAACATCCCTAGTTATTACTTTGCGATGATTAGTATGACGCCCTCGCAGATCCGCTTCTATCAAGCCACTTACCTTACTTACCTTTATTTTCTAAAGACTTATAGACAAATTGTTTACTTAATGGAAATGTGTTTAGAAACATCTTCTTGTACACAATTAAATAGTTTTCCTGGTCGTCTAAAACAGCCCTTGGGAATCTATATATCAAAGTAAACCTACGCCTAGACTCCATATCAGTGAAAATCCTTAGTTTTTTTGTTTGACAACCAAGTTTTCAATAAAGGCTTACTGCTTTTCACGGTTTCCTAAATCTTAAAGCCTATTGAAAATCAATATTCTTTCATCATCACTCATTTTCGTTGACCATTTTAGTCTACAGTTCATATGAAACATAGGACCCAAAATAGGACAAATCCATCTATTGGTTTATCTCATCAATATCTGCGTCAAAAAGGGGCGGTAACTGTGTAAAAGAAAAACAAAAATATATTTTTATTGAGATTTTTTGAAAAGAATACTATACTAAGTTATGCTTCATATCGAAGTACAATATCTTAAGTGTGACATAGGATAAAAAAAGTATAGGAAATTCCAATGTAAAATATCGTAAGGACAGATACGGGACTCATTTATATTTTTTTCAATAGTAAAGTATCGTAAGTATTTACTTACGATATTGGAGAAGGATCTAAATTCAACGTATAGTATAGTATATATATACTTACGATATTTTACTGTGGGTATTATACTATTTCATATTATTATATTTTAAATAAATCATAAAATCATTATTCATATTGTAAAACATATAAATTTCCTTGTACTCTCGTAGCATTCTCCACAAAAGGGTTGGATGTACACACATCATCACCATAAGTTGAATTAATAGCGTTTACCGGTTTTTGCCAATCAAATTATCACATTGTTTTACCGGTTTAATTACTGCATCAATCATTCGTTTTGACCTAGATGACATAGTTGATAGTTAATCTTATACTTACTGTCCATTAAATAATATAAATCAGTACATTTTTTAAAAATGTGATATTAGCTGCGCTGGTGCTCCTCTCCAGCGTATTCAATCGTTACTACTACTTACCATTCCTTCGTGCGGCTAAACGATCCCTCGTCTCCCGCGTACAGCACACTAACTGCACTATACGATTTATTACTACGGTAAATATGAACATACGACAATATGCACTCTCAATATCTTTGGTTCTATTGCAAATATTTTTTTTATTATTAGATGAAACGATAAACGATATTATAAAGTATTTGAAAATCTAAAAATGTCATTTTCGTAAATTTGTTGGTTACGATAATATACGTAGGAGGTGTCGAAATGTTGTACCAATTTGAAATTACAATAAAATGGGGCATTTCTAAATAGCTTGCCAGTGGTAGTACAGTGCTTTTTTTTCGTAAATAAGTTATGGGATAAAACGCTTTTAACCATGACTTAGTAAAACTTTTTCTATTAAATTCACACAAGTGATTATTCGATTTGTAGCTGCAGTCAATAGCATAGTTTTTATGGATTATATTTAAAAAAAATATATCTTTAAAATTATGAAATTTATGATCACAGTGTCTAAATATGTGGCTGCTACAAGGTGTCGATTTTCTATATTTTCATAAATATTGTTACGCGCTGGGGCTCGGGATAAATAAAAAATCTACCGAAGAACAAATTAAAAATGTATTTAACACTTTACTAGAGGTCCCGCAGTAGTCGAAATTCGACTATATTAATTGGAATTGTAAGTTTGTACACGATTATGATTGTATTTTATACTTCTATAATCACAAATTTCGCCAAGACTACACTATAAAAATATTAACAAAGACAAACAATTATATTTAATCTCAATTAGACAACAGACGTCAAGAACAAAAGTTTGACAATAAATAGTATGCATGCGTGTGTGCGTCAAATACATGGTATGTAGTGTGTGTAATGTTTTCTTAATTGATTTAATGTATCTTTTATGCATTATTTAAAAAAAATATTAGCATTGTGCACTTCTTCTCTATATTCTCTATAAGTTTGGAAAATTTCATACTCCTCCATCCGCGCAATTTTCGTAAAAAGGGCTACAAAATTTTTGCTTCACGTATTAATATATAGTTATAGATAACTCTATATAACACTATTTAATTTCAATGGTTTCGTAGTTTTATTCTTTAATAGACATTTTTATTTGCTGTAGATGTTTATTATGTATTATATATTATTAAAGTAGATAAATACAGAGTAAATTAAATGGATAAAAATGGAAATTAATCCGAAAATCGTCACTCGGTTGATATTCCAAGCACAGAAGAAGAAACGTCAACATTAAAATACATTTTCCATTAAGAAACTTTATTAATTCAGTTCGCAGATACAGTGGGATTTTGTTAACGCTTCTGAACAACAAACAAACTTTTTATCTTAGAACGAGGCGTTTTATCAAATCGGATGAAAGGAACCCGACTGAAAAATA
The DNA here is from genome assembly GCF_030267445.1 of Bombyx mandarina. Classification (NCBI taxonomy): domain Eukaryota; kingdom Metazoa; phylum Arthropoda; class Insecta; order Lepidoptera; family Bombycidae; genus Bombyx; species Bombyx mandarina. The sequence continues at coordinate 7,385,259 of NC_143222.1, read as the reverse complement.
AGTGTCTGCGTTGTGTTTTGTTTGTATTACACGGAATTTATAATTTAAAATATAAAACGAACATAGCAATACAAACATTTTGAATATTAAGAGTCTATTGCTTATAAATCAGATGCTTTGAGTAAACGTGGATGTTTACTCAAGAAACGGGTGGCAATTCAAATCTCCAGGCCAGGACAGGCTCCAATTAAAAATGAAAATTTACACAAAAATTACATCCAAATAATTAGTGATGGTAACAAATTCTATAATTTACTAGTATCATCTGTATTATTCATAGCTTTGAGTGTTGGGCAAACATTCTGCTAATATTTCGAACATTTACGGTATTTTGTGTCATTTTCATAGAAGACAGAAGATGAGTAGGAAAAGTTGAAGAGTAGAGTATCCTTTATTCTTCTACTTACTGGTGGCGGGGTGTCTTATGAAGTCGCGCGGGTAGTTACAACCACGGCAACGTTTTGCTGTGAAGTGGTAATGATTTGACGGTTATGGCAGCCGTTGTATTGTAAAATCGAGACTTAGAACTGAGGTCTCAAGTTTGTTCACGAAATTTACATTGTAGATGTCTATCATATCTACGCAATTAAAAAAAATCGAATATCTCTTTCATTAATTTGGAGCTGAGAGCTTACAAGTATCTTTTTTATTGTGTATTCTGAGTCTTTTTAGATATCACAGGACAAACAAATAGTTGCTTTCTTAGCTCCTATTTCTTAGCCCCTCCTATAGCTTACTATTTTGGATACTGTCTCGTTTAACTTATTCTCTGTTTTTAATCATCCAACAATGCTGCAATGCGTAAGTATTGGCTTAGTGGTCATGCCGTGGATACAAAATAGAACTTTGCTTTTTAATGTCAAGATTCCTTCGATATATGCCCACAATTTTCAGAGCCTCTTTATTATTTTGTTCCAATAATGACAATCCGTCTTCTTATCTCAACGAAGATATCATTAATTTGGGTGTGTATGAAATACTGGAATCAATTAACAGGTAGATTATAGTTTATTTCTCGGTGGTTAGAAATAAAACGTGAAAAATGTCTCTTCAAGTTCAACTAATTTAGATAATGTAAGCAACGAAGATCAGGATAGCGTTTCATTTGAAATGAGAGGGTTGAAATTTGCTTTAGCAGTTGTTATTGTTCACGGAATTGGATGTTATCTCCGGAAAACAATGGGCTCGTAAAGAATTAAGTTATACTTTTTCTTAATGGCTTGATTCCGTCTTTAGATATATTTTCGATTTTTGTATAAAATTTTGAATTGTTTTCATTAAAAAAGATATTAGTTGAAACATTACTGAGTACATATTATTATGTATTATGTAAATTAAAGAATTAAATGTATGGTGAGATATTATTATTGTATTAATTCTCTTGGATGTCGAGAAAGGTGGCTAAGTCATTCATCGAGAAACGGCGGTAATGATTTGCGAACACAATTTGGTATTTAATAGTATGGCGCTTTGAGGAGGGGTTTCAATATTTTGGCTTTTTCTACTACGTAGTAATAATAATAACTCATTAATACTAGATGTATCGTGACTTCGTTTGCAGTAATGGCAAAATCTCAACATTTTTCTGTTTGTATATTTATTGCTAAGATAGATGGATGAGCTCACGGCCCACCTGGTATTAAGTGGTTACTGGAGCCCATAGATATCAACTCAAGTAAATGATGCTAATTACTCTGAAACATGAGCTCTAAGTCTCGATTTTTGCAGCACAATGACTGCCCCACCCTTCAAACTGAAATGCATTACTGCTTCACGGCAAAAATAGGCAGGGGGGGTGGTACCTACCCGCACGGACTCACAAGAGGTTTTTCCACCAGTAAAAACATGGAGTATCATAACCTATGTACATTTATCACTGTCCACATCGATGACACGGTCACACAGAAGCCAAAACTTAACGTTGTTGCAAGATGGAACCCATTAAGTAAGTTAAGACAAAGTTTTAAACTAATAACTATGTGACCAAGAGGATCAAGACTCGCAAAATGATTAATGCGGCTCACCAAGTCTGCTGAAACTGTTTTATCAAATTAAATATTAAAGATACTTGAGGTGGTTAGCACCGAACCGAATTATAGCAAAGTTGGCTTTCATTTTGACGCAGATATGTGAAACAATTTGGGCCGATTTCGTAGTTATATACCAAACTTGATTCTTTCCAATAAATATGTGAATATAAAATGAAATTTACTAAATAAACAAACACCTTGTATTTAACAGCAAATCGTCTCTCAGCATCGTGGTTCTTAACGAACGTGGATCTCTATGATGACCTGGAGCTTGACTCAATCAGTAAGTATATACAGTCGGCATCAATGCGCCACTTTGAGAAGGCGGCACGACACGAAAACCCTCTTGTCGAGGCCGCCGGAAATTACATACCCGATCCTATGGACCGAATGGTAAACAGTCGACGTCGCCCTAAACACGTAATTACGGATCCTCGGGATCCATTAACAGTACTTTTAGGTACCTCAAGCACCGGTCACCGTCCTCGCCAAGCCGGTCGCTTGCGACGAAGGTCTCGGCGAGTAAATTAACACAGCCCACTGAGTTTCTCGCGCGATCTTCTCAGTGGATTGCGTTTCCGATCCGGTGGTAGATTGTGCGAGGCACTGCTCTTGCTAGGACATGTGTTAGCAACACCTCCGGTTTGAGCCCCGAGAGCTCATCTACACGGTAGGGTAACGCTGATATAGCCTCTCAAGGCTATCAGCACATGTAGGACAAAAAGTCTGTCAAAGTTTGTGGCCAATATTGTATCCAATTTAGACCAAAAACTTCCTAAGACAAGTCTCGTGCTAATTTATAACAAAATAAAAGATAAAAAAATAATATATTAAATCGGCACATTACGTTTATGATGTACATTTCTTATCCTTTTTACTTTTAGGGTTTCAGGTACGGCAGATCACTAATGAATTTTATGACTAATACAATCCTCGCAAGTAGATTCGTTTCTTTGAAGCTATTGTAATAAAGCACAGCCTGAGCTCCGAGATAATCCCGAACATTAATTTAAGCTTGAGCTTATTATTAAACGGATTAATTTATATTTCTGACAAAATTATATTATTGTCTTCGAATTGTGTATTGTTAAAAATATAAATAATTTTAGTACGTTAATCATATATGAATGTTTGTGAATCAAATCTAATCGAATTGACGGTAATATTTGAAATAAAATGGGATATCTCATATTTCAACTGTGTCGAAATAAACACTAAGTTTATCAAGCAACCATTTAATTAAAATAATTATTTCAGTCAAGCTAGTTAAACCCATTGAATACCTACCTTTTGTTAAAATTCCGTATAATGTTGTGACTAGAAAATCGAGTTTCAATTTGAATTTTTGTAGTTAATTTACCTAATCCTTCATAATATTTAACTTTAACGTATTTAAAAATATATCTAACTTGACAGTCTTATATCATAAGTTGGGATTTTAAAAGTAAGATGGTCTCCAGATTATTCGATTTTAAGGGATTTCAAGATTTAATTACGCATGCTTAGAACGTTAGCTAAAATAATTATGAAGCTTTAATTGGATTGTCCTTGATTGGCAAACGATCACAGCCTATCTGCTGGTTACTAAAACCCATAAAATTGTAGCGTGAATAGCAATATCAATTTTTGGACGACTTCCACTTTGTAGGAGTAGCATCATGTAATAAAATGAAACCACGAAAAATGATTTTGTCTTATCGCTGGTAGTGGAGCCTACGGTAACCCTCACATGTAGGTACCACGATCTCACCAATTCCTGTCATTTAGTCTTGTGCTCTCTTTTGAAAGACGATTCAGCCTGTACCATGACTAACTAATAATTAATGTTTTTTTAAGAGCTATAGACTTGCTGCCAACTGTTGCTGCGTCTATTAGTTTTTATTTTCGAAATGTTTCCCTCACTGCGACAAGGCTGACGTTATTATTGCGCTCAGTTGGTCGCGCTGTTACCAAGCAAGTTGGCAACATTTAAACCCCAAAATCGAACAAAACTGCTATACGATACAAACGAGGCTTCATTTCTATGTCTCATGGTGGCATATAAATTGCAATGATTTGGTGCGATCTTGACTTAGCATATTCTGAGCTTACTTACCCATATAAGGCCATGAAAAAAAACGCGACGTCTCAAGTAAATTTTATGACAACAGTCAGACTCTTTACTGGTGGTAGGACCTCTTGTGAGTCCGCACGGGTAGGTACCACCACCCTGCCTATTTCTGCCATGAAGCTGTAATGCGTTTCGGTTCGAAGGGTGGGGCAGCCGTTGTAACTATACTTGAGACCTTAGAACTTATATCTCAAGGTGGGTGGCGCATTTACGTTGTGGATATCTATGGGCTTCAGTAACCACTTAATACCAGGTGGGCTATGAGCTCGTCCACCCATTTAAGCAATAAAAAAAAACCTCTTTAAGTCAGAACGTATGATTGCTACCGCAAGAATAGGCATATGCCTATTTGTTAGGACTCACAATACGTCTTACCACAGATAAGAACCTCGAAACCATGTTAGAGAATATCCTTATCCCAATAATTATATTCTTGCATGCCCAAGGATCGAATGATATTTAAGTATTTGCACTGTCAAGCACAATCTCTAATTCAGACTTTGTGAAAATTAATTTTAGCGCGCTTAACTGAATGGGCCAATTAAGAAATTCCATAATAAAAGATAACCGTTCTTATGCTAATTTCGTTTGCTGAACATTATGATGGGATGGTGAGAGAAAAAAAGACAATAAATTTGCACACCTCGACTGTTAAACGGGCAGGTAAGGAAAAACTTTATTTGGTTATCTTTTCTCGAAAGGTGCGAAGAGGGTTAAAAGGTCATTAATTATTTTGGGGAGCTTGAAAATTTCGTAAGTTCGCTGGAGGTCGTAAAATTTACGTTATTACGTTCGGAGATTATCATCGCAATTGTTTTAGAGGAAAGTTTGTTTGGATTCTAAATTTTGTTCGGAAATTTATACATTGAATCGCGAGTTACGTATTTTAATAAACAACAATTGATATGAGTCAGACACTTTACTGGTGGTTAGGACCTCTTGTGAGTCCGCACGGGTAGATACCACCACCACCCTGCCTATTTCTGCCGTGAAGCAGTAATGCGTTTCGGTTTCAAGGGTGGGGCAGCCGTTGTAACTATACTGTGACCTTAGAACTTATATCTCAAGGTGGGTGGCGCATTTACGTTGTAGATGTCTATGGGTTCCAGTAACCACTTAACTACAGGTGTGCTGTGAGCTCGTCCACCCATCTAAGCAATAAAAAAAAATCATCAAATGATTGTTCTAATAAAACTTACTTAGACTTAAACTTCATTGATTTTCCCCAGGCGGAGGTAGTCCATGAGGATTTCCCCCCAGAAAAAAGAAAAAAAAAGGTGGCTCATTTACGTTGTAGATGTCTATGGGCTCCAGTAACCACTTAACTACAGGTGTGCTGTGAGCTCAGACACCCGTCAAGCAATAAAAAAAAAAACTTTTCGTTTTCGTAGCTTTTCGTGAAGTCGTATATAGTTAGCAAAGAGACAGTTCTAGATGTAGAAAACCGAAAGCTACCAATCTATCACGAGCGCGAAATATTGTTCATTTACTAAATCAGACAGGGACTCTTCTTCGTTTAATTACCCAACTTATTATTTCGTAAGCCCGTAATAAAACACGAAGCCGCCTGCCACGTTCGCTCGGAACCGTAATGTTGACAAATCATTCGATTGAAGTATAAACAAACATCATTCAAATTAAATAAATAAAAATAAAATTAATAGCTAATAATTAGTTTTTTTTTTTTTTCTTTTTTTTTTTTTTTGGTATCTTGGATTGCTATTCGGAAACTATTCGAATAAAGGTTGTCCTTTTTTTATTGCTTAGATGGGTGGACGAGCTCACAGTCCACCTGATTTATGTTAAGTGGTTAATGGAACGCATACGCATCTATCTACAACGTAAATACGCCAACCACCTTGAGATATAAGTTCTAAGGCCTCAGTATAGATACAACGGCTTTTTGTAGTCACATAATATGGAAGTAAATAATATGGTTTGTCAATGTTTTTATAATTAATATCTCGACAAAATCGAATAATCTTTAGACAGAAAAACATCCGTAGTTAGTCACAAATACAATATTGAAAATTAAATTAAATTTCAATTTTCAATCAAACCTTTTTTATTTTTCTAGACGGGCCGGCCAACTCATTTCATTTCTTGCCCAACATGATTGCCGTAGTTCACACAAAACGTAAACGTTAGAGATACGAGTTCCCAATTTTATTGTCATGCATGTTTCACCATTAAAACCGGAACGCTTGTGTGCTATGCCACAGTATAAGCAGGGCATGGCGATGTTTCAATACAGGAAGGATCAAACTCTGAATATTTTTTTTTCCCTACCTATGCTGATAGCCTTGAGAAGCTATTTCAGCTTCGCCCTAACGTTTGTAGGTGAGCTCACGGAGCTCAACCAGAGAGTTGCTAACACTGACCCTAGCAAGACCAGTGCTTCGCAGAATCTACCACCGGATCGGAAACGCGACCCACTGAGAAGATCCGGCGAGAAACTCAGTGGGCTCTCTGACATAGTCACATCGCTCGATATAAGAATGTAGCCGTTAGCAAAAAAAAAAAATTAAATTTTATTTAATCACATATTATGAAGTGCGAGTTCATCTTGTGTTAACCAGAATTTCAAATTTTCTCATAATGAAACCGAATTCATGTCAGAATTCACTACACAACTAAGCCAAAGGCTATTTGAGCAAGCAAATCAACAATACATCCATTTTAAGTGAACTGAGCTCTCATAATTTCAACTGTAACCCACATTTCAAGAAAGCTTGAATTGTATGCTTGTATAAAACCTGCTTAATTCCTAAAGAGACCTCGAATTTCGACTTTGTTTCTTAAAGCGTAAGAACTAAAATCCAAAAGAATAAGAGCCGTTTTTAATATTCATACAATGAGACACATCTTGCCTCGTGCGCAACTCGAGCAATTTTAAGTCTATTGTCGTATAATTATATTACGTGCCCGAAATTCTTAGTGGCCTCACAAGAAATTATATTTCGTAATAAACATCGCTGTTTAGTTACAAGGAATCTTCAAAAATCCTATTGTCCTTGGAAGGACATTTTTAGCCTGTTGGCTAGAGATTACTGAAGCAATTAAGTACTGATTTAATATGCTTTGCGTCAGCGAATGACGCTTTTTCTCCATAGTAATTTTATGGATCGTGCTTTTTATATCTCGCTGAATAGGTCGTTTTCATTGATATTAATAATAACTGCCCCGGTAGTCGAAATTCGACTATAACTAATTGAAATTATAAGTTTCTACAGTATTATGATCTTATTGTCAAAATCTATAATCACATATTTCGGCAAGACTATATTAATAAAGAGAAACAATATTTAATCTATTCTCAATTTAACCACAGATTATAAGCAATCAGAAAAGTTTGACAATAAACTTAACGTATGTATGTGTGTGTGTCAAGTACACGGTAGTGTGTGTAATGTTTTTTTATTGATTTAATGTATTTTTTATGCATAATTAAAAAAAAAATATTAACATTCTGCACTGCTTTTCTATATTCTCTATAAGCGTGGGAAATTCCATTCTGCTCCGTCCGCGCAATTTTCGTAAAAAGGGGTACAAAGTTTTTGCTTCACGTATTAATATATAGATATATTGGTTACATTTACTACTAGTTACTTCTTAACATTTATACGATTAAAAAAAACGTAAGAAAGTCATGATTTTTTTTATTGTCCTTTTATGCAGACGAGCATACGGCCCACCTAATGGTGAGTGGTTACCGTCGCCCATGGGCTTCAGCAATGCCAGGGGCAGAGCCAAGTCGCAGTCAATGATGCCGTAGTTTACCATCTCAGCAAATACCGAAGACTAAGACTGCCTTACTGGCATTCTGATGGCACACACTTGTGCCATTGTGGAGCAAAGTGCATGCTAGCAACTGAAGCTCCAAGTATCAGTGAAACTTCCTTCTTCTGCGTTTGATAAGCTGCGATGTGCCGCAGAGTTTAAGGCGTACGTGGTATTTGTTGTACTATTACCGAAGCCAACAGAAACCGCTATGTAAAGGTCGCGACCCGCTTTGGGAAATGAGTTCAACATTCCAGATAATGCCGGGACTCGAATCCTGTCCGTTATAAGTTTTTCTTTGGATCTCCTACATTCGGCTTATCTACGTATCTTAGACGAATTTATTAGCAACTAGTTGACCCGGCAGACTTCGTAGTACCTCAATTGATAAATAAAAGACCTAAACTTTTGTATAGAACAAACTTAAAACAAACAAAAGGAATCCGTCCGACAGGGGACACATCAAAGGGAAAACAAAATTGTTATTTTTATTTAAATCCGAGCATTTTCATATTTATCTACCTTTTAAACCTTCTCTGGACTTCCACGAATAATTCAAGACCAAAATTAGCCAAATCGGTCCAGACGTTCTCGAGGTTTAGCGAGACTAACGAACAGCAATTCATTTTTATATATGTATATAGATTTTATTAGCATAATGACAGATCCTGCCACGCCCGTATCCAGCGGATTCCCATGTCCCTGTCCACCTAGTGAGAGGCCAACACACGTAGTACCACAATACTTTCATTACAATTGATTTTTCAATTCAATATAACACAGTTGTATTCTTTAGTAACAAAAGTTTCCCGAGAACACGTGTTATTTTGGTAATCATTTGAAAATGTTAATTAAAATTTGTCGCCCTCTGCAACGTTATCAAATATTCTGTGATGAATTTTCCTGCCATGTTCACAACAGGCCGTGTAGCAACCAAGTAACTTTCCGAGTGTGAAATTAATATAAGTCCTAACTCAAGTTCCGACGACGCAGTAACTTGACTTCCATTTAAAGTTTGTATTTCATGTCGCGAAGACTGTATAGTTCAGTTATGGAGACACTAAAGTTAATTTTCGTTTTCTTTTTTTCTTTACAAGCGTAATATATTATAAGTATATTATTAATTACGGAGTGGTACCCAAGGGCTGGCTGTAGAAAAGGAGCCTCTGGGTCTGCGGAGGGACTTTGGTTCCCTCTGTATTTTGTACCGTATGTTCCATGGGGAGTGCTCTGAGGAATTGTTCGAGATGATACCAGCATCTCGTTTTTACCATCGCACCGCCCGCCACCGGAGTAGAGTTCATCCATACTACCTGGAGCCACTGCGATCATCCACAGTGCGTTTCCAGAGATCTTTTTTGCCACGTACCATCCGGCTATGGAATGAGCTCCCCTCCACGGTGTTTCCCGAGCGCTATGACATGTCCTTCTTCAAACGAGGCTTGTGGAGAGTATTAAGCGGTAGGCAGCGGCTTGGCTCTGCCCCTGGCATTGCCGAAGTCATCAGGTGGGCCGTATGCCCGTCTGCCTACAAAGGCAGAAAAAAAAAAAAAAAAAAAAAAAAAAAAAAAAAAAAAAAAAAAAAAAATTGAGAATATTGGCAATCTTTAGAGGAGGATTTGTTGAGAGACAAGCTGTTTTGAAATCCACACCGAACGGAATACTTGATTATAAGTTGAATTAAAATTTAAATTTTTATTAAGTAATTTATTAAGTAAAACAGCAATAAAGGCTTATTATTAAACCGACTTTACAGACAACCGATTTTTTTTTCATTCTTAAACCAGTTCAGAACAAAATGATTTCGTCAAAATAAATAATTGCTTCACGACAAAAATAACATGAAAGATGAAGATAATCTGGCAACTCAATAATAGCTCGAAATTAATTCAAGCGAAATAACACACGTGGATAAACTCAAGATTCTAATGTAATTGCGAAATTACCTAACCAATTTTCTTGAATGTTCTAAATCTACAAGCAATAACAATATTGTCTTACAAAGACTTTGACATTGCCTTCAAAGAGGATAGGGTACAGGCGCAATTTATTCCATCTCTTTTGTGTTTCGCCTCTCATTATTGCATTCCTTCCGCTACGCACGTGACGCTCCGTTCGTTAAATAAGGAAGAGGAAGTAATCTGAGGCGCTGTTAGTACATCGTCTTCGTGATGAAGGGTTAGTTAATTTTTATTTAGAAAAAATATACTCAAGAACACTGAATTTTTTGTTTACCATTTCAATTTATTTTTTTATTGCTTTGACGGATGATTGAGCACATAGACATCAACCACGTAAATGCCACCACCTACTTGAAACTGAGAAAATCTCAGTACTGTAGTTGACGGCTGCCCCACCCTTCGAACCGGAACAAGTTAATGCTTTGCGGCAGAAATAAGCAAGATAGTACCTACCTGTGCGTATTCACAAGACAATTAAAATTTTTGAGGGTTTAATTTTTATTACACGATATCATTCCTTTAAGGTGGAAATTATTCGCTAACACGATTTGAATAAATGTTTTATTAAAAAAATAAAAAAAATAACCGTGGCTTGCGACGAATGGCTAAATTGACCCATAGACACAGCCCACTGAGTTTCTCGCCGGATCTTCTCGATAGGTCGCGTTTCCGATCCGGTGGTAGATTCTGTGAAGCACTGCTCTTGCTAGGGGGCTAGGGCCAGTGCTAGCAGCTCTTCCGGGTTGAACCCCTTGAGCTCACCTACACGTTAGGGTGAAGCTGAAGTAGCCAGCCTCTCAAAGCTAACAGAATAAGTAGGGAAAAAAAAAACACACACACACGCCGTTATTTGTATTTTTTATTGCACAGATGGATTTAAGGTTAAGCGGTTGCCGCATATAACTAACTCACAACGTGGATGCCTCCACTTTGAGGTCATAAATTCTGTCACATGTTTAATGTAAAATAATTGAAACAAGTTTATTCATTATGTAACCATTCATATACCAAAACGAACTTAACAAAACATAGATTCTTATGACACTAAAGCTTATTCAAAATGACCTCCGTGATTTTGAATACAGGCCTTCAATCTGCGCGGCCAGTCGTCTATCGCAGCACGAACGAGGTCCATGTCAATATCGGCGGCTGCCTTAATCAAGGATGTCTTGAGTGACTTCAAATTGGGATGAGGCTTTGAGCACGCCTTTTCTTCCAAGTGTTGCCATATCTTGTAATCTAACGGATTCAAATCTGGACTGGAGGAGGGCCAGTCTTCGTGCCGGATGAAGTCGATTTCACGCGCCGCCAGCCAGTCTTGTGTGCTCTTCGCTCTATGAGCTGGCGCCGAATCTTGTTGGAATACCCAGTGCCTGTTATTGAACATGGTATGAGAAACAGGTTCCACAAGGTTCGTCAGGAATGTATTTTGATACACAACTGCATTCGTTTTTACACCTTTCTCACAAAAATGTACCTCTGTTAAGCCCCAATAAGAAACTCCCAACCATACCATGAGCGAAGATGGAAAATGACCTCGTTGGACACGCGGAATATGGTTGCTCGCTTCTTCACTACTGTGTGCGTACACCTTATCATTTTGTTTGTTGTAGCTCTCTTCTACGGTAGAAAATTTTTCATCCGAAAAAAGAATTTCCCGATATTTTTTTCCCGCGTACCGCTTCAACAAGGCGCGGCATCTCTTCAGTCTCAGGTCCATTAGACGAGCATTCAAACGATGTCCTGTTTTTCTTCGATATGCCCGAAGCCCTAAGTCTTCATTTAACACCCTTTTCACCGTGGTTCTGCTTAACCCCATCTGAAGGGCCAACAGTTTCTGCTTACGTTTGGGATTTCTTTGAATTCGCGCCTTCACAGCTTTTATCACTGCTGGAGTCCTAACAGACCGAGGGCGACCACTTCTTGACCTGTCATCTACACTAGAGTCTTCATTGTATCGTTTGATGGTACGATAAACGAATCTTTTGGTTATATTCAAATTTTTCAGTATGTTAAAAATTTGAATTGGCGCTTAACCGCAACGATGCAACGCAATAACTGCAACACGGTCTTCTTTAAGCGTCCACTCCATATTTAAAAATGAGTAAAGTTCTAAAAGTATACATTTTTATTTTCATAAACAATTCGAAATTCGAATGCAATAAACTTTTTTGTGGCCAGCATTCTAAAAGAAAAGTTTTTACTGTGTGACAATACTTATGACCTGACTAGTTATATAAAGGCTACCCCAGTCTTCAAACCAAAAAGCAGGGCTACTTTGCAGGAAAAATAAGCAGCGTCCTACCACTAGTAATTAATAGTTGTATAAGGTACGCATAGCTTTTTGATTTTACCAAATTGCGTACTTGAAGTAGTCCGGACCTACCGAACAAAAACAACTCCGTGACCGTGACTATTTTTGCCCATTCTAGATTGAACGCTGGAACATTCATTATAAACTACAGATTCGACCACATCTGAACATGGCTGGCGATATTCACGCCTATCTATTGAATTAACTACCCACCTTGATAAATAACTTCTAAGGTCTCAATATAGTTACAACGGCAGCCTCACCCTTCAAACCGGAAAGCATTACTTCTCCACGGCAGAAATAGTCAAGGTGGTGGTACCTACCCGTGCTGACTTACAAGAGGTCCTACCACCAGTAAAACGTTATGCTTCTACCTAATATTTCTTTCGTAGGTTAAAAAAAGTGTTTCCGTCGCCTTATTTTATTTCATAGTAGCGTTTATAGCACTCTCGACTTCACAACGTAATTCACATTACAATAACTAAGTACGCTTCAGAGCCCACAAGAGGTTGTGTAGCTGATTGTTTTCAGAACTCGAGCACGTGGTGGGTGTTTAATTCAATCGTGAAAGGTCCGATCTTGAATAATAACCGTCCGAGAATTTAATATTTTGTGATTCTTGTACTCTCTTTAGTATTTAATTTTTGTGTTTCGTTGTAATGAACAATGACACGATTTTTTTTTCATTTTTTTTTATTGCTTAGATCTGTGGACGAACTCACGGCCCAACTGGTGCTTAATGGTTACCAGAGCCTATAGACATCTACAACGTAAATGCCGCCACCCATCTTGAGATAAGAGTTCTAAGGTCTCAGTATAGTCAAAGCGAAACGCATTATTGCTTTACGGCAGAAATAGGCAGGGCAGTGGTACCTACCCGTGCGGACTCACAAGAGGCCCTACCACCAGTAATTACGCAAATTATAATTTTGCGGGTTTGATTTTTATTACACGATTTTATTCCTTCACCGTGGAAGTAAATCGTGAACATTTGTTAAGTACGTATTTCATTAGGTAAAACTGGTACCCGCCGGAGGGATTCGAACACCGGTGCATCAATTGATACGAATGCACCAGACGTCTTATCCTTTAGGCTACGACGAATGTGTAAAAAACTGCTTAAATACGCTTTCGTCTGTTTTTTTACTTCTTGCCTCTCGCTTCGGATTCGTAAACAGTTACTTTTGGATTAATTGTTTTGAGAGGTTATTTTAAAAGTCATAATGTTGGATTTCTTTAGCTTTGTGTCTCTAATTTTAAGAATTTTATAGGCTGAGACTTACAGTTTCGATCCTGGTCATACGTTACGTTTTTAATATTATGTTACGTAAAGGATCTTCATGTGTTGCATCATTGCAGTTAAAAAATATTGTTAGACATTGTTAAAAACAGAAAATACGTCAATCAAAAATCAGAAAAATTAGTTGAACGTTAAAAAACTCACACTAAGCACACTGATCTACATAAATTAGATGAGCCACGAAAAATTCTTTTTTTTTTATTGCCCTTGTATGCAGAACGAGCATAGGGCACCATCAGTGGTTACCGTCGCCCATGGACTTCAGCAATGCCAGGGGCAGAGCCAAGCCGCTGCCTACCTGGTATTTTCTAAAGCATCCTACACATTCCTTGAATATCGAATTCAATAATTTATTTGGTGATCGTCAAAGCGCGAAACTTCTTTATTTAATAAAAAGCCTTTTTTCTTCGAAGACGTCTTGACGTGGGTTCCAGGAAGTTGAAATCTTTGAAACTCGGATAATAATAGCATGACGTATGATGGTTGATAATTTATTGGAGTTGCTTTGATTTGTTTCTATTTACTAAATGGTCGAGTTATCAGTTTTCACAATTCCGCCTATTCCTGTCGAGAAAGAATCCTGCGTTTCTGTTTCAATGATCAGATTAGAATATAATTGATACTTTGACTTTGGGAGTCTCCAGGACCATGCGGTGAGACGAGAGAGGGACAGATTTTTCTTGTAGAGCAAGCGTCAATGCCGGACTTCTGATGGCCCAAAGTGCAGCGGATCTCCGAATCCAAAGAAGACCAAGTGAAATTAAGTTATAAATCCTTCATGCGTCTATAAACAGACCCTCACTGCACACTCCTAGTTCAAAGCCAGCGCTCTATCCCGAGACTATGAGTTAGCGGCCCCGTCTAGTAAGGCTTCGAAGAATCTGCTGACCAAAATGCCCGGTGGTCGCAACGTCGACAAATATTGGACCGACTTCGCGTGATGGTTGTGCAAAATTATGAGAAAAGATGTGCAATGCGCTTAACACTTCGCCTCACGTCCTTTTCATTGTCCAAGTTTAGTCTCTGGCGAGGTTTGGACGCGGTTTGCTAAGAACAAGAAGTTCAATTGTTTCAACTCAAACTCAAAAAAAATGCTTGCGCGTGATCGAATAACAACGACCCAAAATAATGTGTCAACCAATCTGCCGGATCGGAGCACGATACGTACATACACATACATATGTGAAGCGTTCATTCATATTGAGAATGCACTATCAGCACTCTATCAGTAGCAGCAGTCTGGGCACGCACGACCCCTCTGTTCATCCAGAATTACGGCCATGAGAAGCTGCCTCCTACTAGGCCCGCAGTTGGATGTCGTTCCTTCTCAAACTTGACGACTGCGGAGAGAGAAACACTCACTCTCAGATGCTCTACCGTCTCTTTACATTAGAAGGACTCGTAAAATTCTAGAAGCGGTTATTAAAATTATACGCTCCTTCATAGCTTTTTATATTTTTTTTTGATATTTTAGTATGTATGTGTAACTCTGCCATTGCCGGTCCCAAGCCCGGATGAGAAAAGAGGAGGGTTGAGTAGACCTAGACATTCCTACCGTAAAACGTCAACGCCGAGCACTGGGCGGCGGGAAATAACCCAGCCCCCGGATACAACCAGAGACCCGGAGCAGGACCAGTTTGCCGTGAAGGACTAAATCCCTTCGAAATACTGATGTGGAAGGACGTGGGAACCCACCACAATTATATCCCAAGAGAGTCATGGACAAAGAAACATTTAAACTGTTTCAAGGCCATGACCACGACCCTCAGTAATGAGGAAACCGACGCAAGGAGGAGGAGTATGTATGTATGTATGGGTGCAAACGCCACTATTGGCAATAATTAAGATGATAATAATAATCGACGCTTGAAAGGCAAACCTGACTAAGCGACAATGCGTGAACTTTACAGTAGACTAATTTAAAGTTGAAATCCCTGAAAAAATCTATTTTAACGAATCTAGCTGTAAAATTTAAATGATTTTAATAGACCTAGAAATATATTTTTTTTGCGCATTGAATATGGTTATTGCCTATCTATCATTTATGTATAAAGCAGTTATTGTCGCTTAGTCACATTTGCCTTTCAAGCGTCGAATACAGTTTAGTTTACTCTATATTATTTTATTTATATAATATTATTAGCAAGATGAAACTTATTCTACATAATTAATATTTAGTAGACACTATTTTGATGTGATAAAGTTTAGAATATGTTTAATGTTTATATTGTTGTTTAAAAATACAAATGACTGTTTAAATAATCAAATATTAATAAAGCGTAAATATTAATAATAACCTGTGTTATAATTAACATTAATAATTTGATTAAGTATTGTTATTGTTATACAAATCATGGTGTTGGCATCTATTATCAGGCTGGATAATAATAATTTTAGTTTATATAAGTATTTGTTAAAAGTAATGTAAACTAAATTAATATCAGAGTCATATAAAAATCACTAAAATATTTATTGTGAATTAATATTCACAGCTACATTTTATGAATTGTTTCCCAGTAATTCCATTTGTTTGTTTAACAGAAGTTGTAGTTGCTATAACCAACACAAAAATGACTAATCGTGTAAAAACTAAGACGTAGCTTTTTGTAATAAACAAGTAATGGTACTGTTTTATAGAATTGTATTATATTTTCATTGTAATATTAATAGATCTTATGAGTGAAAGCTTTGGCGTAACGCTGACATATACTATATTTATAAGACCTATTAGATCTGATTTATTTTATAAAATCATCAGTTTAACTTATTTCATTTAAGTCTACCGTTAATGAAGACAAATATTATCATAGGAAGCACTTGTGCATTGAAATAGATGTCCAATTGAAAAGAGCTTTGTTTTTGTAACTCGTATACACAACCGGAGTCCTGTAATTACTGGTCAATGGTCTCAAACTTGGTCCTTGTCGTACCGAGCTCTTGGTGCATTTAACGAGATAACTTTTCTTGAGATGAATGAAGGCAAAAAGTTTAGAAGTTTCCGGTTTTACCGATCGCCTTCATATTCTGGTAAACGACTCTTAATTTTTCTAGTATTTATTTTTTAGGTTTGAACAGTTTATGACACTGAATAAGTCAGTAACATTTTTTACTGTAGTTCCGATTAATAACTAACAGCGTGCCATCTCTGCAACGCTTTTGTAGCCGATATTCATCCCTAGAATTATCGAGAATATTCCACACATTTCTATTATTGTGTTTTGTATGTCAGTATTGTGTATCTGACAATAGATGGCGTTGTACTTCTCGAGCGTTCTAGGTGCTACTAGATCCTTCGATATTCGTTCGACTATTCGGCGATAGATGGCGTTACTCTTACCGGCGTAATAATATTAACCTAATAATGTCTAAGGATATCAATAACCACGTGTAAAAAGTACGCAAAGTCAACCAGCGTCAGCCAAAGCCAACTGAGTTTCTAGTACGAACTTTTCGGCGGGTTGCTATTAGATGCTCTCATGAAACTGCAGCTGTAGAGATTAGCAAACCCAGCTCCTTCATAAGACAAGAAAGACCTACACACTACTAACAATACCATTTTGTTCATATAAAAAAAGCCTATAACAAAATGTCAGTAACATTTGAAAAATTTGAAGGATTCGAAAAAAGAAATAAGTGGATTATTAAAACAACATCAGTTTATATTTCCGTTTATTTCTTTTGTTTCACTTTTGTTCTCTATTTTGCAACTTAATGTCTTAGCTATGAAAATAGTAGGACAATATTGAATACAATGGAAATTGGATAGTGTTTAAGATAAAATGTAGTTAAAAACTAAAACAAAAGATCATGCTTTATTCGCAAGTCGAACTAAGAAGTAAATAGATCATTTTTTATACTAGCGATCCTGGACAGCATATGAGGGTAAATCAATATAGTTAAAGCAGCAAAAATTGTACTCGAATTTTATTTATTTTTTGTTTATTTATTACACTGTATATAATAAAAAAATACTCAAATTACAGTTACCCAAAGGTGCTGCAGAAGAAATAATGTTAAGTGCATTGAAACATAAATTAAACACATACAAATATATACATATCCCAATTATCAAACATACACAAATATAACTCATTCTGAGAATGAGGACCAAATACGTTGAGCGAATAAAACCGCTCGTACCTTTGCGGGGACCTCACGCTTCCGTTGATTAGTCAATTTCAAATAATAGTTGATTAGTCAAGATTAGTGATTAGGAACTTCCATAACCGTTCTCAATTCTGTGGCGGAAACACAATCCACAACAGGACTTCGAAACACATACATGATCTTCGTCACAGTAAAATACCTGATTTAAATATTGCAAGATGGTATTTATAATATAATTTAAGTCCAACGTTGAATTTGTAATTCAGAAGTAATGAAATCGTCGTATTTTTCCGAGGTAAAGAGTTGCACTGAAGCAAAGCTCTAATCATTAAGCAGAAATCACTGCCGAACAGAGGGTCGGAACTGGGGTCCCATCCGTGATCCGCCCCCCTAAGAGCTTCGGGCTCCACCCGCTTTGTGCGGGGAGGGACCCAGGCGTGAGGTGGTGTGGTCGGCATGCTCGCACCTAATAGGAAACTGGGTAATGATAGGCCGCATTCCACCGACCGCTACGGGGGAAGGTGCAGCGCGACGCCATCAAGTCGGCCTCCGGCTCGTCGACCGAGGAAACCGCTGGTCGTGTCGGCGGCGGACGCCGGTCCGGCATCTGGGAGATGGAGAGATGGATGTACTATGTTATGCGTCGACTCTGTCCCGTCGTCGACCTTGACTAGGCTCCGGCCTGATCCGGGGTTGGGTGCCGGCTGTGAGCGACAAGAGTTTCAAGTGAAGTTCAAATCTCACATACCGGCGCGGCGGGTGGGAATCCGGTAATTTTCTCCTGTGGAAAAAAGTCCATAATAGTCTTACCAATGGATTTGTAGATCGCTTGGTATGTAAAATCATGAACGAGTGAACACAATATCGTATTTATTTTGGCAGATATACTTAGGATTGCCCGGGCCATTTACCATAATTAATAGTATCCCATAGGTCAACTAAAAATTATCTTTGTGTAAAATTTCGCCCTAATTGGTCTAGTCCTTTTTTCCGAGTAACAAACATCCAGCATACAAACTTTCTCATTACTAATATTGTTCTGAAAATTATTAAGACTTTTCATTTGAAATAGTTCATTGCAAATCTTGGTTCGCTCTTAGGAATGTTACATATCATATTTTGGGGTAATAATAAATTATTCATAGACGGAAACAAAATCTGGAATCCCTTAATGTTTTTTTTTTATAAATTATGCTCTTTTGTTGATATTATATTGGCTACATTTATGAATAGCACATACTACAATTGAAAATCCATATTGTTCACCATTTAGCATTGGACAGGCTATGATCGAGCATGATAAGCTTTCAGAATATACTGTACATTCAAAACTCTCAACAATAAGGAAACGATGTTAGAAGAAGAAATTTGTAGACAGAAGGACTAAAGAAAAGTACTGTGAATCTATTATCAACACACACTTCAAAGATTGCTTTTTAATTCTAAACCCTTTTTGTCTCAAAGACGTCTGGTATAGTCATATAATAACATAAAAAAAATTCAAAGTAAAACAACGAAGAGTCCTAATATGAAATATAAAAATAAACTAGAATTTAAATATCATCCATAAAGAGCCTGGATGAAATCTTTCAATTTTTTCCTTAACAAAATACTGTAATATTAAGAATTGGAGGAGAGCCTGCTAGTCGTCGGAAAAGCCGTGGAAAAATTTTAATCTCCTCTCCCTTTATAAGCTTGTATTTCAGAATTTTATGAAAATACTATTAAGATTTTATGAAAAAGAAAAACTTATTTAGATTAGAATAAATCTGACTACAATGCTATTTACTTATAATAGGACAAAAATGACTTGATTTAATTAAAGAAAGATTAGCTATTTAGGTGAATACTAAAATGCCACCTTCTATCAAAGAATATAGGCGTTGAAAAGTCGTTAAGACCTACTAATCTTTTTATTTCTACTATCACAAACCTACCTCAAAGGAGTCTTCAAAACTATTTTGTACAAAAATCAGAGTTCTTGCGAAACATACAATACAGTATTCCGCTGTCACAAACAATTCATTGTCAATTCATTGTCATGTACGTATTTCAATAAAATTTAGTGAACTTTTTGAAAATTTCTCTCCTATTGCTATGTCTTGCCGCAGTGAAGGGTCGTAATATTTAGAAAAGTGCCCACTGTGTATCAAAAGAAAAATATTTCGTTACTTCCGAACGAACTGCCTTGCTTTACATTTGGCTCTAGTGAAATTACTAATTGCTGTAATTCTAATAATAATTGCCTCTATAGTAATTCTAATAGTAGTTGTAATATTAATTGCCTCTAAAATTCTCAGTAGAGAACCACTGTGGCTTGTTTGAACTACGGGAGTCCAATTCAAAGGTCTTATTCTAATCAGTCTCATCCTAATCAGCATCCAAATATAAGAGTAATCAACCCCTAATTGTGGATGCATCCTTAACTAATTTCTGTCTCATGAACAAGAAATCATGAATTAAAACATGCATATTGTATGTTGTACCAAATCTAATCTAGGAAGGAGGGAGCCTGGAGATCAGTAATACAGGTATTTTACCCTGGTACAGACACCCATGATTCCAAAAACTATCAATATAAATTTTAACGTTAATTTGTATTTCTATGCTTATACTTTTAAGAGAGAAAATAAATGAAATGTTATTATTATTATTATTTATTAATATATTTTTGTAAGTAATGAATCACTCAAGATATATTATTCAAACGTATTGTAATCAATACATCCATCGCTAATCTGCAAAAGCTTGGTAAATATTTCTTGCTCAGTTAATATTTCTGAAAACTTAATATAAGTTCATTTAAATTTTCGCCCCGTAGGTACACTGTGTTTGGAGTTGCCCTTTACCCCAATTTAATAAAGAAAATCTGACGGGTTCCTTGCAGCAGCTGATCGAAATTCTTGTATTGTCACCGAGCTAAGGTTTCATTTTCATCATCACTTAATTTAGAAATGGGCTTTATTTTATTTCGGGTAAGGTCTAATTCTGCTTGGGCGGGACTTAGTCTGGCAAGATCTAGGGTTGTGCTGACACAGTTCACTGTTTATTATTAGACATTGTTTTCAGTATTGTGTGCGTTATCAACAGTTTTACGTGGCAACTCAGCTTACGGCCGGATCTCGGATGCTTTTATGTTCCTTTACTTTCCTTTATTGAAAATTTTCTGTTCGTTCGCTATTGTTACGACTTAAACGATACGGATTGACTCAATTTACTAGTTTATTGAATGTACCTAGCTTGGGTTGTTGAAATCACCCGAAAAGATATATCTAATATTTGTTTGGTTTTATGTTATATCTTATATATGTATTTATTTATATAATATGTTTTTAAGAAAGTCTGATTGGAATAAGTTACCTATTTACTATCTTTCGTATTTTCTATCATATAAGATTTGCTCAATTCCTTCAACGTATATATGTCGGTTCGGTTTATAATTCAGATGAATACATACGGATATTGCAAATCATGATAATTTTGGGTTTTTAGACGAATGTGTGAAAACGATAAAAAAATAATGGGAGAAGCAACAAAAATTAAC
The DNA here is from genome assembly GCF_030267445.1 of Bombyx mandarina. NCBI lineage: Eukaryota > Metazoa > Arthropoda > Insecta > Lepidoptera > Bombycidae > Bombyx > Bombyx mandarina. The sequence goes on along the minus strand of NC_143222.1, from coordinate 7,364,113 downwards.
AAATTATCTACTATAGTTTTTGAATTATTAAAAATAACGTTGCTAAGCTAGCTTACATAAAGCACCGGCTACACGACTTAATTTATCAAGCAAAATAGTATCTGGACAATTAATTAATTATACGACACGCAAACGTCATGGTGACGTGTAGAGAACCTTTGTACATTAAATTCAACCATATTAAATTTTATTTTCCTCACTGTTTGTATCGGAACTGTGATGTGTATCGTGTATTATATGAGTACAATAAAGATCATTATATTATGGGTTAAAATATGAAATTGCCGATTTGTATTGAAAAATTTTAATTCGTTTATTTATTTATGTAAAAAATATTTTTTTAATCAAAATATCTACCATTATTATCTATGCATTGCGGCCATCTAATAGAAAGGTCATTTATGCCTTTGCGATAGAGCTCTGGTGATCTAGATTCTACAAACTGTGCGAAAGCATTTTGTACTGCTTCCTGGGAAGAAAACTTTTTATCACGTAGAAAATTGTCTAAATCACGAAAAAAACGGTAGTCCGTTGGAGCAAAATCTGGCGAATACGGAGGGTGACGAATGGTTTCTGATTGCAGTTCCTGTAGAGTTAAAACGGTTTCTCGTGCTGTTTGAGGTCTCGCGTTATCATGGAGCAATAATGGTGAAGATCGATTCATGAGTCGGTTCTGCTTCACTGCAAGTTTTCCTATCATTGTTTGGAGTTCAGTACAGTGGACAGCTGCCGTTATTACTTGACCAAATCGGAGAAAGTTATAGTAAATAACAATATGCTGAGTTCACCAAACAGTTACCATTACCTTTTTATTGGTAAGCTTTGCTTTAGGACACTGTTGCAGCGTTTGAGCTGGGGTCAGCCATTGCATTTTTCGCTTACAGTTATCGTAAAGAATCCACTTAACATGACGACATGTCACAATTCGATCCAATATTCCTTTATTTCTGTATCCATTCAACAAGGTAACACAATTTTCAACACGGGTTTCTTTCTGCAGATCAGTCAGATCATGAGGCAGCCATTTTTCATGTTTTATTTTATTTTATTGATTTGATGCAATTATGTAAATATTGTTGGTATATAAAATAATAAGGTAACGTTAAAACATGCCGTTAATTCCCCAGGAAGGCTCGGATTCCACCACCTCTTTCGATTCATTATTGTTCACGTGTGTGGGGGGGACCTTCCACGCGTTTCGTTCTTCAAATCAAAATTTCCATCACGAAAGCGTTTAAGCCAAAATCGCACGGTGCGTTCATTAGCAGTCCCCTCTCCAAACGTAACATTGATATTGCGAGCTGTTTCTGCAGCGTTAGTGCCGCGTCGGAACTCATATTAAAAAATCATTCGAATTTTCGAAATACCCATCTTTCTTGTTTAAGCTGAATAAAAAAAACAACTGAAAGTCGATAATCGAATGTTGTACATTTTTTAAAAGAAGAACCTCATAGGTATCATTTGAAAAAAGCTTCACTCAAAAATCTCAAACCATGAAGGTTCTGTGTGACTGTAAAATCACTATACTCGTACGAGTATATGTATATACGTCAATTTTGAATTAACATCGGCGTGTTCGGAAATGGATGTTGACCACACTATGTAAAATGTGAATTGCTGTTGAGTTTCAATGGTATAAGAGAGTCACTTGGTGATTTAACCTGAACTTGTGTTTTAATCAGTTGGACATGTCCTTGCTGCATTTTGAGTAATGCAGTAGTGATATTATCACACGCAATGTATTGCTTTGTTTCTTCGGGTTGTTTTGTTTTGCTTACTTTAATGTCATTTTATTTTTAATTATTAACACTAGTCGTACCAACACTTACTGGTACCTATTTTTACTATAGCGGGTAGATAGCGGTATACGATAAGTATTACTCAAAATAAACAAAACAAAACAAAAAAATAGTATAATAACCGTAGATTAATTGGTAAGCAAAAGTCATGAAGTCAAATATGCAAAAGCAATAAGATACGTGCAGTTTCAAAGCAAAATTTTAAAATGGGTCGTTTGACCCGTTATGTTATGTTTAGTGTTAAGCATGAATAACGACCTGCTAATAATGAAAGTCCTTAAGACTTAGTCCGTATAGGACACGTAGTCATATAAATATATTGTAGTGGCTATAAATGAGTGATCGAAAAAACGATTTGAATTGGCCGGGACATTTATAATTAATAGCACTATTAACGAGTAATTAAATAAGAAAGCCTCAAATTTTGAATTATTTTGTGTTTTTATTTCATTGTAAGCCTCCAAGTAATTACAAGAAGCGAGATTTAATTGACCCGAGGAGTCTATCGTAATAAATCTCATCTGCCAAGAATTAATGGGTATATCAGTTTCAATGCTCCGTTTTAATAAAAAGCCGTCGACCGGCTATTTATCATGCTGAAGTAACGATAAAGGCTTTTTTGTACTCTTTTTCGTGGTGCTTGGAAAATAAACTGATCCCATCCAAAGATGTCCGTATAAAAGATAAAGTCCTTTGAGCTTCCTCTTGATAAGTAGTTGTGCATATTTTAGCGCTTTCATATCTGTGGAGTGAAGCGAATGCTGCTTCCAACATTACATCTTAGTTGTTTATTTTTCAATTTAGTAGAAATTCAAGTAGACGATAATTATAAATATAATATTCTGTATAATAATATAATATTATTATAATCCACTGTCCCTAAAATTAATAGTAAAATACATACACGTTTATTATATAGTACGTAGCATTTTATTGTAATTTTATTTATAACTTTATTTTATAAGTAATGTTTTATTGTTTTTGTCGGGAAAATGAGCTTCATGGCCTTAATTGGTTTTGACTTAAATCAATAACTAATTAAACTAATTAACCTGTTTTGAATTGCAATCCAGATTGTTATGTTAAACATTTAAACTTATAATTTCTTTGGTTGTAATTTGTTTTGTGCATCAATAAAAAAAAAAAAAAAAAATATATATATGATGAAAAAATTTCAAATTCGATTGAAGATAATGCATCGTAATCGTTGACTACATGTAAGCTGAATGTAAATGTACTGCTTTAGAATCGACAAATCTGAATATTAGTCCCAAGTGCGAAAATAGTGTGAAAAGAAATGATAAGAAAAATGGGATGGCGATAATGATTATCATCAGTTAAATAAAAATAAGGTCAATCCTTCTTCTACTAAAGCTAAATATTACAAGGGTGTTTTTTTAAACAAGTTATAAAGTATCAGTTTTCTGAAAATCCTTATCCTTATCCTTAGTTAACACTGGACAGTCACAAAAATACAGACTTAGACTTACTACATAATATTATTTTCCAGTCGTGATTTGTGGTCCTTAGCAGTAAGTAAGACTTCGTCTCGAAGTCTTCCTGGCCTAAAGGATAAGACGCCCGGTGCATTAGTGACGAGCAATGCAACGGTGTTCGAATCCCGCTGGCGGGTACCAATTTTTGTACTTAGCAATTGTTTTTCTCGATTGCCTTCCACAGTGAAGGATTAACATCGTGTAATAAAAATCAAACCCGAAAAAATATAATTTTCATAATTACTAGTGGTAGGACATCTTGTGAGTCCACATGGGTAGGTACCATCACCCCACCTATTTCTACCGGGAAGCAGTAATACATTTTAGTTTGAAGGGTGGAGCAGCCGTTGTACTATTAAAACTGAGACCTTACAACTCCTGTCTGGAGGTGGGTGGCGGCATTTACGTTGGAAATGTCTATGGACTCCGGTTACGACTTAATACTGGGTGGGCCTTGAGCTCGGCAACCTTTTAAGCTATAAAAAAAGTAATAAGCAACTGTTACACCTTAGAAATGCTACTACACATGAGGATCTTAGATCACTCAGCACCAGATCAGCCATGATGTCAAAAATGTAAGGGGTCCACTAAAATTTCTCTGAAAAAATTCAAGTAGATTTTTTTCGTATTTCTAAATTCGTATACATCACATTTATTAGTACTCTATCAAGTGTTTTTGTATTTCAAAACATAAATTTTTATAAGTACCGAAATAAATAGCCCCAGCGAGCCCAAGTGGAACCTAATCAGTGCGCTTACTTGAGTAGAAACTTAGTAACGTTATCATAAAATTACAAAGGGTCTGCTGTATCCATATCTGATAGGACGTTATTTATTGGACGGCTTCTTAACCTCTGCAGTAAATCAAAATGTTAACGAAAATTCGACTTTTTATTACAAAACTAATTTACCTTTGTTGTAAACTTGAAATTTAGTTTCAGTAGACAATTTTGGATCGAAGAATGTTAAATGTGAAGAAAATAAATTAGCCATCGCCATTTTTTTATGGCGATATCGGGAAAAACAAAGACGTGGCGTTGTACAGTGCTCCATAAAATTCAAAATTTATCGCCAAACAGATTTGGTATAATACAATGATCTAGCGGTTCTGTAATCTTCGAAAATCGGTTAGCCTTATCGAAAATAATGAGGTGCGCCAAATGTTTTCATTAGACCCCGTTTGTGAAGGTCAGTTGTCATAAATATGCGTTTCCTCGCTAACTGTAATGAAACCGGTACCTAAACCAACTAGACTAACTTTTAATAGACGAAAAGTATCTTAATCTGCTAAACTTAGCATAACAACAAACTTCGCTTAGAAAGTTCAGTTTCAGTTCAACTCACAGCAGAAAGACACGCTTTTTTTTTTTTTTTATTTGTTCAGGAGGAAATCGTCGGACTTCCGCCCTTTTCTGGGGATACTGGGCGGGGTATGTCAGAGTCGAACTGACTAAAACCTCCTGTCGCTCAACAACCAACGTCCAAACCTCGCATGAGACAGAACTCATGACAAGGCAAAGGAGGGAAAGTGAAGCGTTTAGTGCGGAGCACATCTCTCCCATCACCCTCCCCCTCGGGACGCCGGACTGGCGGTCGTCGGCGCCACGACCACCAGCCCTCTCGGTCGGCAGACTGTCCGAAGCCCGCCTAGATGGCGCCGGTTAGAGTGGGTAGAAAGACACGCTAGATGTCTCCTGCGTTACAACAGGACAGAAAAGATATTGAGTTGTGTTCCGAGGCCTGGAGTACTGGTAATAGGAAAGCTTAAAAAGTCGTTGTGGCCTAAAGGATAAGATGCCCAGTGCAATCGTATCTAGCAATGCATCGGTGTTTGACAGGCAGGTACCAATTTTTTTTCCTAATTAAATACGTACTTAACAATTCTTCACGATGGACTTCCACGATGCAGGAATACTATCGTGTAATAAAAATCAAGGGCGCAAAAATTAAAATTGCGTAATTACTGACTGTAGGACATCTTGTGAGTCCGCACGAGTAGGTACCACCACTATTCCTATGCCTATGCTTATCTGCCGTGAAGCAGTAATGCGTTTCGGTTTTAAGGGTGGGGCAGCCGTTGTAACTATACTTGAGACCTTAGAACTTATGTCTCGAGGTAGGTATTTACGTCGTAGGTGTCTATCGGCTCCATTTCCAATTCCACTCTACTCCACTTACCACTTAAAACCAGGCGGGCCGTGAGCTCTTTCATCCACTTAAGCAATAAATAAAAATAAAAAAGCTTTTTTGCCACTTCCCTGAAGTAGTCGTGTCGGGTACAGGCCGCTTCCTGGGTACCTGGAAACTGGGCAAAGTGATAGCCTTGCTCAAGCCCAGCAAAGATAAGCGAAGGCCCTCCAGCTATCGTCTAATTACCCTGCTGTCGCAAGTAGGCAAGTTGGGCCACTATGGCATAAGCTCATCCATCCACCCATCCAAACAATAAAAAAATTTTGAGTACACTATGCTTTGTTATAATTGACATTTCATGTAAGGTTTGCAAATATAACCCGATTATACATAGAGGTACGTCAAAGAGTGCAGAGAGTGCAATTTATTTCAATAAATGAATTTTTTTATCTTTTATAGATGTTACAAGTCGAAATTGATTTTCGATTTTAATGTCATCCAACCGTATATCTTAAGTTGTCGAGCTTTATACAAAGTTTTTCTTAGTAAAAAAAGTTTTATGATAAACGAGGTATTAAACACGAGGCGATGAGCCGTTGTTTTATAAAGTCTGATAATTTTTTTTTAATAAATTCGTAAACCTATCATCTATCATGCGAAAATCTTTTAGTTTGTAAAGTAAGTTCACAGTTTTTAAGAAAATACTTTTTGAAGTGAGACCTCTTTAGAATCGTTGTGATTTCAAACTCGATGAAACGAAATGAAACGAAACGAAAAAATAAGTGTGCCGAGATTGGCTTTCCGGAGCGGCTCCGAGCGGCGCCGACGAATCACGAAGCGCTCCAAACGGTCTCGCCTCCCCGACTAGTTCAGTGTGTTTTTGACGTTCGTGCACGCTGTCTAGCTCTCGGAGCGCCCTGAGATACTTTTATTTCTATTTAGTTTGTTATCAACAGATGTCGCTGCACGTAAATTCAACAATTCCTGAATCGCGATGACGAGATGTTACACAGTTGATAGCCGTTCTCGTATTTTTCTCGCTATAATATTATACTTACCTGGCGTAGGAATACCGTGATCATGCAGGCCGTTCCCCCAGGGTGAGGCTGCTCCATTGCACTAGACTTGCGCAAAACATCACTCCTCAATGTAATGTGATATGACATCACTTTTACAGACAGGTGATATTACTCGAAAACATTACACATCACTCTTAACATTACTCGGTGCGTTCAATAGATACTGTGACGACGAATACATTGTATCTATACACCCGAATCATTACCTAAGTGATGTGTTGATACACATCACTTAGGTAATGATTCGGGTGTGTCATTACAGTAGTGTATTACAATACAAAGTATGAACTTTGTATTGTAATACACTGTTATATTACTTGACAGAGATTGACTTACTTAATAATATAATAATTTTATTTTTTACTTAATATAATTTATTGTGGGATCAACGGATTTCATATGGCGACTTAGACTGCAAATTGAGCTCGACAATAATGTTAATATACGAGAGCAGTAGATGCATTGTTTCGGCGCGATATCCTCAAAGTGCATCCAAGGAGGACTGTACTTTCATTTAGACGCCGTTATTTCTTTCACTTATTAAACACGCATTAAAACAAATAATAAAACTATCTTCAAACAAGTGCTTAAGTAATTCAAATCAAACACAAAAATTAATATGAAATATTACTAAACAATTACGAGCGACTAGCGATTTTACAAAAGTTGCGAATAAAAAATTAAGTAAGTACTTGCGGGAAACTACCGGCTGGCCGCATGAAAAATATAAACACAAATACCTATATTAAAATTCAGACGTACCATAGGTATAAAAATGTACCTAGCGGCCGGGACATACGGTTCCAAATCACTAGGAATAATTCCGTGTCGCTTGCTCATTTATTTTGCGTCGATCGGTCTGTCTCGCTCGCTCGGTTCCGTTCGTGTATTAAGCAACATTACACGACAAAGAAAGAAACATGTTGGGTGATGGTGTGATGTTTGTTTCCTTCGCGTAATGTGTGATGTTGCATTACATCGTAGAGTAATATTACCCGAGTAATATCACTCGCATTACTTACACATGTCTACATTGCACTGCGGAGTGGCTGATCCTTGCGATTATTCTTATTTTTTATAAGTGACATTTCAACCGTGTGGACTTGCACACACACACATTTTTTTGGTAGCGCATTCTATACGATTGTAGAGATTGTAGAGATTCTGTACGTTTAGTTTGATTAATTTATTTACTTCAGTGAAACACGATACGTTTCGGTGTAATCATTGCTAATACGTGTGACCTCTATTTCTGTCCTATGGCACTGTATACCTGTATACTAGTCGGATGCACAAACTATTGCATGGTGCACCATCAAAATCACTCCCAACAGTTTTTGCACAAACAACTACTAACCGGCATCCATCAATTCTCATAAACTTTCGCATTAATAAATATCAGTAAGGTCGTTGACACAAAAATATTTTTATAAAATATAACCTCAAGTATCTAAGTCATAAGATTTCAGCGGCACATACAGCTAATTTAGTATTGATTTGTTAATGTATATTGATATATGGTAGGTACTAAATAAATCGCTTTGCCGGAGCTCACAGAAATCATAACTGTACATATTTTAAATGTTTAGTATAACGGCTGTCTCACCTTTAAAAACGAACGCGGTATTGCTTTACGATAGATATAGGCAAGGCGGTTGTTGTCGACGTGCAACCTAACTCATGCATCAGCCCGCTGAGTTTCTCGCCGGATCTTCTCAGTGGGTTGCGATTCCGATCCGGTAGTAGATTCATTCGCGAAGCAATTGCTCTTGAGTTGTTAGGCCTCCTTCGGAGGCACTCGGGCCCTTGTTAGCAAATCCCACCCCTCCTGGCTGAGCCTTTGCTCGCTCATCTGTCCTGATGAAACTGGAAAGGTCTCCGAGCCACCACTAATCAATTCAATCATAAAAAAGGCGGTTGTTGGTAACACACCTTTAAACAAAATAGTATTCCCCCGAAGTCGAAATTCGATCATAGTTAATTTAAATTATAAGGTTATTATTATTGTTCAATTATCACATTTCTATAATAATTGTTCTTTAATCACAGATTTAGTTAAGACTATACTATAGACAAATAATATTAAAGACAAACAATATTAATCCATTCGCAATTAGACCACAGACCAACAATATACAAAAGGAAAAAAAATCGCACCGCCCGCCACCGGAGTAGAGTTCACCCACACTACTTGGAGCCACTGCAGTTATCTACAGTGCGTTACCAGAGGTCTTTTTTGCCACGTACCATCCGGCTATGCAATGAACTCCCCTCCACGGTGTTTCCCGAGCGCTATGACATGTCCTTCTTAAAACGAGTCTTGTGGAGAGTATTAAGTGGTAGGCAGCGGCTTGGCTCTGCCCTTGGCATTGCTAAGTTCATGGGTGACAGTAACCAATTACAATCATATACAAGGGAAAAAAAAAATAAAAAAAAAAAAAAAAAATATTATCGGTGGTACCTACCTATTGGCTCACAAGACGCTCTACCATTAACAAACTTTGAAAGGTAGGTAAACTTTTTTATTATCAAGAATAAAATCAACTGAAAAGCATTCTCGCTCACGACTCGGTCGTGCGCGGACGTGCTTGCCGATCCGTGGCCCGCTTGCGAGCTGCGTCTCTGAACTCACAGTTGTGCTCGACAGTGTAGTGACCGTGAATACATCGTGCTTACAATTCGGTAGTGCGGACGTTCCGATCCGTTGGTTGCTTGCGATCTGCGTCTCGGAGTCCATTTTTGTGCGCTAAAGTGTTGTAACCGCGAACCCACCCTTTACCAACTGTCTTTTTCAAGGCAAAACCAATCGCTACGATCAGGCTTCCTGTGGCACTATCACAGGCTAGCGATTTCCTAACCCTTCCCAAAACAACATTCTTTTTCAAGACTAGACCCCCGCTCGCGATTCCGCCTGCTGTAGCATTATACAGCCCGAGCGGGTTCCTTTCCTTTTCCCCGCCGATTGCCGTTTTCACGGCATAGGCATTCCCCCCCCCTGCTCCTTGCTGTCCTGCAGCACAGGGGGGTTACAAATCCTATCCGGGGCCTCGCCTTTCGGCGAGTTCAACAAAAGTCCCGGGGCCGCCCCCCCCGGGCAAGAAGACCGAAAATGCAGCATGAAGAAAGTGTCAGTGAAAGTGCTAGTGACATTGTCGGGTTCCTCCGAGATAGGTACCCGTCAATTAGGGCCGAGTACTTAGAGTATAGGGCCGCCCGTGGCAATCCCTCCCCCCCCGCGTCCGTCGCCGCGTACTTTAAACGTGCCTCGGAGGCACGCCGCGCGCCCCCCGCCGCCGCGTCAAGTTCGAGCGCACGCTCCCACGATGCGACTCACGAAGCGCCTAGCGCTACCCCCACCCCCGCGCCCGCGTCGATTACGTCATCACGCGCTCCGTCCGTGGTGACCTCGATTGTCTCGAGTCCAGGCTCCGATACCGAATCGGAGATGGATTTCGAATCCGCGTCAAGCCCTCAGCCTGGAACCTCGGATGGGTTCCAAACCGTAACGTGCGGTAAAAAGCGTTCTCGCGCCGTGGAGTCCCGGAGCTCCACGACGAAGCAGACTAAATCCGCGACCGCCTCCCGCCCGCAGGTAGTCGTGACACCGGAGTCGGACTCCGCTCGCCGCGTAACTCCACCGCCGCGTCCCAAGCCCGCGCCCGCTCCTAAAGTAGCTGCCCCGCCCCCGCTGATTCTCCAGGAAAAAACCGCGTGGAACCGCGTTTCCCAGGCCCTTCAGGCAAATAAAATTAACTACACCCATGCGCGTAGCGTCGCACATGGGATTCAGATCAAGGTCGCAACGCCGGGCGACCATAGGGCCCTCTCAGCATACCTCCGAAAGGAGAACATAGGTTTCCACACCTATGCTCTTCAGGAGGACCGCGAGCTCCGCGTAGTAATACGCGGAGTCCCGAAGGAACTAGACATAGACTACGTAAAGGAGGATCTGACCTCTCAGGCCCTCCCGATAGTTAGTGTGCACCGGATGCACAGCGGGCGGGGCAAACAGCCCTATAATATGATACTCGTGGCGTTAGAACCCACCCCGGAGGCCAAAAAGAAGATCGCATGTCTCACGACAATTTGCGGCCTATCCAGGATCTCGATCGAAGCCCCCCATAAGCGTGGTACTCCCAGGCAGTGCTACAGGTGCCAACTCTATGGCCACTCGGCGCGTAATTGCCACGCGCGCCCCCGCTGCGTGAAATGCCTCGGCGATCACGCTACGTTAAATTGCGTTAGAGATAGGGAAACCGCGACCGAACCTCCAAGCTGTGTCCTATGCCTTAAGCAAGGGCACCCCGCGAACTACCGTGGATGTCCTAGGGCTCCGCGAAAACGTCCAACCCACCCAGCTCCGCGAACCGTCGGCCCAAAGACTTCGGCACCTTCAGTGCCGAAACCCGCCTTCGTGCCGGCTGCAGTTCCCACGGTCTCGGCGTGGAAAAAGCCGCTGCCGTATACGAAGGCGGGAACGGAAACCGCACCCCCACCCCCGCTCGTGACACGCCCCGCTCCCCAGCCCCTGCTCGCACCTCGCCCCGCGCCCGCGTTCCGTCCCCCGCAACCCTCTGCCGTCAACGACTTCGCGCTCGTGCGCGACTTCGTCACCGCGGTCAACTTCGACCGTCTGCGATCGTTCGCAGACGCGATACGTAGGTCGGTAACCCACGAACAGCGGCTCGCGGCCGCTTTCGATCACATGGACGTCTACGAGTCCGTGTCCCGCACGTTATAAAAATCTTTACCGGTAACCAATGGCGCAAAAAGGTAGAGAAAAACCGTATTCCCTTACGTTAGCGTTCTATAATGCTAACGGACACGCGCGGCAACGCGATCAAATTTTTGAATTCCTCCGCGACAATCTTGTAGATATTCTATTAGTGCAGGAAACCTGTCTGAAGCCCTCGCGTCGCGACCCGAAAGTCGCGAATTACGTCATGGTTAGGAATGACAGACTCACCGCCTCCAAAGGCGGGACTGCCATTTACTATAGGCGGGCCCTGCACGTTGTCCCTCTCGATACTCCCTCGCTCTCACATATCGAGGCCTCAGTGTGCCGTATCTCGCTGACGGGACACCAGCCGATCGTCATCGCATCCGTTTATCTCCCCCCGGACAAGCCCCTTCTGAGCAGTGACATCGAGTCACTGTTCGGCATGGGAGACTCTGTCATCCTGGCAGGCGATTTAAATTGCCACCACACTAGGTGGAACTGCCATCGTACAAACGTTAACGGTAGGCGTCTCGACGCGTTTATAGACGACCTCACCTTTGAAGTAGTCGGTCCCCCAACTCCAACATGTTATCCGTATAAGATCGCGCTCCGTCCGAGCACTATAGACCTGGCATTGCTTAGGAACGTAACTCTGCGCTTGCGTTCCATCGAAGCACTGTTAGAGCTCGACTCAGACCACCGACCTGTCGTTATGCAGCTCGGTCGCCCGCACAACCCAGTCACTGTTACGAGGACCATGGTGGATTGGAATAAGCTGGGCACGTGCCTAGCCGAAGCCGCTCCGCCAATCCTCCCTCACGGCCCGGATTCGAATCTATCCCCCGAGGACACCGTCGAATCCATAAACATCATTACCGATCACATCTCTTCCGCGATCATTAGATCTTCAAAAGAAGTCGATGTGGAGGACAGCTTCCACCGCATCAGACTGTCCCCCGATCTTAGGAATCTCTTAAGAGTTAGGAACGCGGCAATCTGGGCCTACGATCGTCTTCCCACGCATTCAAACCGGATACGGATGCGTCGTCTACAACGCGAAGTCCACTCCCACTTAAGCGACGCGCGTAACGATAATTGGCATAGTTATTTAGAACAACTCGCGCCCTCCCACCAAGCATACTGGCGACTAGCTAGGACTCTCAAATCCGAAACTACCGCTACTATGCCTCCCCTCGTACGCCCTTTAGGCCAACCACCGGCATTCGATGACGATGACAAGGCTGAGCTGCTGGCCGATGCACTGCAAGAGCAGTGCACCACCAGCACTCAACATGCGGACCCCGAACACACCGAGTTAGTCGACAGGGAGGTCGAGCGCAGAGCTTCCCTGCCGCCCTCGGACGCGTTACCCCCCATTACCACTGACGAAGTTAGAGACGCGATCCACAACCTCCAACATAGGAAGGCACCCGGCTCCGACGGCATCCGCAACCGCGCGCTAAAACTCTTGCCAGTCCAACTGATAGCAATGTTGGCTACAATTTTAAATGCCGCTATGACGCACTGCATCTTTCCCGCGGTGTGGAAAGAAGCGGACGTTATCGGTATACATAAGCCGGGCAAACCGTCTAACGAAACTTCTAGTTACCGTCCGATTAGTCTCCTCCCGACGATAGGAAAAATTTACGAACGTCTCCTTAGGAAACGCCTCTGGGATTTTGTTACCGCGAACAAAATTCTCATAGACGAACAGTTCGGATTCCGCTCAAAACACTCGTGCGTACAACAAGTGCACCGCCTCACGGAGCACATTCTGATAGGACTAAATAGGCGTAAACAAATCCCGACCGGCGCCCTCTTCTTCGACATCGCGAAGGCGTTCGACAAAGTCTGGCACAACGGTTTAATTTACAAACTGTACAACATGGGAGTGCCAGACAGACTCGTGCTCATCATACGAGACTTCTTGTCGAACCGTTCGTTTCGATATCGAGTAGAGGGAACTCGTTCTCGCCCCCGTCAACTGACTGCCGGAGTCCCGCAAGGCTCCGCGCTCTCCCCGTTATTATTTAGTTTGTATATCAATGATATACCCCGGTCTCCGGAGACCCATCTAGCGCTCTTCGCCGATGACACGGCTATCTACTACTCGTGTAGGAAGACATCTCTGCTTCATCGGCGACTCCAGATCGCAGTAGCCACCATGGGACAGTGGTTCCGGAAGTGGCGAATTGACATCAACCCCACGAAAAGCGCAGCGGTGCTCTTCAAAAGGGGTCGCCCTCCGAACATCACTTCGAGCATCCCACTCCGTAGTAGGCGCGCAAACACCTCCGCCGTTAGTCCCATCACTCTCTTTGGCCAGCCCATACCGTGGGTCTCGAAGATCAAATATCTAGGCGTCACCCTCGACAGAGGGATGACATTCCGTCCCCATATAAAAACGGTACGCGACCGCGCCGCGTTTATACTAGGACGACTCTATCCAATGCTTTGTAGTCGAAGCAAACTGTCCCTCCGCAATAAGGTAACTCTCTACAAAACTTGTATACGCCGTCATGACGTATGCAAGCGTAGTGTTCGCTCACTCAGCCCGCACCCACTTGAAATCCCTTCAGGTTATTCAATCACGATTCTGCAGGATAGCCGTCGGAGCGCCATGGTTCCTTAGGAATGTGGATCTCCACGATGACCTGGAGCTCGACTCATTTAGTAAGTATCTACAGTCGGCATCGTTGCGCCATTTTGAGAAGGCGGCACGACATGAGAACCCTCTCATCGTAGCCGCTGGAAATTACATACCCGACCCAGTAGACCGAATGGTAAACCGTCGACGTCGCCCAAAGCACGTCATTACGGATCCTCCTGATCCATTATCGGTGCTTTTAGGCACCACAAGCACCGGTCACCGTCCTCGTCGAACCCGTCGCTTGCGACGAAGGGCTCGACGAGCAAACTAACCCATAGACACAGCCCACTGAGTTTCTCGCCGGATCTTCTCAGTGGGTCGCGTTTCCGATCCGGTGGTAGATTCTGCGAAGCACTGCTCTTGCTAGGGTCAGTGTTAGTAACTCTCCGGTTGAGCCCCGCGAGCTCACCTACAAACGTTAGTGTGAAGCTGAAATAGCCTCTCAAGGCTATCAGCATAGGTAGGAAAAAAAAAAAACTGAAAATAAAAATCTGATTATCCTCAGTCTTAGCTGTTGGTATAAACTTGAGATACACTCGAATAACGTAGACCGTTGAGCTTCAACGTACTTAAAACCTCTACTTGAAAAGTAAATGTTTACGGAAGACGTTAAAAAGGCTAATGAAACTCAATAGCTAAGGAGGTTTAGTACTTAATAAACGTCTTTACACCTTGAGTTTGTTACAGTACATTTATTTGGACGGGACCACCTGGATATGCCAAAGAAGTCTGAGATGGAAACGTGCGAATGCATTGTTGAAGCCATACTAAGCTCCATACTACTGGTGAGATTATTGGAAATACAAGGAAAGGAAAAAAAAATTTGCAAAAAAAATGCACTATTTACTTCTTCCAATTATAGATGATTTATGATAATGTAGTTGTATTACCTAGAGGTGTCAGCAGTTGCGTACCATCTGATGAATAGACGTTTCTTTATCTTATTTTTACCTTAGATTGCCTAAGATTATCTTAATTGAAAAATCTTCTGACCTTGAGATAATGTTCATGCCAAATAGGCTTCAGAAACCACTTCACAACTTGTTGTCCGTGATCTCGATCGCGTATCTGTGCAATAGCGTTATCTTTACGAAGCACTGAATATTTCTCGTTTCAGTTAAATTCAAATTAGAAGATCAAAAAAAAATCTTTACTACCTACAGCTTTTTTCACCTACTTGCATAATTTCACCACATGTATTTGTGTAATCTAAAATGTTGTATTTGTTTTGTAATGAAATAATTCCATTATTTTATCTAGTATGTAGATATCAAAAAGTTATGAGAAAGTTCGGATTTGTGTTAATTAAAAGACATCCTGTATTTCTTAACTCTCCATATTTTATTTTCGAGTAAAATTGTATATCTATTCTTTGAGAACGGTTAGCTGGTAGATAACTCAATTGTTGAGTTAAGCTCGCCATTTTTTATATCTTATCGCAATTACTGTATTATATTAACAGTGTGTACAAATAAAGAATAATAATAATAATAATAATCTATCATTTGTTAGCTAAGACAATTCCTCCAAATTCCAAAGTATTCTTTCCTAATTTCCCAGTCGGAAAATTACCCCTCAGCGAATCCAGTTACTGGCAATTTAAAAAGTCATGGCAACAATAAGCAAAATAGGTAAGTAAGGCTATTTCCTGGTTTCCGAATCCGGCTCTGAGTGTAATTTCCCCCGAGAGGAACTAGAATGTTCGACAGAATACCTTCGATTACTTGACGACGACTAGAAATTGTCTTGTCAGAATGTGCGTACAGTAAATTAATATATTTTCAAATTAAGGCTTTTGTGTAAATTACTTTTAGCATTGATTTTTCTCCTTGTAAACGCGACGCCTGCGGAAAAGCAGTCATGCATTCGCGTATGAAGAGTCCAACTTTTTTTTTTTATTGTTTGGATGGGTGGACGATAGGTACTTGTTCTAAGATCTCAGTATAGTTACAATGGCTGCCCCGTCCTTCAAACCGAAACGCATTACTGCTTCACGGTAGAAATAGGCAGAGTGGTGGTACCCACCCGCGCGGACTCACAAGAGGTCCACTATTTGATTGTGCAGTGGCAGTATACAACTAGACAACATTTCTTCCCGTGCAGCGTTATCTGAATTAAATATCACCAATCCGTATTTGCTGGAGATAAGATGTGTTGTGTACAATTTAAACGAAGTTTAACTAATAAAATACGATAAAACATATTATGTAGTAAACGACACATTGAGTCTGCTAGTCTGAACGTTTTGAAGAATAACTAATGTAGCTTCATTCTTTGATTAGAACCATCGATAAATGTTTCTTACTTTCCTTTTAGGGAATCAATTTTTCAGCTTCATCTGACACAAGAACATAGAAATATATCATTGATGTACAAACACGTAAACGATTCTATTCCGGATATAACTATGAAAGTAAATGAACGGTCCGAAATATCCGATCTACTAAATAAATCAGTCTATTGACTTTGCCTTTCCGATGTTCTTATCCCATCATAGTTATCCACATTAATATTCCATGCCCACTTTTCTACTAGGATGGTTTTCGAAGCTCACCCAGTTTCCTACTTATTTTCCCAAAGGCATAAGTAGAGTGGGAAAATTTATTTAATGTACGATCCTACCACGCGATCGTATCGCGCGAAAAAACCTTACGTTAAAAATATTCATGAATGTTAAAATAACCGAAACCGATTTTAATTCGTTTCACCCGGATCTGACGCTTTGATCCACCTAATTTAGTCTTTGATATAAATGTCACAGAATGCGACCTTTACGAATCCTTTAAGGATTTTAGTGGTCATGTCACTATGAATATCTAATTACGAATGTCCACGTGACATAACAATTTTACAAGCTGTTTCTTTTTTTTTTGCTTAGATATGTGGACGAACTCTCAGCCCACCTGGTGTTAAGTGGTTACTGGAGCCCATAGACATCTACAACGTAAATGCGCCACCCACCTTGAGATATAAGTTCTAAGGTCTCAGTTTAGTTAAATAAAAAATTGTTAGTTCAAAGGGAAGCTGTTAAATTTATCAAAGTACGTAGAAATCAAAACGTCCATGTCACCAGCCGCTTTGAGACATGAGGCTAGGATTGCTGCCGTTCTCTTACAGGTAGAATGCATGATTGCATCTTGTTAGAAATACGCAGGACCATAGTAATTGCTTGAGTAGACTCATATTACCCTTTGGGACCACTATCGATAGTTTTTTGTTTATCGCCTGGAATACATAATTTTTTATTTGAATCCGTCTGATTGCGAATACCACGTTAAGAACAAGTAAAAAGTTTTCCCATACGTTTACGTACGCCGGTTACTAAATTATGATCAGTACCCCAAAATTGTATTGAATCGACCAAGTTACATTGTAAATGGAAAACTTTTATAATAACGTTAGCGGTTTACGTGTATTTGCTCTTGTTTTATGTTAATAATAATAATAATAATGTTAATAATATATCACAACTAAAATGGTATTCAATGTTTTCATGCGTTGTTTAAAATTTATTCATAACATTTTAGTATAGTTGCACTTAATGAAACCGATAGCTTTTTCCCAGCTAATAGCGGCCCTAAAAAATATCACAAACTAACTCATAGACACAGCTCACTGATTTCCTCGCCGGATCTTCTCAGTGGGTCGCGATTCCGATTCGGTAGTAGATCCTGCGAAGCACTGTTCTTGCTAGGGTTAGTGTAAGCAATTTTTTTCAGCCCGTGGGCTCATGTACCCGTCCGCGCGTAGCTGCAATAGCCCCTTAGGCTACCAGCCAATAGGCAGGCAAAATCACAAGCTGCAAGGAGATAAATGACAAAGAAATTTCAAGACTCCACTAGAGACCGTATTGTAAGAACATTCTAGAAGGTCCCACTGCATTTTAATTAGACGGGGTCTAAGCTGGAACAAATGCACAACGCCAAAGGTGAACATTAGAGTGCCATCTAATGTGATATGGTGAAATGACATTAGATTCTACTGAAATGTATACTACTACTATAGGTAGACTCAAGAAACGCTGGTTGAATGTGGTAAAGGTGGCTATGGAGGAGAAAATTAAGTTGGAAAGCCAACGCTGGCACTGGACTGGGACAACTCTAGGAAGAAGAAGAAGTAGATTAGATGCTACTGAGTTCGAAATAATATATATTCTGTTACCACTTATGTAATTTTAGTTGTCCGAGAACTGTCAATAAACGTGTCTTGGACGAAAATCGAATTTAATTTTTTAGTATTCTGAACTCCACATTTCGAACTGTTCATCACTCAGTATTATTATGATGTGATTGTGAGCCCATACCTGAGTACCGAGGTACTAATAAATCATTTTTTTGTCATTTCCAGTAATAAGGGTGAAGTCTGTGGTCTTTGGCAACCATTTAACGCCAGGATGATCAATATATCGTTTACTTACTCCTAATTATTTTATAATCATGAAAATCGGCAATTATGTGTTCTGTTGATCGTATTCGAATAATATGGTGCTAATGGTCTGATGATTTTCACAGTACAGGCTCACAACGGGTAAGACACTAACTTTAGATAATTCGCAAAAGGAAACCCTTGAGATATAAGGCCGAAAATTCATTATTTTTAATGTAGATTCTGACGTATAATAATTTATTATTTTCGAAGCGAAATATAAATGAACAGTACGGCTGGCATTCCGAAAAAAAATAATCACTACGCACATACCAATATGGCTCTTGAATTGATAAATTGAATAAAAATATTGATATTTTTAAAATATTATAGCAATTATAATCAGTTAACTATGATTATAACCTAAGAAAATCTGTTGGATTCCCGTTAATTTGTGACGGTAGCCAACATACAACGCAAGATATTTAACAGATGCCTGAATCTTACCTAAGAGATTTTCAAGATAAGCTTGCAATAGGTAGGTAGGTAGGCAGCGGCTTGGCTCTACCCCTGGCATTGCTGAAGTCCATGGGCGACGGTAACCACTCACCATCAGGTGAAATCCACCATCAATAAAAAAAATATATGATAATATATACAAGTTCCAAACAACATTCGGACCGTCGATCTACCGAGCAATTACACCCACCCGCTCGGTGGAAGATCTTACCTTCGCCGCTACTCCCAGAGATTCAAACGTAATTTAAATTTAATATCCAAAATATAAACTCTTTGTTGATATTCCGGTATATCGTTACAGATTTTATTTATACGTTTTCCCGTGAGCCGTAATAACTTTCAATCGGTGCAATGAATATGCTGTATCCCGCCTTCATGAATAAGAATGGCGAGAAACAGGCTTTCCTATAACGGGAAAGGTTTCCTTTTATGTTTTTATTATAGAACTAAGGTGCTTTGTTTAGTTACGTAGAAAATGTTTTATGTAAATCACGTATTAAATTGGTACTCTTTGTTTTTCGTATAGTTCAATTTTTGTAGCTCTCATAAAAAATGCTTTCTTCAAAATTGTGTGTTATGGATAATTTCTATATCCTTAGTCTACGAAAAAATTTGCGTGTTCTTTATAATTTGCTCTTAATATTTTATTGTTTTAACTGGTGGT
This sequence comes from Bombyx mandarina, assembly GCF_030267445.1. NCBI lineage: Eukaryota > Metazoa > Arthropoda > Insecta > Lepidoptera > Bombycidae > Bombyx > Bombyx mandarina. Next base: position 7,344,691 of record NC_143222.1, on the reverse strand, counting down.
AGGACCTCTTCTGAGTCTGCACGGGTAGGTACCACCACCCTGCTTATTTCTGCCGTGAAGCAGTAATGCGTTTCGGTTTGAAGGATGGGACAGCCGTTGTAACTATGCTTGAGACCTTAGAACTTATATGTCAAGGTGGGTGGCTTACGTTGTAGATATCTATGGGTTCCAGTAACCACTTAACACCAGATGGGCTGTGAGCCCGTGCACCCATATAAGCAATAAAAAAAATCTCTGGCCTTAATCGCAGATCGTACACCGTGAACACTGCTGCTCATCCAAAAACATGATACCGAAATCTCATTGTATTGTAAAAACTGATGTCTTAGTTAATTTATTACACGGTACCATGATTTCATTGCGCATAATCACAAGATGATAATTATTGAAGTCAGTACGCCGGTACTTAATATATTTTTAGCCCCTCGAAAAAGCGTATACCAATTTTAGTACTCGCAAATGTCTATTCAACCGATGAGCTCTTCCAGTTGTCTTCAAGCGAAAAAAATACCGCGTTACTCATAAAATCAAAGCCACGTTCGTTTTATTACGTCATAAATTGGAGATTTATGTGAAATTATTAACCTTTATATCGCCGGGCCTGGTCGTTTTGAAATCGTAAACTGTTTTTCTGAAAACACAATGTTAAGTGTAGAAGCTCTCAGGTAAATCTTTACGAACATTTTCGGGATGAAGAAAATCCTTCGGCTTCTATTATTTTAGCATTATTTCGCTATTAAGTTAAGTTGATAGCTTATATAATCGACTTTATGCTGGCCATTTAAAATTAACATTATTATTTATTGTCATTATTATCAGGGAGTCCAACACTTATACAAATATTAGCCTATCCTTTAAGTGCATGTATTTTCTACATGGATACCAAGTTTCAAGTCAATTGGATGCATAGTTCAGTAGTTATAACGGAACATCCGTAAAAACCACTGTAGATTTATATATTAGTATAGATTACTACTGACTAGCAAGCGTGTCTGAAATTTCGCAAACCTTACCATACAATGAATTTAAATAGCAAGACGTTGGAATTCGGAAATGATTTTTTTTTTAGTTTACTGTGAAAACTAATATATTATAATATCAGTAAATTATTTGAAGTGTATTGGTGGTACCCTCAATAATGGAGTTTCGGAACAGTACTGAAGAATGGACACAAAAACATCGATACAACTATAATGCCCAAAAATATTGATGCAAGTTTTTTTTTTGTAATAAAAGTCGTAAATATTTATCTGACTTTATTAGACTATATAATTTATTGCATCCCCAATATACTTAAGTGACAGTAAGCATTAAGTTGTGATTTAGGAGTCTGGCTGTTAGTCTATTTACGAATTTGATAGTCGGAACAAAACAAACTCATTTAAGAATGTGCAGTGGCATAATCTCATACGAATAAAGTTGAAAAAGGGTCCTATTACTAAGCTATGTGCCTTGCACTACCATGCAAAATTATCACTACTGCTTTTACTTCAAGTCTTGAAAAGATAATTTCATTAGGTTGGTATGTATAGTTGTGTGTAACGGACCATTTGAATGCTATTTTTACTGATTAATAAAAGGTTCGAGTAAGTTCACACACATCAACATCCGATAACAATACAATTATTGTTTATCTTCTATCTACTATTCTGACCTACATCAAGACCATAAAAAAAATAATTGTTACTTTCGTTTTCTACTTAAGCATATTTCCTAAATATTAAACTACGCACTGTCAGAGTTACTCCCTCATCTACTCTCAACACTAACCGCTGGGATCGTTCGTAGAACGTGTCAAAATTCGAGTCTATTTTTAATAACTATGTACCTCCGCTACACCGTAATACAATGACTAAGCACTTACCACCACTTACCATAAAAATATCCATAGTCGATCTTTTGATACAATAAAACAATGATTCAAATATGATGATGTGTCCAACACAATCATTGCTCATTAATCTATTTTATTCACTGGCCTATAAAATATACGATGCTTCTGTTTCAGAGTAACTTCGGCCGCCAGCCGTCCGTAATCCGATTTAGGGACTTATAAAAGAAAAAAGTTTACGTGGTGACAGAAAAATATGATTGTAATTCATCATCCTTTCAAAGCGGAGAAGTCTGCACGGCATTTCTCCGATTCGCCAAGCCGGCAATTCGACAAGTTTGTAACGAAACTTACCGGTTTGACTGAAGTAATTTTATAGAATACATTATAAGATTTTAGTCAACTTTGATTTGGTTTTAATTAACATTTGCGCAGAAATTAACATAATAGCCGCTATGCCTGAAAATATGACTGATTCTATCAATGAAACTGCATATTTATATTTTCTGTAGCCTTTTTGCTTTTCTTGAAAGACCTTTTTAGAGTTAGATTAGAGTATTTTTTTTATTTCATTTACTTCAGATTGTGCATTCATATTACACTATTAACATTTCATTTATACTAGAATTAAATAAAAATAATAACTACAATCTCGGACTAAAACAAAAGCAATAATAATAATAAAAACAAAAAATCAAATAATAATAATAAAAAAAAACTCAAAATTAACATCAAAACTACCTTAACCTTTACGATCGTGGAAGTGTTAATGCTATTAAATGAACATAAAAATAATAATAAAACTGTTTGAAATTGTCAACTCAGTAAACTACAAACCAATTGTCTCAGCAGCTTCTGAACAAAAACCCCAAAAACATTAGCGTACGTTGTTTTGAAACAGAATAGGATGTGCTCGCTTTTATTTTCAAACGATACAACCCAATCTTTTGCTTTGTAATTCAATTTCGTTTCCTAGCCACAAGATGTTTATTTTAAAAATAGAAAGAGTCGGGGAAAGCGTACAAAACTTTCTGATAAACCTACTGAATTTAATGAGATAAATGTAAATTGAAAACAGCTTGTCGAATTAGTTATGTTAATTTATTTTTTAGCTTAAGAGTAACCTGTTTCAAGCAAGCTTACACTAATTGCAATACCACAATCAATCCAAAATGCATGAATTCGTTCATTTAGTAAAAAGTCTGGCTGCGGTTATTGGCAGTGATGAGTCGTGGTAGAAGACGATAATCTACTTCTTGATTGCACCATCTTGCCAAAGCCCTCCGTTGATCATCTTGAAGAGCCCTTGAATGAGGATCGTCGAGGAAATGCAAAAGATCACGTGTAATCTACTGTACACACATCATTCAGAACAGCCACTGCCGTTTCTGCCCCCGTAGCAGTAAGACGGGACAATATGTTTCACATTACTTTTATTAAAAACCAATCATCAATGACTAGGAATAAAAAGATACTTTATAACTTCCCTGGTCTGAAGTGAGAAAAAAAAATAATTTCAAACTATTCATTTTAGAAAGAGCTTACATTATAGACAGTTATTTGGGAGGTTCCTAAAATGTTTTTCGTTAAAAGTCATTAAAAACAAAAATCGTGGAAACAGTCAGTGGGTAGAAGAAATAAGAATGAATCACAAAACCTCTCTTATTTAGAAGTCTTTAACGACATTTTGAATAAGAAGATATTCAAATCAAGCTCTACTTTTTACAAGATATGTATGTTAGTTGATTCAAACAGACTATTCAAACGACGTTGAAGTTGAGTATTTTCGGTAAATTTCGGCAAGATTGCCCTCATAGGTGACCTCATTCGATCAAACTGTATGTTCATCAGATGATTGTTTTGATAAAACTTACTTAGACTTAAACTTAATTGATGCACACCCGCATCTCTTAAATAATTACGAATAGGATCTGTATTTTGTAGCAGTAGTTTATTTTTGTGACAATCTTCATCGAAATTCATTTTGGAATTCAGAATATACAAATTTACAGTCAAAAGTATTTTTTTTTACTGGTGGTACTTCTTGTGAGTCCGAACGGGTAGTTACCATCACCCCACCTATTTCTGCCGCGAAGCAGTAATGCGTTTCGGTTTGCAAGGTGGAGCAGCCGTTCTAACTATACTGAGACCTTAGAACTTATATCTCAAGGTGGGTGGCGCATTTACGCTGTAGATGTCTATGGGCACCAGTAACCACTTAACACCAGGTGGGCTGTGAGCTCGTCCGCACATCTAAGCAATAAAAAAAAAAAAAAAGCATCAGATGATTGTTCTAATAAAACTTACTTAGACTTAAACATAATTGATTAAACACCCACATCTCTTAAATCATTGCGAATAAGATCTGTATTTTATAGTCGTAGTTTATTTTTGTGACAATCTCCATTGAAATTCATCTTGGTATTCAGAATATACAAATTTACAGTCAAAAGTTTTATATATATTTTATAGATTTATTCATTCGCCGTATCGGTTTCCTCGGCAAGGTCTCCGTATCGTTGCTATCGTTTCAATAAAACCAGGAATCTTGTTTTATGCGAGAAATTATCATACGAAAACAATAAAATGAATGAGTGCACACAAAATCAAAAGAGCCGTTCCTATTTCAATATAAACTACTATTTGTCTTCCTCGCTTTCAACCCTTTTCCAGTTAAGATTACTTTTATATGTACAGCGGTATATTTTTTTTGTGATTTCCCTTTAAACCTCTTTTCTTAAATACGATTTTTTGTGTGTGTGTGTGTTTTTTTTATAGCTTATAACACTCCGAAGTCTTTTTTTTTATTGCTTAGATGGGTGGACGAGCTCACAGTCTACCTGGTCTTAAGTGGTAACTGGAGCCCATAAACATCTACAATGTAAATGCGCCACCTACCTTGAGATATAAGTTCTAAGGTCTCAGTATAGTTACAACGGTTGCCCCACCCTTCAAACTGAAACGCGTTACTGCTTCACGGTAGAAATAGGCAGGGTGGTGGTACCTACCCGTGCGGATCACAAGAGGTCCTATCACCAATAATTATGCAAATTATAATTTTGCGGGTTTGATTTTTATTACACGATGTTATTCCTTCACCGTGGAAGTAAATCGTGAACATATTTTGTCAAGTACGTATTTTATTACAGAAATTGGTACCCGCCAGCGGGATCCGAACACCGTTGCATCGCTAGATACGAATGCACAGGACGTCTTATCCTTTAGACCACGACGACTTTATAAGGTCAGCGTTCTTTATTTACTGTAAAGTTGTTACCTTTTAATAGTAAGCTGCACAATTAAATAAGAATGCGAAAATAAATAAATATGAAAAAATAAAATAAAACAATACTAAGATGTTATATTTAAATTTTTATTAAACTGATATTTTTACAAAGAGACTATTCACATGAAACTTTTTTTACAATCACTTATTATGATATCAACTCGACGAATAGAATTTGATAAAAGATGTTATACATCGTGTCTATCACAATTTTATCTTTATTTACAACTATTTACAGATTATTTACATATTTTAAAAATACATTGGAAAAGAAAATCGACAAAAATCAACAAAGTTTTTTTTTATAAGATTTCACGGAAGATTTAAAAGACGCAAAGTGGAATAAATAATAAAAAATAAATTTTGATGAACTATTTTCGATTACGTGTTCACATGCTCGAGCATTTCTGGTAGAGCGTTATATGCAACCATATTGCCGAAACCTTTAGGCTCTTTTTTCGTTACAATAGCTATAATTTCTTCTTCGGGGGGTGGTGGGGGGAACTCGGCACTCGAATCCATTGCTCCTGACACATCATCTACACTAATAACTACCTCCCTATTGTCGATTTCGATTCTACTACGTTCTACGGAGCTATCCTCCATTATACTGTACAAGTTCTCCGATTTGCTCTTATTGAACATTTGTCAGGAATTTATATAAAATGGATCGCTTAGATTGATCTCATCATTAACAGTGTTTCCCTTCTGAGACCATTCCTTTTGTTGGTGCTTAATTCTATATATTATCTCGTCGTGGATAACGCCGAAACACATCGCGGTCAAAGCGAGACCGGTCAGTGTATAGGCCGAACAAAACCAAAGCGTTGTCGAATTAATCGTATAGTATCTAACTCCGTGGATTGTCGTGTAGCTCATCCCGGGAACGATGTTACCAAAGCCAATCGTACTTAATGCCATGAAACAAAAATAAAAACCGTCGATAATGCTTAAATCGTCCAATTTAAAAAGAACAACGGCCCCTGCGACTATGTAAATGAATATGGCGGCGAGACACAGGAAAACTGGGGCTAATATACTTAAACCGTGCATAGATAGCTTCGAATCTGTGTCAGGCCAACTTATGATATCATCTTTGGCAGTGCTCGTCGTCGGCCTTTCTGATAGAGACGAGTCTTTCTGACTGTCTGGCTTTAAAACGTAGCACTCTTCAGTGGGAGTTTTGCTCGTGTTCTGGCTGTTGAGCATCTCCTCTTGCTGCCTCTTAAGTTTCATGCGTCTTTCCTTCTCCGCCATTCTCCTCTCATCATAACAGCAGTAGCCACATTTAGAACAAAGGCAACAGCAAAGGGCTTTACTGAAGACACTTCTAGCCATTTTAGATAGTAGAGATCCCACACTGGATAAGTAGACCAATGTTAGTGGTATCCCGATTAAAGCGTATAAAATTGTAACTCCTTTGCCAAGTATCGTTCGTGGAGCAATATTTCCATAGCCTGCAAATAGAGAGTTTCATATTAAAAATAAATTATATATTGTCAACATTTTTACAATTATTCTTTTCATATTTAATTTCGAAATACTTTATTTGACCAGTATCATTTTCTTATTTATATGCTTTTAAAATTGTAGGTAAAATAAAGCTATGCTATGATAGCTATATATGCTAACATCGTTGATTTTTACTAAATTTTAATCATTCATTCGTTTATCTTGACTTAATTTTCTAGCGCATTATCCAGTATTATTAAGCTAGGGATTTCGAACTCAGGTGCTGACGTTAATGGATTTGTTTTCGCTTTATAAGTCTGAATGAGTGGATACCATCACCCTATACGAAGAGTACGACACCCATTGACCTTAATGTCTCTAGCTGAGTAGCGATAATTATTATAAGTCGACTAGTGACCCCAGTAAAATCATGTCCAAAGTAAAATTTGTGTACTAAATTAGCTTAAAATCATTTAATTAAATTGCCATTCATAACCAAACTGAATATACACATCTAAATAATATTTAAGATCCGAAAATTTCAGTTTTATATTTTAGTAATATAGTGGTGATATTAAACAAAGCAGATTATTGCACTGTACTTAGTCTTGCCATAAATACTGAGACAAAGGAAAAAAAAAATCTATTGCAAATAACATTTATTACTTTTACAGTGTCTTAGTTTAATACATAAATATAAAAAAATCTAAAGTATAAAAAGCTTATTCGAAGTGGTCTCCATTGTCTGCAATACAGTCCTTTAAACGTTGAGGCCAGTTATCAATAGAAGCACGCACTCTTTCCATGGGAAAATTTTTCACAGCCAATCGTACGGATTGTTTTAGGGACTCCAAATTATCATGGCATTTAGAGCAAGCCGTACTCTCTAAAACTGACCATAAATCATAATCCAGCGTATTAAGATCGGGACTAGACGACGGCCAGTCTTCAGCTCTGATGAAGTCCGAAACGTTCGTTTCCAACCAAGACTGCGTAGACCGAGCTTTATGACCTGGCGCCGAGTCTTGCTGGAAGGACCATTCTTGATTATTGAACATGGTGTTGTTAAGGGGCTTCACTACCTTCTCAAGAATGGTATCTTGATACACTTGTGACGATGTTTTGATACCTTTTTCACAAAAGTATGGCTCAGTCACTCCTTCATAGCTAATACCCCACCAAACCATCACTGAAGTCGGATAGTGCCCACGTTGCACTCTGTCGACTAATTAGGAAGCTTCCTTAGAGCTTTGAGCATAAATACGGTCATCTTGTTTGTTAAAATGTGGCTCAATTGTAAAAAAATTCTCATCCGTAAACAAAAAAATTCTATGACCTCCCTTTGCGTACCGCTTGAGTAGTTGTTTCGATTTTACTACCCTATTCTCTTAAAAATTATCAGTTAAGAAATGACCAGTACGTCTCTTATAGGTTGCAAGTCCTAAGTTATCTTTTAAAATACGCGACATGGTTCTAGGTACTATATTCATCTCCCGAGATAAAAACTTTTGCTTTCGGAGAGGATTTCTTCGAATTATTTCCTTTACTGCTTTGACCACCTTTTTTGTACGAACACTACGTGGACGGCCAGATCTTTTTCTGTCACAAACAGAGGATGTCTCATTGCTCCTATTAATAGCCCGGTACAGAAACATTTTACTAATACCAAGCGTATGGAGAGTTTTAAAAATTGCATTTGGCTCCATACCTACTTTGTGTAATGCAATCACAGCGATTCGGTTCTCTTTATCACCCCACTCCATTTTAATATCGCAAAATATTGTACAATGTATTGGCGCTAAAATGAGAAAACTCAATGAGCAATTATATAAAAACGACAGATTTCAAATTCAAATGTAATATTTTGTTTATTTTTAATTGTAACAGTATTTATGGCCAGACTAAGTACCTATATAATCTGACTTCGATGTGATGTGAACCTTATCGTGTAGAATAAAATCGAAACAGTTGAGGAGCTGGGTAAAATACACAGCTGTTTGTATGATACAGTTAATTGGGAAAGCTAATTCAACTTACCTATAGTAGTCAATACAGTGAGCGAGTAGAAAAATGCTAGGGCCAAATTCCACTCATGCTCCTCATAATGGTTACTGGCTTCGTTCCCGCCAAACTCTCCAAGAGCCATTTCTCTGTAACTAACGCCATATTGTGACGCCATTTCAGTAGTCACCCTCTGCACCAGCTCGTTTTGAAATTTCAGTATCTCCTGTGCAGCCAACCGCGTCCAATTCTCTCTGTACAATATATTTAGCGAGACGGTTATCTCCCAAATGTTTTCGACTGCTCTGCTTCTCGCGTCCCAGAAATAATTCGCTGATAATGTCAAGTTACCGTAGTCGTAATCGTCGTCCGGGTATTTCTTTCTTGTGGCGTTCTCGCTTTTGTTGTTAATTTTTTGTCTGTCCGGTAACAGGCGAGGTCTGACCGGTATTTCCACACCTCCCTCTATAGCTAAGAATACAAAAGAGCCTAGGAAAGTATACGCCAACAAAATAGCGAATATAACGACATTTGTAAGCGATCCTATAATGAATTGTTTTCTCCTGTATTTCGTAGTTTTGAAACAAAAGCAGCAAACAACTTTTTGGCGTGATATTTGTGCTCTCTTCCTGCTATTAGAGAGCATGGAGTCGGCGTCTTGGCATCTGTCCAAAGGGATCCCCCCGTTTAGCGATGGCTTTGCCAACGTATACTGTTCGAAACGATTGATTGCTTCTTTATCCAGCACCACATGATCTATATCCATTTTAAGAGCTCTTGTTACCTTCCTTTGTTTTGTGACATAATTCGTCCTTTCGGTGTTTTATCTGAAACAATCAAAAATGTATCGTTAATTTTGTTTAAATATTTTCCTATTACCTAAGTGGTTAGTCATTTTTCAAAGTCCTTCTACGTCGAAGGTAATAAGTGACAAATGAAGAAGTATGAGCAAAAAGATGATTGATGATCGCTCGAAACCTTATCCTTATAGGAAAATATCTTAAAAACTTAGTTAATCTACGGTTTTAAAAACGGGAAAGTGATTAAAATCATTATTCTTAATCATTAATAAATTAAAATTTAATGTAACTTGACGTTTTAAATGCAACATAGTTTTTAACAGTAACAGGATATTTTCATAAAATTTCTATTTTAAAATTATACGTGGTTTCTCATAAAATAATGCATACAAAAGTAATTAATAATAATACTACTTAATAGAATTAAACATGTGCGTACAACAAGGAAATATATCAAAGGCATAAAATCTCACTTCGCTTCTTACATGGCCTTAACGAGAAATTACATTCCAAACTATTTTATAAAAACCTTAGAATTAACACAAACTTTTTTCTTGCTTCATACATTTATTAAGTATTTTATTATTAGAGCTTATTATTTTTAATCACAGCTGCCAGACTGCTTGCTGCATGACAGACATAAGCTTGGTGGGACCAAGTATATTTCCATAAGTATAGTAATACATTTACTTTGATAAAAGTCTTATGCTGTATACCTGAGACTACTTTTTCATCTCTTAGGTAATCCTACAAAAAATGTTGAAACTAAAAAAACTGCCAATTCTTTTTAAAGTTTTTCCCAGAATGTTTCAAAGGGCGCTAATTAATTGAAAAATTGAGACCCTCCTTACCTTTTCACTCAGCTAATTGAGTAAAAGTTTATCGTAATTTTCATGAAGAATAAAAAACATTTGCAAATGAAGGATCTACTCGACGATCGCAAAAAAAACAATATTAATTGTTTTGAGAATTCGATTAAATATTCGATGTTGAAATTCAGTAATTACATAACAACTTATTAATAACTATACAGCCTGATGGGAGCATTTTTAACACTCCGTAATTATTATTTTTAATTTTTGATTCATCACTTAAAACAATTTCAACAGAAAATTCATGCGCTTCCAAATTGAAATATTCATTCAAAATTTTAGTTTTCACCAGTTTATGTTTCCAGTCACGTATCCCCAGGTTTGATTCCTCGAAGAAATAGGGAATGTAACGTGTGATGAATAAAAAAATGTAATATTTAAAGCAACCCTGCAAACGGCTCATTTCCACGCGTTCGGATCGAGCGAGCGGAAAATTGATATTTTGACGTGTATGATTCTAAGAGAATATCGTATTGGGTTTTCTTGTTTTTTTGAAGTTATACTTCTTTAGGCGCGTTATGAAAAATTGATGAGAGTGAAATTTTACCATGCGCGCGCACCGTGACACAAAATTAACAGAAATGAAGTTGCCCACTAAATCGCTCATTACAATATGACCGACGTAACTTGGCGAGTCTGAATATAGCCGCAGGTGAACTTTCCGGAAGGCGATGCTCGACTTCTGCGAGTACACCATCTCGCAGAAGGAGGCGGCGGAACGAGAGAGGGAGAGCTCATCCCTCTCCGCACCTATCCGTCGCCGCCGAGCCGGGGACCGGAGAAGGGCCTTTGCCCGACTCCGGCCCCTGTAGATGGCGGCTTCCCCCCGGTGAAGGTCAAGGGGCGACCTGAGGGGGTAGAGGCCGCGCGGCGCGCTACCAGCACTCTAGCGCGCTGCCAAGGAGTTACGAAAGAGCGACCGGTTGGCGGTGTATCGCGTCCCGACCCGGCAGGCTGGTTCTGGTCCAGCGGGGTATTCCGGGACACCAGCGGCACTGTCTGGGCGGCCTGACGGGCTGCCGTACCGAGACGGCCGACGTTTCAGAGCCTTCGATTCGCCTCGAAGGCTCCGTCGGCTGGGCGTCCTTGGGGTGAGCCGCGCCGTCTGGTTGTAGTGTTGACCGCGGTAACCCCCCTACCTCATCCGGGTTCTGACCTCGGAGAGGATCGGACGTCGGGTGTAAGAGTGCAGGGAGTCGTTTAGTGGGTGGGTCCTAAAATCCTTGGGCCCGCGATCTGCTCTCAACACCTGCAGATCGTTGAGTCTCACATACCCCGCGCGCCCCGTATGCGCGGGGACCTCGTAGGAGGTTCGGCCCCCGGCCCGAAAAAAAAAAAAAAAAAGGTGAACTTTCCGAACCGCACCGAGAATTACCGAATTTATACGATGTCAAGAAAAGGGATGTCCAATATGCGTGTTTGAGGATGTTGTTTAATCAATTTTTTGTCAAATTGATTAAAATTTAAATTAAAAAAAAAGAAATAAATTTAATAAAAATAAAGTATAACTTCTTACGCGCGTACATAAATACACGCACCCTTTTTATGCATTTATGCTTATTTCTTTATTTTCCAAAGCATAAAGAGAGATTTGATTGTTATTTTCTGATGGTCTGTATATTTCTTGTCAAGTTGAAGTCGCCGGTTATGAAAACAAAAACTCACAAAATTACACTCAACGTAATGGTTAATTAGACGTTAATAGCAATTAGATGAGGTGTTTCGGAAGACTCAATCAGGAATTGAGAAATAAAATTTAAAAATTTTAGATTTCTATTTTAATTAGATGATTCATATGCGGATGATTCATTCAAGTATTGTTCAGAAATTACCAGAATAGAAAGTAATTTATACTTAAAATTTCTACTTAGCCGAAAATTTTACGTACGTGTGAGCTCCAATGGGTTATTCCCGTGACAGGGTTCAGAGTAAATAACGTAATAAGAACGAACCCTTCTCAAGAGTTCGACAAGGAGAGAACGCGGCCTAAGGAGCAAGAAAAATAACCCGAGGTGCAATATCAATAATACACCCCTTCGTTTTAGGAAAAATAATTTCTGAAGTTATAATTAACGCCATTTGAAGTAATGTTCATTTTCTAACTTTGAACTTATAAAGGTAATGATTTTTTAATTATATCTTAATCTATAAAACTAAAATCGTTAGCTTTTAAGAAAAAACTCCGATCAGAAGATACGACTAAGTCTTATTTTTAATCCATGCCACATAAGCAAAAATAAGGTCGTGCTAAGTATTATTCTTTAAATCCCAGTATCAATTATAAAAATTACAATAGAGCTGTTGGCTATTCGTCAGTCTGTAAAAGTATATCTTATCAGCTAAAACTTAAACACTATAATTGGCACAGCTGTTTACATAAATGCTATTGGTGCCCAATGAGCCGCATATATGGACTTCGAAAACCGATATTGGCTTTCGTAGTTTACTCATTGTGTAATGGCAGGCAATGCCGGTTGAAACCAATTGCTTGAAACTAATTTTAGCACCGGACACGGTTTTGTTAATGGTAATGAGGTATTTTAGCTCAGCAAGTTAATTCAAGACTAAGGGCTGATTAAAAAAAACATCATGAAACGCGTAGATATAAATATTAGCTGAAGTCGTCGTGGCCTAAAGGATAAGGGAAGTCGTCGTGGCTTAAAGGATAAGGCGTCCGGTGCTCGAATCTCAGGCAGCTACCAATTTTTGTAATAAAATACGTACTCAACAAATATCCACGATTGACTTCCACGGTGAAGGAATCACATCGTGTAATAATAATCAAACCCGCAAAATTATAATTTGCGTAATCACTGGTGGTAGGACCTCTTGTGAGTCCACGCGGATAGGTACCACCACCCTGCCCATTTCTGCCGTGAGGCAGTAATGCGTATCGGTTTGAAGGGTGGGGCAGCCGTTCTAACTATACTGAGACCTTAGAACTTACATCTCAAGGTGGGTGGCGCATTTACGTTGTAGATGTCTATGGGTTCCAGTAACCACTTAACACCAGGTGGGCTGTGAGCTCGTCCACCCATCTAAGCAATAAAAATAAAAAAACGCTACCTACAATTCTTATGCATACATACATATATATTAGCGCGGAATACATACAAGATAAGAACATATACTACTGATCCTGAATACTAAATGTTTTCACAAAGAAATCACAAATATCGAAAAAAAAGAAAACATAAATATATGGTCCTGGCGTCTCTTTACCTTGAAGTCTAAATCTAGTTCGCGTATGTATAATGAAAATAGCAAATGGACACATACTTCTCCAGCTCATGCTGAAATTGTGTTACTCCAATTTTGTAAGACAATGCTACCCCTTATTATAAAATCAATGACAAGCAATCTTTTCTCGGATTTTCGGAGTTAGAGGATTTCCCGTTAAGTAGGTATATTTTATAATATCCAACGTTTCAACTAACGTACGATTTTTATGGTCATCGACAGTTAAACTGTTTGTTATTAATCGATATTTATTTCTTATAACAAAATCGTTCTAATAACCGTCTGGAACTTTACAGCTACACAAGTAACTAACTATACATATTATAAAGATACTTTTAATTAGATTTGTAGACTGGGAGAATTTCTGAAATTCCACCAAAAATACCAAACGTAATACCACATAAAAATACCAAATTTCTATTTGGTATTTTACAAGTGCTTTTTTTTTTGAAAGAGGTATTACTTGTGGCCTGGAGTCCTTTTCAATTTCACCAGGATGATGAGCGAGTCCGGGTTCAGCCTGGAGGGGAGGGGTTTGCTAACAGCTGCCCGAGCGCCTCCGAAGGAGACCTATCAACTCAAGAACAGACTAAATTAGAACGCGTTATATGATATACGTATTATGTATATTTGTACTACATAGTAATGTACAAAGTCGTATAGCTTACCGAATGCCCATAATTTCTCGGTATATAACATAAATCAATGAGTACGCACTTTTAAATTTTGTTAATTCAAATATACATATAAATAAGTTTGTTAATTAAACCTATACTTTTATTAATATTCTTCTTGCTTCGGTTTCCTTAATACTGAGGGTCGTGACCACCTCCTCGCAACAAGAGTTTATTATGGACCATTCCACGCCATTTGCTTCTATCTGCCGCCGAGTGTAGAGCATCGTGAACTGTGGTGTCGAGGGTAGTGCGGATCTGGTTAGTCCAACGTGTCAGGCCTCTACCTCGTGGTTTTCTTCCGTTCACCTTTCCAGTCACCATTAGCTTCTCCAAGTTGGACTTTGAAGAAGCCAATCGCGACCGAATTGATGCATTTGAGATGTGGTGCTGGCGAAAGATGCTAGGAATTCCCTGGACAGCACATCGCACCAACGTGTCGATCCTCCAAGAACTCCAGATAAAGACGAGGCTTTCTACCATCTGCCTACGTAGAGTTCTGGAATACTTTGGCCACATTGCAAGAAACGATCACGGCAGCTTGGAGAAGCTAATGGTGACTGGCAAGGTTTATTAATATTACAAGAAATCTATATCTATACTAATATTATAAAGAGGAAAGATTTGTTTGTTTGTTTGTTTCGAATAGGCTCCGAAACTACTGGACCGATTTGAAAAATTCTTTTTCCATTAGAAGCCGACATTGCACCTGATGAACATAGGCTACTTTTTAAAAAAAAAAAATTATTTTATTTTTTTGGTTTCATGTGTGTTTTAATGTTTCCGAAGCGAAGCGAGGGCGGGTCGCTAGTAATTCCTATAAACTGCCTAACGTAATCGAAGTCGCTTCTCTAAAATGTTTTAATAAAGAATATACGTACTATTGTTTCTCGTTTGTAAAACTCGTCTTATTCTATAAAGTATTAAAA
Organism: Bombyx mandarina; assembly: GCF_030267445.1. Lineage (NCBI taxonomy): Eukaryota > Metazoa > Arthropoda > Insecta > Lepidoptera > Bombycidae > Bombyx > Bombyx mandarina. The sequence continues at coordinate 7,329,606 of NC_143222.1, read as the reverse complement.
AGTCTCGAATTAATAACAATAATTAGTAACAAGGCCCTTTTTTACGATCTCTCAACGTTTATCTTGAGCCCACACAGCCCCCATTATATTTTTCCTTCATAATATAATGTGGTCCCCAAAGAATTAAGTAATATAATAAACATTTTGCTTTTTTCTTTTTAACTTATTTAAAATATCACCGAATTTTCTATCACAGATGAATCTTAAAAAATGTTTTTATTTATGCACATAGATCGACAGATGGATTCATGGTGAGCACGACTTTAATGCAACCATACCCTTGGGGATTGTGTGACGCATGAATAATATTGCCTTAAAATTGGTAATTTTTTTTACTATATCTATATCTATACTAATATTATAAAGAGGAAAGATTTGTTTGTTTGTTTGTTTCGAATAGGCTCCGAAACTACTGGACCGATTTGAAAAATTCTTTTTCCATTAGAAGCCGACATTGTCCCTGATGAACATAGGCTACTTTTTTGTTTTTTTTGTTTCATGTGTGTTTTAATGTTTCCGAAGCGAAGCGAGGGCGGGTCGCTAGTTTACGGAATAAAACGGATGATCTAGACAAAAATGTTTAAAGCTTATCAAAGTTTATATGAACGATTTAACTGATATATTTTGCAAAGAACATTCTTCTTCTTTTTTTTCTTCTTAGTCGCACACTTCATTGCTGAAGGTCGTGTCCGTGAACGCTCCGCATACTGTGGGCCGCCAAGAGAACAAACAAATCTGTCCTCGAGCAACTTCGTATAGAAACGAGACTGTCGACGATTTGCTACCAGAAGGTTCTTGGTTACTTTGGTCAAATTGCTCGGCGGCCACCAGACAAAGAACATTAAAAATACGAAAATCATACCAAAACACACCAGCGATCGATGTTAATACAACTATTAACATCAATACGCAACTAAAATTAAGCATTCTGAATCTTCAAGTGAGTCTTAAATATACTAAACCGAGTACCGAGACACCACTTAAATTTGATACCGGCACTTTACATTACAGAATTTAATAGTGCTAAACCCACTGTTCAGCAGTATTTGACACGGCGTCGTAACGTAGCGACTAATTCAGGAGCCGAGAGCCAGCACCTAACTTCAGCCTAAATTCAATTTCTCGTGTACCCCGACCGCACCTAACGGCTCGACTTTCATTTACCGCAATTTATGTAGCCATCTCACTGAAATTAAGGGTCGGGCATCGAATGCATCATGACATAATAAGAGAACCCTCGTAAACTGTGTTGTCAGCTTTTACACGGCCGCGAGCTAGGATTGCCCGAGCGAACACGAACAAATACAAATTATTTAATGAGTTCATTGAACAATTTTGTTTATTTAGTTCATTTCAAAACAGTAGGTGCCATTAGGTAGCGTTTGGTGGTGAAGTACTCGTTTTAGAAGCCAAAAGTTAGTTATATGAATGTTGGTTTTGGGTAGTATTACAGTACTGATTTGAAAGAGTTGTGAGCTCATTCAACATAATGATAATGTTTCAGATGTGAGATCAAAGTCCCAATTTTGATGTAAATATGGTCTGTTATCTTACGAAATACGTCAAATAGGGAGTTTTTACTGTTTGTGCTTACTTTTATGGAACGATGCGTCTATTCAAGCCGCGCGGGCTGATTCTGATTTTATGACAACAATCCGTATCTAAAACCTATTAATAAATGAATTTACTATGAAGGAATGGCATTGGATTAAATATTCTACAATCATGCTGCGAGACAGTCAGTCAATTAAGACCAACGACCTCATATCTCAAGGTCGTTTTATTGTGATGAATATGGGCTCCACTAGCTATTTAACACCAGACGCATCTAGTTCAATGACTGACGGAATTTAAAACAATAACATAATATATTAATCTCTAAAGCTTAAAGTTTTTTGTTAATTAACATACTTGAAAGCTGATGAACAAAAAATTGAAGATAAAAATCTTCATAAAATCTAAATAAAAGTTTCACAATTACATTAATGTTTATCGAATCAAATACATGGAATGGATTTCTTTGATGGCTTCTCGCTTGGCGAAAGTGCCCGCAACGTTTCTGGTCCAAGGAAAGGCCTAAATAAACATTGCGATCACTTTGACAGTCATATCAAGTGATGTTTGACAGTCGTATCAAAGTGACCTCGTTTCCAGAACTTAAATACTGGTGGATTTTTATCTTCTACTGTGTGTGTAAACGTCATAGGGCTACACGTTAAACCTCGGTCGTAAATGTAAGCTAGATGCTTTCTGCGTTGCCTTGTAGTGTTTATAGTTGGCATTACGAAGGAATTTTAGTATACTTTTTTTTTAAGAGCATTCTTTTCTGAAAAGTAAAACTGTCGATATAATATCTGCGATAAAATGTGTAGACAGTAACTTGGAAAAAGGATTATTAATTAAATACTCTCTTCAATAAAGGATTTGTGTCGTGTTGTTTTGCAAATGCAAGCGTGGAGGAATCAAGCTTTGCAATTTACTAGGCTGGGCCAACCATTATGCAATTGAGAATCCAAACTACGGATGGTTGACGGCATTGGATTTTAATATAGGTTTTGTGTACATGAGCTCTAAATAGACTATAACTTGAAAAATGTATTATTAATTAAATACTCTCTTCAATAAAGTATGTGTGTGGTGTCGTTTTGCAAATATCCTGCATTTACGAGCGAAGGAATCAAGCTTTGTAATTTATTAGGTTGGGCCAACCTTTATGCAATTGAGAACCCAAACTAGGGATGGTTTGGCATTGGATTTTAATATAGGTTTTGTATCCATTGACTTTAGTAACGATTTAATATCACACAGATGGTCAAATCCGGATCTCTATTTTTTTTTTAAGGGGATAAGGGGCTATTCCAGCTACGCTCGAACTGGTAAATGAGTTTACGAGCTCAACCTGAAAGATTTCGCTAAGACTAGTAAGAACACTGCTTTGCTGAATTTACTAGCGAATCGGAATCGCAACCCACTGCGAAGAACCAGAGGGAAACTCAGTGGGTTGTGCCTAGGTCGCTCGTCAAACGCTTTGGTGACTGGTCTGATCGAAGAAATCTGTACGAAATATCAAATAGTACTATCGATTATTCGAAGATTGCGATTTCATTACTTCCGAAAAAAATAATTCAATATTAAAATTTATCAGATTTTATTTCTTTAGCGATATTTCTTTAACTTAATCATATTGGTGTACGTCCAAATATAGTGAGGACCTAGTTTATTTAAATTCATATTTCAGTTACAACAGCTTCACATTAATTTCTTGATTCTGTCGTAACACTAATACTGTAACATTGATAATAATTTGTGCCATGGGCACCTTTTTCTGGGTTTGCTTTTGTATAATTTCTTCTACATCGCCGATCATTTTCCGTATATTTACCGTCACTTAGTTGTAATATCGGTAACTCGACCTCCTTATAAACTTAAGATAAGGTACAGGTACATAAATTGGAACCTATTCTTCTAACATGCCGATATGGAAATCATAAAGCTTTATGAATAATGTGACTATCGCGTTAAAGTTTATGATGATAAACTGCGCATTAAACCTAGAAACTGTATTTAAAGTTCAATTTAAATTTGGATTGACATCATTTTACTTATAATGGCTTCAATTGGTTTTCTGTCTTCAGTTTCGGGGAAGATATTCAGTACACGATTTGATTATCATTTCGCTTTCATGTGGCTTCCTGTGTAGTGTCTTATATCTCTTATAGTCGCGGTCTCTAGATTATATGTTTCGTTCAATTATTAAAAATCAAATGATTTCCTAGAATGTCTGTATCTACTGTAATCCATAACATTAGATAATTAGAACAAAATTATTATTATTTTTACTTCAGCAACTAGATATGCGACTTTCGATTATTATAGACCGCTTTCCTGAGCGCAAGTGATTGTCTCGGGTTTTTTTTATTGCTTAGATGGGTGGTCGAGCTCACAGCCCACCTGGTGTTAGGTGGTTACTGGAGCCCATAGACATTGTAAAATGCACCACCCATCTTAAATCGGGTCCTAAGCATCACATAGATTATACCTTGTGCTTTAATATCCTTTGATGGCTTTGTTAAATAAAACAGTTGCTTACTACAGCGATATTAAAGATTTACAAATAACACACAAAATATACAAAAGGCCCACAAGTTTGTTGTAGCTGAAAGGTTGCATGGAATACCTAAAGCAGGTTGGGTTAGGAAAATTTTGAAATTTTAACGTTCCTTTTTACAGCGCTACCAACAAAGTGATTTGTCTTGCTCTCTTATTGTGACGTAAAATATGTTGTCAACATAACTATAATATGCTACCTTCATTTTGAATTTCGTGCTTGAATTTTGCAGCTCAGAAAATATTTAGTGTCCTATATTACTTTTTATTGCGACTTATTCACATCAGACAGTAAATTGTGATGTGACATTTCGAGTTACTATAAAAATAATTAACCATACTTAAAATTTGATCTTGAAATATCCTAGGGATTGAGAAAAACACACCTCTTAAACATACAGTAATACCTTCTAAGCTAAAACAAAAGAAAAAGTATCTTTTCCATATATTAAAGCAAGCAAAACCTTTTATACAAAACGAACAATGAATCTAAGCTCCAAGACTCAAATTGGATTGGTAAAATTTATCGGTGCAGTTCATTTCAACGCCATACCGGATCAGATATACTTTACAGCTAATAAAGATGCAAGCCGGGGGGAACCTTATAGATTCAGTGCACTGACATAATTTGAATGTTAGAGGCATGATAAAGTTCCACTGTGTTACTTTGTGTTCTTAATGTGGGTTGTTAGTTTTTATGTGTCCGTAAATGTTTTATATCATTCGGAATGGTAGAAACTATGAATGCTATTATACAATAAAGTGTTCTAAGACTTAAAGAAGTAATAGATGATTTTAATTGTGCATCGTACAAAATTTACTGCTCTCCAAGTCGTATTTTCTTTTTTAAATAGGAAATGAACCAATTAAAAATTTGCATTCCAAATTGGAAAAATGAGTACATACATAAATACATAGAGCATTGTTATTTTAGTCCAATCTGTGGAGCTAATACGTTGAACGTAAATTTATTTATTAAGAGCCATTAAGACAAGTAGTCTGTTTCCAATTTTAATGTATACATAATCAGCTTAAATCTCTTCGATCTGCTCAGTACATCTCGATTCAGTTTGCCTCTCGAGACAGCAATCATAGGATTACTTTCTTATCTCGAAATGCAGCGCCACAATAATCTGCAAACGTCATGCAACATCTCATGTCTGTGGTTTGCGAATTTGCTAGTGGGGCATTGCCAAGACGTAGCGAATATACTGGGTTGAATTTCAATCAGAGTATTATTCGATTTATTTGCTGAAACTTCAACAGTAAATTCAAAATACCCAATTCACTTTTCATAGTTTCCATTTGTCTTTTTGGTTGTATCTCAAAAAAAATTAACGCATTAAATTTGCTAGCACAATCATGAAAATTTCATAGTTAGTTTTATACCTATAAATATTATTTGTACTTGATATTATATGCATACAGAGGAAGGGATTAGATTGTTTTCTTATCTCCCAATGCAGCAAAACAGTAATCTTCGGTATATGACTCGGATGCGGGTCTGCATAATGACATTGTATAATAATACAATTTGGAGTATTGCGAAACTTTAACGCTACTGCAGTGTGTAACAATGATTCAAATTTAGTTAGTACAGTTGGAAGGTTACCTACGTTTAATTTCGTACATTTTCACCGATTACATTCATAGAACACGGTACAGAAAATAGCGAAAAGCCAAAATCCTTAGATCTTAATATTAACAAAATGTTTTAATAAAATATTTGAAGTACAAAGGTCTCGATGTGTCTTGTGTGACTTAATTTTATTGATTAGACCACAATTTATTCTCTTTTCAATACGCCTTTATTACCTTGGTATGTCTTATCTTGGAGTATGTATCTTTGAGCATAATTTTTAACCCGTCAACATCGGACTTATTTGAAATTTGCCACACTTATTAAGAGTCGCTAATCTATCTCATTACGAGATTATGAAGAATGTGCTTGTCAATGAGCTGTTTGTAATGCTTAAAAGCACCGAGAATAGATCGAGAATATCCGAAATGACGTGGAACACGTATTGATTTCTTCACAAATTCCTATCCGAATTGAATAGCTTTCTAATTTCTATTACGATATGTCTATAGGTGTTTGTACATAAAATCTTGGTAACCTTTTAATCCGTGAAAACAAATCCATTGTCGTCAAAACAATATTGAAACGGGGCGTTATCATTCTTTTACGTTCCAAAGAAAGGGATGGAAACGAATTTATATTGCCATAACATTGTGAGTTTTATAGAAGATAAACTGTTTAAGCGATGAAAACGTTCGTGTTTTACGATATTCCTTTACGCTAAGGTCGTAGGGTTGGTCATTTAGACGTAACGACTTCATAATACAACCACCCTGTTAGATTTTATATTATTGACTGTAATTGAACGAGAGAAATTTAGACGGCCCCGGTCGTATCTTTGGCAAAAACTCGTCACTTTTACAATCAATCTAGAAGCAGTGATAATTTTAATCTTTTCAATTAAACTAAGAATTTTAGATCTAACTTTAGACTTTTGCGCGACTCTTTATCCAATATCCAACCAGGAATCTTTTACAATATGACAAATGTTTATATTAAAGCAACACTAACTTGTGGTATCCATTCCAAATCGAATAATTTGTGGACGTGTGGCAGCAACCCAGCTCAAGTGTGATTTACCGGAGGGGTTTGAGATTTGTGGCAGGCGTTAAGATGTTATTAACACGGGCTGACTTGTTCAAATGCCTGTTGAAATAGATAGTTCCTACGAATAATAATTTTACGCCATCAAGATATAATAAATATTTTAATAAACAGACACATCCATTATTAAAACTGATTGATTCGTTCGGAACCTACTGAAAACGCCATCAGCAATGAATATATTACCCAGGAAACCAGTCTGAACAGACTTGATTACCATAATAATATGATAATCAACATAATTGTTGATTTAATAATCAACTTTATACGAGTAATAATTAATAATTATTATTGTGATTTTCTCAACCCGAGGGCTTTTAGGTATGAAATATTCAACTAGTTACGAACAGTATCGAATTAACAATTACAAGTTACTTTTGAAAAGTGACTTATACGCATAACATTATTATAACATCACCATCATCATCAACAGCCCACAGTCGTCCACTGCTGGACATAGGCCTCTCCCAAACCACACCACTGAGCCCGGTCTGCGGCTCTCCTCATCCACTTCCTGCCGGCCACCGTGCGGAGGTCATCGCACCACCTAGCCAGGGGGCGTCCTACGTTACGTCTTCCGCTGCGCGGTCTCCACTCGAGAGCCCGTCTGCTCCAGCGATCGTTAGTCCTACGGCATATATGGCCAGCCATCTATAACATAACCGCTTTAGCAGAACCAATCTAGGCAAGCACTCACCTACTCCTCGTCTAACTAACCTTTATAATAATCTAGTTAGAAAAGTTGAAAACCTTGACATATTTGGCGATTCCCTTCCAATATTCAAGAACAAAATTATAAAAAGTTGTTGTTGATCCTCAGCCTCAGCCTTGGTCTGAGTACTCGGGTATTACTGTCCTTGTTGTCTTTCTTTTGTTTTTATGTTTTTATTATTATTAATAGCATTGTTAAATCTCTATTGATATATTAATGTAATGCATGCTGTGATTGCCTCTAATTAGAGTTGCAGTTATCAATTGCTCAATATTATTTTATGTCTTACTGTAAACCCTGTCGGTAATCCTTAAATAAATAAATAACAACACTATAACACAAACAACATTAAAACTGCTATTAGTAGATATAGCTAACCCAGCAAAATCCATTTTCGATGGCTTATTGAAATTGCCTATGACAAATATCTTCATAACACACACAGTTATTCTCAGCTCTCATAAATCTCGACACAATTAACATATTTCGTCTTTTCATAAGTTTCGTTACGACTGTACCAAAACAACGTTTGAAATTAGTAACTGTCCCGATTCACAAAAGGCCGCTATTGTGTTCGTATAAAGGAGTTCACGTCTCCCGTCCCTCGAACTATAATGCAATATAGTACCGTTTTCTTTCGCGACAGCAACGTTTACTCATCCCTATACACAATTCGTATTGTACAGAGTTTCTTTTACAAATGATGTTTGCCTACTGCCGCTTAGGCAGCGTATAGCATATTATTTCGTGAATATATTCCAGTATTCAAAACTTATTTTTAAGCATTTCAACAATGTAAATCTATACTAATATTATAAAGAGGAAAGATTTGTTTGCTTGTTTGTTTCGAATAGGCTCCGAAACTACTGGACCGATTTGAAAAATTATTTTTCCATTAGAAGCCGACATTGTCCCTGATGAACATAGACTACTTTTTTTTTTTTAATTTTTTTTTTTTTTTTTGGTTTCATTTGTGTTTTAATGTGTCTGAAGCGAAGCGAGGGCGGGTCGCTAGTAAATCATAATCTTGTAGAAGCAGAGACAATAGGAATCTCATTAATATGAATATCTAAGAAATTGGTGGTGAAGAGGTCGAATGGCGAATGTGTGTTCTTGTTTTTGTTTTTTAATACAACTAGTGAAATAATTATGTTATCTTTACGTCTTCCTAGATGCTTCTCGCCATTACTCATCTTGAACTGGCATTACCAATGTCCACAAGTAATGGTGACCAGTAACTTAACTTTTTTTCCGGGCCCGGGGCCCGAACCTCCTACGGGGTCCCCGAGCCTAGAGGGCGCGCGGGGTATGTGAGACTCAACGATCTGCAGGTGTTGAGAGCAGATCGCGGGCCCAAGGAATTTTAGGGCCCACCCACTAAACGACTCCCCTGCACTCTTACACCCGACGTCCGATCTCCGTTCGGGGTCAGAACCCGGTCAGAGTAGGGGGGTTCCCGCGGTCAACACTACAACCAGACACGCGGCGCTACCCCGAGGACGCCCGACCGACGGGTCGTCGAGGCGATAGTCGACGACCAACGACGTCGGTCTCCGCGGTACGGAGGCTCTACCAGGCCGCCCGGGCGATGCCGCTAGTATTCCGGGATACCCCGCTGGGCCAGAACCAGCCTGCCGGGTCGGAACGCAATACACCGCCGACCGGGTTGCTCTTCCACAGTATGTTCGACAGCGACGACGAAAATGCGGACCGCATCGCAGTCCGAAGCCGCCGTCGCGCCGTCCCGTCCTCCTGGTGCCAGCGCGCTAGAGTGACGGTAGCGTGCGGCGCAGCCTCAACCCCCTTAGGTCGCCCCGTGACCATCACCGGGAGGAGACTGACTCCTCATAGGGGCCGGAGCTGGACAAACGCACTCCTCTGACCCCAACCAGTAACTTAACTTAACTGAACTTAACAGTAACTTAACACTTAACACTAGGTGGGCTGTGAGCTCGTACACCCATCTAAGCATTTAAAAAAAAATAAAAAAAAATAGCAACAGATAAGGGAAAATATACCAATATTCCTAATGAGATACGAACAAAACTGAATATAAGTTCACAAAACCCCGGGATCACCCCACCTATTTCGAGCGCGAAGTAGTTACACGTTTTGTTAAATCCCAGTTAAGTTTGAGACAGCCATTGCGCTATAGAACTGGGACTTGAAAATCATCAAGATTGGTGGCAGCATTTATGTTATTGATGTCTATAATGAGCTCCAGTAGTCACAATACACCAGTTAGGCCGTGAGCAATGAAAAGAATCGTGGCGGAATGTCTTATGTTTTTATGAAAGCTACATCACATTGTACTGAAGCCATAATAATCGTTGAGTGTGATGACAAACAAATAAAAATATACCGCTCGAACGGCTGATAAAAGAAATTTTAAAGAAAAGAAAATTCTCGAAAGAAAATTAAATTTAAACGCCCCGATTCGTGATATATCACATTCCCAGGTCTTGAGTGAATTCCACGGGAATGTTCGCTTAGTTGTTCCGTAGCAGACCACAGCGTGTCTACTGCAAGGTTTATAAGCGAATTTCAATTTCAGGTCTGCTTTACACTTATTATTATTATTATTTTTTATTGCTTAGATGTGTGGACGAGCTCACAGCGCACCTGGTGTTAAGTGGTTACTGGAGCCCATATACATCTACAACGTAAATGCGCCACACATCTTGAGATATAGTTCTAAGGTCTCAGTATAGTCACAACGGCTGCCCCACCCTTCAAACCGAAACGCATTACTGCTTCACGGCAGAAACAGGAGGGGCGGTAGTACCTACCCGTGCGGACTCACAAGAGTTAGTTAGACACAAGACTCAATCTACCACCAATAGATTTTTAAAATTACCGAAAAACTTAAAAAATATGTAATTAAATTATGTAGTACATTACGTGAGATTAATTAGTAATCGAGGAAAAATTAGGCATGATTATGATCGGATTATAATAAAATCGGTTCCTGTAATGATGACCTTTCCGATAGGTATATTATTATAAATTTTACACACCAAGAGCAAACACCAGGTTCGTCACATAAATGCTTGTCCGTCGGAATGAAAAAAGCAGTACCATTCCGTCGCAATTGTTGTTAAAAGTTTCAAGATCGTTATGTTTGTTTTAAAGTTTTGGTTAAAATAAATGAAAACAATACATACACAATAAATGTGTTCATAAGTAACGTTTATTGTCGGTTTTATAACGTTAAGAGACCTCCTAAAGCCTGTTTATGCCCGACGAAACCATTATGTATCAAGAATCGAACTATAAAAGAAACAAAGACCGCCCTTTATTTAAATGAGGAGACACTGAAATGAAGTCCCAGTGACTTTATCTAAATTCAGCGGTTATAAGTACCTAAAGAAATTGTAGTTGTTTATCAGATTATGTTGAGCGTGATAAGAATAGGATATACATTGAAAAATCGATCTGAATTCAATGCATATTGGTAGTAATGTGTCGATTTATAAAAATTCGTTTTTTTTTTATTTATTGCTTCGATGGGTGGATGAGCTCACAAGCCACCTGGTGTTAAGTGGTTACTGGAGCCCATAGACATCTACAATGTAAATGCGCCACCCACCTTGAGATATAACTTCTAAGGTATAGGTATAGCTAAAACGGCTACCCCACCCTTCAAACTGAAACGCAATACTGCTTCACGGCAGAAATAGGTGGGGTGGTGGTACCTACCCGTATGGACTCACAACGTGGTTTTACTGGTGGTCTTACCACCAGTAAAAAAATGTTTCACGAATTATTGCCAAATAAACACACATGTTGCTGTATAATACACCCAAACAGTTAATACTGTCCTAAAATAATTAATATAACCGTGAAAGTTAAAAAAACCTTTTGTAACAAATTTGGACCTTGTTGAAGAGATATCGTCTTCTCGCATTAAAGCTGTATAATCTCAAAACTTACTAACTTTACAGGCGAGTATTTTAAAGGTTTAACATGTGGTATTTTTAATATTAATCATCTTTGCAACGTTTTTTTTTACCTGTTACATTATCTGTCCTTTAAAGTAAGATAAAATTATGTACTTATTTTGTTAATAGTAGTCAAAACACAGGTAAACTAAAAAAAAAAACTAAACTACACTCTTTTGACAGTATTTATTAGAAAAATACTGGTGATACCAAATGATTCCGAATATTAACAAAATTTCGAATACTTTTGGAAATTGTACACTTTTAATGCGAAAAGACGATATGTATAAAATAATTAAAAATTTTCACCTATTTATATTGCACATTGAATTGAAATAAAAACTGGAAGAAAATCTGAGAATTAAAAACAAAAAAAAATTTTAGGAGACGAATTATACTGTCGAAATTGTGGATGAAGTTTTTGCACATAGTATCCAAAAGTATGAAGTGGTCGTGGCCTAAAGGATAAGACGTCCGGTGCATTCGTATATAGCGATGCAACGGTGTTCGAATCCCACAGGCGGGTACCAATTTTTCTAATGAAATACGTACTTAACAATTGTTCACGATTGAGTTCCACGGTGAAGGAATAAAAATCAAATCCGCAAAATTATAATTTGCGTAATTACTGGTGGTAGGACTTCTTGTGAGTCCGCACGGGTAGGTCCGCCGCGCCTATTTCTGACGTAAAGCAGTAATGCGTTTCGGTTTGAAGGGTGGGGCTTACATTGTTGTAACTGTGCTGAGACCTTGGAACTTATATCTCCAGGTGTGTGGCGCATTTACGTTGTAGATGTCTATGGGTTCCAGTGGCCACTTAACACCAGGTGGGCTGTGAGCTCGTCCACACATCAAGGCAATAAAAAAAAAAAAAAAAATAAGTATTCTGTTGAAGATACCTCTAGTCGACTGCAACTTTAACATGTCCCTGAGGAGGAAATTCACTTTCGAAAATCGAATTTATCAAGTCTTTATTCGATTTGACGTCAGACATGCCCCATACGGCTAGTCACGCAACATCGATTCCATTTTTGAATTCCGTGCCAGGAACGATTTTATGAAACGATGCACACTTCGGTTTTGATACATTTAAATGACATTTCGAATTTCATCTATCTATATATTAATACGTGAAGCAAAAACTGTATCCCTTTTTACGAAAATTGCGCGGACGGAGGAGTATGAAATTTTCCACATTTATAGAGAATATAGAGAAGAAGTGCACAATGCTAATATTTTTTTTTAAATAATGCATAAAAGATACATTAAATCAATAAAGAAAACATTCCACACACTACATACCCTGTATTTGACGCACACGCGCATACATACTATGTATTGTCAAACTTTTGTTCTTGACGTCTGTTGTCAAATTGAGATTAAATATTGTTTGTCTTTGTTAATATTTTTTATAGCCTGTAATGTAGCCTTGGCGAAATTTGTGTGATTATAGAAGTATAAAATACAATCATAATATAGTGTACAAACTTACAATTCCAATTAATTATAGTCGAATTGCGACTACTGCGGGATCTCGAGTAGGTACTAATGTATAAATCTACAGTGGTTTTTACGGACGTTCTACTGAATTTATAACTACTGAATTTGACTTGAAACTTGGTATCCGTGTAGAAAATACATGTATTTAATGGATAGGCTGATATTTATATGAGTGTTGGACTCCCTTCACCAGTTGCGGGGGTGTTAATAATGAGAATTTTCGTGGGGGTGAGAAATAATAATGCCAATTTTAAATGCCCAGCGAAGCGGACGGGTACAGCTATATCTTACAAAATCAATGAATTAAATCGTTGCATCTCTAAATTTGCCAAAGTCTAGATCACGAAAGACTGTTAATATAACATACATTATGTAATATATACTATAAAATTGTATATGCATTTTTTTTTGGGAAAGAAGACCGGAACGAACGCAGCTTGCGGTAAGAGTTGACTGAGAAATCATTACGAGGCGTTATGGCCTATTCAATTTCTCTATCTCTTTCTATCACAAATCAGTAAAAGTGTACTTAAGAGTATCAAGAATCGAGAAGCAGAGTAGTTTGCGCAGCCCTTTTATCCTTAATACTTTATTCAGGATTATTTAATTAATTGATGGTTTAAATAATAATTAAAGATTGTTTGGTACAAGATTGCTCATAAACGGAAGCTTATCGCTTTTATTAGTGTTATCATTTCGACAATAACAAGCTTATTTCCTGTCAGAGGACCCAGGACAACACATTGTTTTGTTATAATTTATCGCTCCAAATGTTTACCCGTTTCAATGTTGCAAACAAAATAAATAATTATAGATCACTTTTTTTTTTAAATCGGAAATATTCACATTGAATTAGATTTAAAATCAAGAACTCAAGTCCGATAAATAAGAATTTCCAAACAAAATACAGCCATCGCAGTTCTTAGTGAGTTTCGTTCACAAAAAAATTGTTTGCCGAACTAAAACTGAAATACAAGAGAGAACTCTGAAGTTGTGAATGGCGGCGACAACTCCGTCTTCGAACCTACAATTTGCGTATACCCACGACAAAGATGTTTGTGCAATTCGAATCCTTCAGTAAAATTATTATTCAGAATATTTTATAACCATTAATGCAATGTCCAATCCTAAACATCACGTAGTTCATGTAGTACTGACTTCTGGGACTTCTCCCCCATGTCAGGGGGTCATAGTTCGGGAATGGAGGATATCCCCTCTGCACGGGCTTGTTTTCCTTTTTTTTCAAAACCCACATGTTAAACCAGTTTATGCATGTACCTTTTTTCCTCACAGACGACGGTGGATGAAAGTGCAAACTATTTTGGTAAATTTATTACAGTATGATTAAGTTTACAATATGCAGTACTTAAACCGATAACATTTCAATATTGTTATATTATTGTAACATGCAAGTCAATCATTATTTTTCATTAGAAGCAATACTTACTCAACGATGAATCCACTACACCCTGCCCTGGTCTGTGATAGGGGGGGCACTGGAGAGGCATAGAGTGCCCCTCTACCTCCGCCGGCTAGTTGGCTCCTATTTGGAGTCCAGGTTTTTTTTTTTTTTTATTGCTTAGATGGGTGGACGAGCTCACAGCCCACCTGATGTTAAGTGGTTACTGGAGCCCATAGACATCCACAACGTAAATGCGCCACCCACCTTGAGATACAAGTTCTAAGGTCTCAAGTATAGTAACGACGGCTGCCCCACCCTTCAAACCGAAACGCATTACTGCTTCACGGCAGAAATAGGCAGGGTGGTGGTACCCACCCGCGCGGACTCACAAGAGGTCCTACCACCAGTAATTACGCAAATTATAATTTTGCGGGTTTCATTTTTATTACACGATGTTATTCCTTCACCGTGGAAGTCAATCGTGAACATTTGTTGAGTACGTATTTCATTTGAAAAATTGGTACCCGCCTGCGGGATTCGAACACCGGTGCATCGATCAACACGAATGCACCGGACGTCTTATCCGTTAGGCCACAACGACTACAATCCGTTAGGCCACAACGACTACGTCGGTCGGTCGAATGTACCGGGTACGGTGGGACCCTTCACCGTTTTCCGGTCGTGCGTGGTGTTCCACAGGGGTCGGTTCTCGGACCCCTCTTGTGGAACATCGGGTACGACTGGGTGCTGAGGGGTGCCCTCCTCCCGGGCCTCCGTGTTATTTGTTACGCGGACGACACTTTGGTCGTGGCCCGGGGGGATGATTATAGAGAGTCTGCCCGTCTCGCCACAGCGGGAGTGGCCCTCGTCGTCGGGAGGATAAAGAGACTGGGCCTCGACGTGGCGCTCAGTAAATCCGAGGCCTTGTGGTTTCACGGGCCGCGGAGAGCGCCACCTGTCGACGCCCACATCGTGGTTGGGGGCGTCAGGATAGGGGTCGGGGTGCAGTTAAGGTACCTCGGCCTCGTGTTGGACGGCCGGTGGGCTTTTCGTGCTCACTTTGCGGAGCTGGTCCCCCGGTTAATGAGGACAGCCGGTTCTTTGAACCGACTGCTCCCAAATATCGGGGGGCCGGATCAGGTTGTACGCCGCCTCTACGCTGGGGTGGTGCGATCGATGGCCCTGTACGGTGCGCCTGTATGGGCTGAGCCGCGCATTCGGGCTACTATGGCTCGGTTCCTGCGCCGGCCGCAGCGCACCGTTGCTATCAGGGTCATCCGTGGATATCGCACCGTCTCATTCGAGGCGGCGTGTGTGTTGGCGGGGACGCCGCCATGGGAGCTGGAGGCGGAGTCGCTCGCTGCCGACTATCAGTGGCGCAGTGAGCTTCGTGCTCTGGGCGTGGCGCGTCCCTCCAAAAGTGAGCTGCGGGCGCGGAAGGCCCATTCTCGGCGGTCCGTGGTCGAATCGTGGTCGAGGCGGTTGGCCAACCCCACGTGGGGTCTACGGACCGTCGAGGCGGTTTACCCAGTCTTTTATGACTGTGTGAATCGTGGCCGAGGACGCCTCACCTTCAGTCTGGTGCAGGTGCTGACTGGGCACGGATGCTTCGGAAAGTACCTGCACCGGATAGGAGCTGAGCCGACGACGAGGTGCCACCATTGTGGACAAGACCTGGACACGGCGGAGCATACGCTCGCTGTCTGCCCCGCATGGGAGGTGCAGCGCCGTGTCCTTGTCGCAAAGATAGGACCAGACTTGTCGCTGCCTGGCGTCGTGGCGTCGATGCTTGGCGGCGACGAGTCTTGGAAGGCTATGCTCGACTTCTGCGAGTGCACCATCTCGCAGAAGGAGGCGGCGGGGCGAGTGAGGCAAAGCTCTCCTCACTACGCAGAAACCCGCCGCCGCCGAGCAGGGGGTCGGGACCGGGGTCCCGTTCGTAACCCGGCCCCCTAAGGGCTTCGGGCTCCACCCGCTTTGTGCGGGGAGCAACTATACTATATATATATATATAATATAACTATACCATTGTAACTATACTTGAGACCTTAGAACTTATATCTTAAGGTGGGTGGCGCATTTACGTTGTGGATGTCTATGGGCTCCGGTTACCACTTAACACCAGGTGGGCTGTGAGCTCGTCCACCCATCTAAGCAATAAAAAAAAATCATCTGATGATTGTTTTAATAAAACTTACTTGGACTTAAACTTAATTGATGAACACCCGTATCTCTTAAATCATTACGAATTAGATCTGTATTTTATAGTTGTAGTTTATTTTTGTGACAATCTTCATTGAAATTCATCTTAGCAATAAAAACAAAAATGCGAAAAAACTCAACGCTGGCTGTAACCATTTCTACTCCAGGTATATATATACTTCATGTGACACAGCCCATTCCATCACATCCAGATCGAAACAGATTGAAAGAAATGGAAAGCCCATTATAGTTCGACAAAGTAAGTGTTCGTACAGCACTCAGTAGTAAACGTTTTTATTTTCCACAACTCTGAAACAGAAGTCTGACGATTCTGATTGAATCCTGAGAACGAAAGTTGGTCAACAAATAAAAGCATTTTCGTGTATCAAACACCTTCTGAGAAGTTTAACGCGCTCTATATATTATTATCTATTTCATTTGAAACTAACAATGTATCACAATGTATCTATTAATATATTTGATATTGATAAAAACAGCTATAAAATTAGGTTAAAAATCTGGAAAAAAAATTATCAAAAGATTTCGCAAGAAAACACGTTTCAAGCCGAATTCAAATTCATGATATAGTTTAAATTTACTATCTAGAAATCAAAAAACGACTATCTACATATCTCTATGTAATAATAAGTACTCGACGATGATCAAAATAGAAATATAGATCTGTTTTAATAGACTGTTTCATTTTGAAACTGTTCATTGATTTCGCTGTACATCGGAAACAAACCATACAAATTAAATATATAAGATTATCATCATCATCATCATTATCCTGCCCTTCTCCCAGTTACCTGTTTTTTTTTCCTGCCTATGCTGATAGCCTTGAGAGGCTCTTTCAGCTTCGCCCTAATGTGTGTAGGTGAGCTCACGGGGCTCAAACCGGAGTGTTGCTAACACTGACCCTAGCAAGAGCAGTGCTTCGCAGAATCTACCACCGGATCGGAAACGTGACCCACTGAGAAAATCCGGCGAGAAACTCAGTGGGCTGTGTCTATGGGTTGATTCGCTCGGCGAGCCCTTCGTCGTAAGCGACGGGTTCGATGAGAACGGTGGCCGGTACTTGTAATTACCTGGGGTCGGCGCAACATGTTTTCTCCTTCCATACCCTTCTATCATATACCTATATCTATATAAATATATAATATCTATATATATAAAAATGAAACCCGTTTTCCGTTGTCACGACATAACATGAAAACGGCTTGACCGATTTGGCTAATTTTGGTCTTGAATTAATTGTTGAAGTCCAGAGAAGGTTTAAAAGGTTAGATAAATATAAAAATATTCGGAATTAAATAAAAATAACAATTTTGTTTTTCCTTTGATGTGTCCCCCGTCGGACGGATTCCTTTTGTTTGTTTTAAGTGTATCTTAAACAAAAGTTTAGGTCTTTTATTTATCGATTGAGGCACTACGAAGTCTGCCGGGTCAGCTAGTTATATAATAAATATATAATACTAAATATATATTTGGTAATTTAACAACTTCCCCTTAGTTATATGTGTAAATGTAAATAATTTTACATTTATAGCCAACATTCTTGTATCTAGATGAGCCTTTGCAACATCAAAACACAATTTACATTAAAACTTTCTCTCGCAGTTGTTTCTTAAAAATAAAACCTAATCCAAGGGAGCACTTTCCTTAACCGCAAAAAAGTTGTTTACCCCAAATTGCCGCGTAAAATCGTTGACAACTTCAAAAAGGCCACAAACAAATTTGTATATTAAACAGTTACAAACTTCAGCTTCAAATCGAATCGAGTGAATTTCAAACGAAATTAACATAATTAACAATCTGTGAAATACAAATTCTTAGTTAGGCAATCAATCAATTTGCGGGAAGAAATTTTCAACTGAATTAAGCGATCGGAACCAGAAATCTGGACAAATTGGAGCCCTAAAGACGATGGAACAGTTAAAATTAAAGTCTTTGTTGCGATTAATTGACAGTGTATAGCTTTGATACTATTCTGTGCAGAACTACATAAATTCACACAGCGAGGTGAAATAAATAATAATATTACTTCGGTACTGAAAATGAATAAGAAAGAATCTGTTGCAAATATTAAAAAAAAAACTAATATTTAAAAAAAAAGACATGCCCGCTGAATATTTTGCCAGTTCTTCTCAGGACGGAGGCTAGATTTTTGTGAATTGGCGGTAATTCTTATTGACGTTCAACAAGTATGTACTTTCATTTGTGTTGATAATTTTTTTTTTATTTCATTTGATTTCATTTGAAATCTCAAATATTGATGGCTCGGTCGAAAAGTAATCATCGCTAATAATAGTATTTATTTTTGCGTTAAAACAAAATTTATTTTCCCAGTAATATTAAACACGAGCAGTCTGTGTGTGTAATATAATTTTATTTGTCCTATCACGTAAGATCAAAATCAACAGGCAAATATATATTGTTGACACTTTGATCCCCCTGTCAGAAATCAAATGAGAAACATCACAACACACACGGAACCCAATACTGTTCAGCGTATAAATCTAAATATTGAAGATGGCGACCCGAAAAGGGGAGAAAAAAATAACGTATTCATAGAAACTCTTCGATGTGCACATGAGAAGCCTTGTAAGGGATCGAACGTGGCCAAAAGAAAGTGTGGCCAATAAATTTTACCATCGAAGTGTTGGGTTTGAATCCTTTTGACCACGTAATCGAGCCAGCCGGTGTGCGCGTTAGGAACCTCCTCGGAAAATGTAATTTTCTGCTTTTACGTCCGACACATTCTCGGTAATCTCCCGAGTCTCGTAAAGTGAATTGGCTAATCCTTGCATCATGAACGCCTTATAGACTTGGAAGACATCGAAGTAAAATTTATATAAAGTCCACCGTCGGCGCAAACTTAACAAGTTTCATTACGAGCTTTTCAAGTGCAATTGTATAAATTTTAGTCACTATAAAACTGTGAAATTGTGTATATTTATGTTGAAATTAAAATGTGCCTAAAGATGAGAACAATCGCAAAGTTTAGATTTGCAACATCATTTTGAGTGTACAGTCACAAAAAAAAATAGAGTCCATGATTTACAAGACGCCAATAAATTTACATAAGAACTATGTATATTTATTGGCGTCTTCTGAGTAGAGATAGGCTCTACATGTTGATGCTGCATAGCTTTCGGCTTGCGCTGCCCTAGCACAAAATAACCTAATTTACTATAAGAAAATCCATTAAAACATTCGTAATAGCAAATTTTCCATTACATTAAAAAATGATTTAAAAAAATAACGGGATAACTTCTAACGTGTTTATAGATTATGATATTTTATTAAATGAAATATAAATAGCTTTTTAAAATTTAACGTTAAAATATTTTTTTTCTAAAAGGAGGACCAATTATTTAACCATGAGCTAAAGCTACAATCTAAAATATTTCACGTACCACTTTTATTCACCGAAGTGTACGTTCTCGTAGCTATGAGTTTATGTAAACCATTTCCTTGGTGGTAACAAACAAAATGCTCCTCTTTCTCAAAGACACAAGGGTCGATGTTGCTTTAGGCCATTCTTTTAACTCTATTTCCTTGGTCATTATTCTTTTTTACTGGCGTATAACACAGAGGGTGAGTCGCGAAAGGAAGTACAAAAGGCTCAGTGACAGATCACCCTTGAATAGTCGCGAAATGTTTTTGAAACTATGGTACATTTAACACATAAACTGACGTCGACAACATCGGTGCTGTTACGCCTTCATTTTTCTTACATACAACTTTTCAGAAATACGTACAAGTTACAATAGGAATTTATATTTACACAAAACTGTTCAATTGCAACCGCAACATTCATTATCACGTTCCAACGTGAAACTGTTTATAAAAGAAATGTATCTTCATAAAAGGCTGCCTGTAAATCATACTTCATTCTGTTTTCAAAGAGTTGAGAATAAAAAAAAATAATAAAAAAAAAAAAACATCTGTTTTCTAAGACAATAACCGTTATTTTTGCGCCATAACACGTTTAGCACAAATAAGCCGATAACAAACGGCCCAAGTTTGTTGTTTTCAAAGCGAAAGCCTTTTTTATTCTCTCCCCTTTTCTCGAACTTGGATGAGAGGTGCGAGCCCAGTTTGCATTTTAAATAAAATCGTCAAATAATACAGCAAAATAAGTCGAACTCGATACGTTATTTTACAACGTCAACGGAAATACTGTATTTGTATTGTGTAAAGTTAGTTTCAACGGTTCTTCTAATGAAATACGTACTCAAAAAATGTTCACGATTGACTTCCACGGTGAAGGAATAACATCGTGTAATAAAAATCAAACCCGCAAAATTATAATTTGCGTAATTACTGGTAGAACCTCCTGTGAGTCCGCGCGGGTGGGTGCCACCGCCCTGCCTGTTTCTGCCGTGAAGCAGTAATGCGTTTCGGTTTGAAGGGTGGGGCATTCGTTGTAACTATACTGAGACCTTGGAACTTATATCTCAAGATGGGAGGCGCATTTACGTTGTGGATGTCTATGGGCTCCAGTAACCACTTAACACCAGGTGGGCTGTGAGATCGTCCACTCATCTACGCAATAAAAATAAAAAAAAGCAACCGTTTTGATTGTTTTTTATTTTGATATGTATTTGATCAATCTAATGGTGAGTGAGTATTCTCGTTAATGGAGGTCAGCAAAACTAAGGGAACGGCTATGTCGCTGTCTGCCGTTGAGTGATCTTCTCAAACCACGTCTGAAGACGGACATGTCAAAGCGTCTGGCGAAAACCGTCATGGCATGGATGTCGAAAAAGATATCTAGAAACGCATAGTGAATGAACGCAGAGATTCCAGATAGTATTGATGAACTCTGCTCCGATGTACAAATGTTCCTCTCTCCAGCTCATAGATATCTGCCATATTACAGGTACTGTAAATCTGCTGCCCACCAAGATCATCTACTGAAATCAATATCATAAAACCCTTGCTTGAATCCCGTTATAGGACCTAAGGACTTGTAAACGTTAAAAACACCCTTCATTCCAGCGTCAGATACTACGTGGTCATAATGATATTGATTGAAAGGCACTGTTCAGAAACGCCACGGTTCTAATTCGGAAAGATGAGCTCAAGTCTAGCAACATTCATGCAAGACATACAATTATAATATAATATATTTTTTTAATTCCTACTGATTAATTGACTTCTAATTGACTCCTAGCATCGGGAGCTCGTGCATTCAACCAAAGATCGGCCAAATAATTAAGGCTTACTTTTCCCCTAGGTCACGCTGAATACGTTTTGCTTCGTTAAGGAAATAGAATTGATTATAAATATAATTCGATTTAATTTAAATACAAAAACAACAACGAATTAATTTCAGATACATCATTTATTTATTTATTGAAAACACAAATTGAATGTTAGTAGATATTTCAATTTTAATTTGAAATAAAAAAACTATCAGAATGTTTACTAACTGTTGCGTTATGACAATTAAGCGCGGATTGTATTTTGTGGATGAAAAATTATTTTATCCTTATAATAATAATTGACAAATTTACAAACTTAATTTAAGAGAAATATAAAATTGATGCGTTGCTCTTGTGTGTGTATTTGAATGAGATTTGGTGTCATGGCGGACGTCGCTCGCTGACACTTTGACGTTCAGAAATTGAACATAACTTTAAACTAAAATACGAAAATAGCAAATATATTATTTAAAGATGATAAATGTGTGATGTGACAATGAATGTGAAAGTGGAATAACGTCATGATTACTTAATTATCATTATCCAAGTTTGTCCACTGCAATACAATCGAAGTCAATTAACGCAGATTTTAAAATATTACCACAGTAAAAAAACTCGACCACATAGTTCGGGATACAAGCAAGTTAAGCAAGGCTATGTACATATTACATTTAAGTAAGATCTTATTTCATGAGTCTGCTCTGTAATAAGAAGATTGTGGAACACTGCTTTTCCTCAAGACCACTGATTCAGTTCATCAGCAATAACAACCAAACGAAAGAACGGTCCACCAAATGGTAAGCAGTTATCGTCGCTATTGGACATCAGCAATTTCAGTGTCACGGATAAAGCACGGTCTGCAGTTTCTTAGCTGTGAACAGCCATTAGACTATTCTCCAAAAACACAGCCTTTTTATTTTAACGCTGGGGAATCCATTTACGGATACCCGGTCTAGGGGGATAACAGACCGAGCTATGTCGTACTCCAGCGCCTCCAGAGAAGAAGAGGGAGAAGAGGAAGACCAAGGTCCTCCTCCTCGTTCAATTCCTCTCAGGAGACTACGCCTTGAAAAAGGCACGCGAGGCACCCGAACCGCATAACCGACTACCGACTAAGTCCCATCAAGCTCCACGACACCAGCTATACGAAACCTACAGTACCGTATAGAATGCGCCAAAAACCCGCCTTCGCCGGTACGGGCCCTGATGCCATGACTAGATTGCAAAACCTGGCCATGGTGTCCTACTCCATTTTTTTTATTTTTTTTTATTTCCTTTGTAGGCAGACGAGCATACGGCCCACCTGGTGGTAACTGGTCACCGTTGCTCATAGACGTCAGCAATGCCAGGGACAGAGCCAAGCCGCTGCCTACAAAATGTACACCCTGCCTACTGTATTACCCGGAACTTCACTTATTTTTACATACCCACCGCTAGAAAGACTCGCACTAGTTATTGTAATGCACAAATGCATAATAATGGGCAGATGAAAATAATATCTATACATCATGGGTACATACACATGCTTTACCTATATATTGCCATGAATATTACTATTTTTTTTATTTTTTCGAAACTGAACTCACGTTAAAAACAATTTCCAAGTTACAAACGAAATTCACATTATTATATTACAGATCTTGTCATCAAATATACAAAATTATTTTGTTTATTATTGTATGACTAAGAAATCATGCGTTCGAAGTGTGTTTGATAAATAAGACAGCTATTATGGAATATAATTAGAGACTGTTGTAATTTGAGACGAAAACAACTATGTTTTTGTCATACAACACACGAATCGATTCAATCGAAAAACGGGCTTATAATATTATAATTATACTTATTTTCCTTCTATATAATAATTCCATAACTCTTATTTGGATTAAGTAGATGATGACCGAGCTTTGCTCGTTTCTTTTTTTTTTTTTTTTGATAACGCCATCTTGTTGTTTCTTTTAAGCGGTTAGTTGCCCTCAACTAATAAAAATAGTATTACTATTCGCCAATAGATGTCGGGAAGAGTTGATTATTGAAAACACGAATAAAACAACATTTTCTGAAAATAAATCGTAGCTAGATCGATTTATCGCCCCCGAAATTCCCTGTATACTAAATTTTATGAAAATCGTTGGAGCCGTTTCCGAGATTCAGATTATATATTTACTTAATATACAAGAATTGCTCGTTTAAAGGTATAAGATGATGTAGCATATTAGTATAAATCATAGTAAGTGTAAGTACTTTACTATATTTTCGAACCGGTACGACCTATTTCTCTATTAAAAACGCCTATAATGCTCATGGTCTACAGACACGGTATAGATATATGTACGAATATACAGAATTCTGAACGTAAAACAATCGGCTTACGTCAAGCAATCCGATAATTTACAGTCAGTTAAATCCCAATCTTTCGTATGCCCTCTTGTGTGAGAAGCTAATGAGGTGCCTCAAGCATAGGCAATAAATCGTTGCAGAGAAACTTAGTGTGCTTCCAGCGAAATTTATTTGAGCTGCTAACAAGCTCTCTAGGGATTAAATCTAACACTGAAATATGAAGAATGCCGTGCAATTCGGTAATGCTTGGAGGAATAACATTCAGAACAGCAAACAGCAGGGGCTTAGACGGATGGACGAGCTCATGGCCCACTTGGTCTTAAGTCGACGGAGTAATTCCGCCACCCACCTTGTGAAATGAGTTCTAAATCTCAGTTTTTAAGTACAACGGCTACCCATTGTTGAAACTGAAACCCATTAGTGCTATGCGGCAGAAAATAGGGAGGGTGGTGGTACCGACGCCCGCAGCGTGCAATCGTAGTCAGGGCGATTCGTGGATACCGCACCGTCTCCTTCGAGGCGGCGTGCGTTCTCGCCGGGACGCCTCCCTGAGACTTGGAGGCGGAGGCGCTGGAGGCGGAGGCGCTCGCCGCCGATTATGAGTGGCGTTGTGACCTTCGCGACAGGGGGGAACCACGTCCCGGATCTGCTCTCAACACCTGTAGATCGTTGAGTCTCACATACCCCGCGCGCCCCTTTTGCTCGGGGACTTCGCAGGAAGTTCGGCCCACGGTCCGAAAAAAAAAAAAAGTGGGTGGTGGTACCTAAACCTGGTTTAAAAATGGTACCAGCCTGCGAGATTTGAAAACCGGCACAGTTGCATAGCTAGATATGAATGTACCGGGCGTCTTATTCCGCAGGCCACGTGGACTAATTTGTTTAGAAAGATAGAATATAGCAAGATGGAAATTATGACAAAAAAAATGTGAGCCGTCACGGGACGCCTGGCAGATGTGAAAAATCGACATTATTTTGTAAAAGTAATATGCAGAAACGAACAGATTGTGATAGGAACTAAATATGTCATAATGATATAATAAAATATTACGAAAAAATAATTTGTTTTCAAGTAAAACACAGGTTATATTATGTACTTTAGTAAACAACACTGTATACACTACGGAATATACACTACAGGTATCCGAGCTCAGTGTAGCGAGAGAGATGGCTTAACGCCGTATCGAGTGGGAGAGAATCTCACAGTCGATTGCACATGGCGACGCGTCGCCACGCCAGAAATCGGTTTTACGTGCGGCTATAGATGTTTCACATAAAAAGCCTTGTTTTTTTATTCCAAAGATCTTATAGGTACTCTTCTACCTTCTCTTATTAATGGAAATTCACAAATTTACAAGTAACAAATTTGCGAAACATTATTTTTATTATTTAACAATCCAAAAAAATCTGTCTATCTATCTGTTCATTTAGTGTAATCACACAAAGCTGTCTCCGATATACAATATTTATGTCGCGTATAATATAGATAAAAGAAAGAAAAAGTAACAAAAATTCTGTCAATTTTTGCAATCAATCGCGTTCGAAATTCGAATGGAAATTATCGTGTGAGAACAAAGCCTCGAGTCAAAGACAAAGGGTCTCGTTTGATTTATTTGCTTACCCGATTTTATGATTTGTTTATGTTTTTTAGACGTTTGACATTTGTTTTTATTCTTGTCTACCCGTCTACTTGGGTTTTTGAGCCTGACTCACATTTTAACCTCTACTAGTGGTCCCGCAGTAGTCGAAATTCGAATATAATTAATTGAAATTATAAGTTTGAACATTATTTATTATGGTTCTATTGTCAAAGACTATTATATTTCTATAGTCACAGATTTCGCCAAGAAAGATAAACAATATTAAATTATTCTCAATTTTACTACAGACTTTAGCAATAACAAAAGTTTGATGATAAACAAAGAGTATATGTGTGTGTGTGTCAAATACATGGTTGTGTGTGTCATGCTTTCTTTATTGATTTAATGTATTTATATGCATAATTAAAAAAATATATATTAACATTCTGCACTCGTTCTCTATATTCTTTGTAAGTGTGGGAAATTTCACACTCCTCCCTCTGCACAATTTTTGTAAAAAGGGGTACAACGTTTTTGCTTCACGTATTAATATAAAATATAGATAGTCATAGAGATAGATAACCTCAAAATGTATCCTTTCAATTATATTTTATAAAAATTATACTGGACTGTGCATATTACTCTCACATTATTATAAATGCCCTAATAACACTAAAAACTAGGACTATATGTTTACTATAATAATCACTGAAAAAAAAAACCTTTTACCGATATGGTAGGCAGCAGCTTGGCTTTGCCCCTGGCATTGCTGACGTCCATGAGCGACGGTGACCACATACCATCAGGTGGGCCGTATGTTCGTCTGCATACAAAGACAATAAAAAAAAATCGTTGCAATTAGATTTAGATAGAACTTTGATAGAAACCTTAAAAAATTCTAGACCAATGAGTTTCCAGTCGTAATCGATCCAGCCGTTGCTAAGGTCAGGCAAACAAACAGACCCAAATATGCACGTGAAAAACTAAATAAACATAAGTATCGCAGATTTTTTTTTAATTAAACTTAAGTACATTATATAACATTTATCTATATATTAATACGTGAAGCAAAAACTTTGTATCCCTTTTTACGAAAACTGCGCGGACGGAGGAGTATGAAATTTTTCACACTTATAGAGAATATAGAGAAGAAGTGCACAATGCTAATATTTTTTTTAAATAATGCTTAAAAGATACATTAAATCAATAAAGTTAAATTAAATATTTTTTATAGTATAGCCTTGGTGAAATTTGTGATTATATAAGTATAAAATACAATTACAATAGTGTACAAACTTACAATTCCAACTAATTCTAGTGGAATTTCGACTACTGTGGGACCTCTAGTATGACTTAAAAACACGGATATTATTATTGTTGTTTTATTGTAGCCAGCTTATTTGTTTTGCTTCCTGGCAAAGGACTTCAGTAACTCACTTTATTGAGTCCTGTACTGCGTTACCAATACTTCAGTTTCAGTGAAACTCAAATAAACATTGAAATTAATTTGTTTAGGCTTCATTTTCAAATATTTACTAATTTTCTTCATATTTTTTTTCATAATTTTGAACCAAACCTTAGATATAATATTGTAAATATTAAAAAAATTAGTTCATATTAAACTGAAATATTTTCATTAGGTTTCTTCTCAATGTGTTGTTAGGTTATATTTCAACTCTCTGGTTGTTAGTAAAAATGACGTAACTCATATTTGATTTTACGTAACTTGTATTTGATTTCTGTACAAGAACATAATACGCCTAATTTAAAAGTAAGATTTGATTATTGCTAAGGTAGATGTTATTTAATAACGAAGTGTCAATTAAATTTTCTAATAAGTCTCGTGAACAACATTTCGCAACATAGATTTACTCTACAACTCACTTTCCTGTTAAAACTCTATAGGGTTTAGGGCAGTATAAATTAAGCTACAGCCGGTACCTGACATTCATACTGGTAGAGTATTCGTCGGTGTACACACTGTCGGTGAATAAATATATTTCTAAATAACTCATATTCTGAGTATTCACCTTTTGTCTGTAACAATCGTGTCAGTTCAACGGTGTCGAATTTAACAAAAAGTTAATGATTGTAGAGTGAATTTCAGTTAGATTGAGTCTTTTAATTAAAAAGTGACATAAAAAAAACACATATAACAAACCATCATTGAATATATAAATCGTGTGCGTAAGAACAAAATGCACAGAAAAACATAAGAATAAGTATCAAAAAGGCCAAACAATTTTAGTGACAAAAGTGAATTTTTTTGAGAAGTGATAATGAAGTTCGCTTGTGTTTTAGTTCTTATCTCTATGTCCGTTACGTCACAATGTAAGCCGAATTCGATGTGGGGTTATTTGTATAATTATAATACAAATTATAAATATACCAATCCTTCTACGTACTTATACCCGCAACAAAGTTCAAGTTATTCAGCTTCTTACAGTCCACAATTATCACTTGATAGTTGGTTAACGAACAGCCATAACGGAGTTTCTCTTTATGACTTGAAAAAAGAATGTCTTCAACAAAATGGCAAAGGCATCATACATTACAGAAGAAAAAGATACATTTGCATCTCGGGAAATTGTCCTGAAGGTACAACATACATCGGGGATATTTGTATTCCGGATAATTTGTTGGATTGGTAAAATTTAATTATTTTGTATAAATACCAAAAATGTGTATTTAATATAACATAATTCCTTTATTTAATTACGAGTGTTGAGAAAGTGATGTTAGAACGTATTCTCATTTCACTATGTTATATTTTCTAGAAAAAAAATGTGTTCAAGGTTAAAATAATAGATATAAATTTTCTTATCATTTAAGACAACAGTCAAATTGAGTAAGTCACTTGGATTAATGACGTTAATAATAAGATGTGTCACCTTATGTGCATTTCATCATTAAAATGTTTTCTTTTTTCATTGTCCAATATACATATTATGTATATTTTTTTGTATTGTATATGGATGTGCTAGCTAACATCTCACATGGTATTAAGAGGTTGTGAAGCTTAATTAAAGCACATATTTAGGAATTATTCTTATTTGCATTCATGTGGTTTTGCTTTAAGATGCAAAAATTTATAAGTCTCTTGCTGCACAAAGATATATGGACACAATTGTACAGTGAACTACATTTAGATATTTTGATTATTATATTATTTTAATGTTATAAATTTTGTAAATTTATCTATCTATCTATCTAAGTACATATATAAAAATGAATTGCTGTTCGTTAGTCTCGCTAAAACTCGAGAACGGCTGGACCGATTTAGCTAATTTTGGTCTTGAATTATTTGTGGAAGTCCAGAAAAGGTTTAAAATGTAGATAAATATGAAAATGCTCGGAATTAAATAACAATAACAATTTTGTTTTTTCTTTGTTGTGTATGATTTAAGTTTATTTTATACAAAAGTTTAGGTATTTTATTTATAGATTAAGGTACAACGAAGTCTGCCGGGTCAGCTAGTAATAGATAAATTAACGGTTTCCTAATTAATATTCTCCGAAGTTCCAGTAAGGTTGTCCGATTATACCGAAATGTTATTGTTGACTCAATGCGTGAAATTAATTTTAAAAAAGGTGAAAGGCATAATGTCATAATTTTAAATATACTTACCTTCATTTAACATTGGATTGTTATAGTGTAGTTTATGTTTAGTATTTTGTTTTAAAATAACAGTATTATTTCACTTAGGCATCAATGTTGTAATAATAAAACTTTGAAACTAGATTGTACTAGTAACAATAATTTTCGCAAAAGACATAGGTTTTGAATTATATTAATATTAGCTATTATAGTAAGGAAAATGGTACTAATCTATATTCCATTGAAATGTAATATTATTATGTGATAGGCTTTTACGGTAGGCAGCGGTATGGCTCTGCCCCTGGCATTGCTGGAGTCCACGGGCGACGGTAACCACTCAACAGCTCAATAATATGATATTTTTGTTGTTGCATATTTGGAACAATGCGCTATTACTTTATAATTAGTTTTGAGCACCCTCGATCAGTCGTGGGTTCGCGGTTGGAAATACATGATATAGGTACCAGAGACTGATAAATGTACATTTATATGTGTTTAAATATATACATATATAGATAATAAACACCCAGACAAAGACCAAACAAACCGATATGGGAATCGAACGCACCACCGTCGGCGCAAAGTCAGGTCCGCTAACCACTGTACGACCGAGTCAATCATATTATTATAATATGTACTAGAGGTCCCGCAGTTGAAATTCGACTATAATTAATTGGAATTGTAAGTTTGTACACTATTATGATTGTATTTTATACTTCTATAATCACAAATTTCGCCAAGACTACACTATAAAAAATATTAACAAAGACAAACAATATGTAATTTCGATTTGACAACAGACGTCAAGAACAAAAGTTTAACAATAAATAGTATGTATGCGTGTGTGCGTCAAATACGTGGTATGTAGTGTGTGTAATGTTTTCTTTATTGATTTAATGTATCTTTTATGCATTATTTAAAAAAAAATATTAGCGTTGTGCACTTCTTCTCTATATTCTCTGTAAGTGTGGAAAATTTCATACTCCTCCGTCCGCGCAATTTTGGTAAAAAGGGATACAAAGTTTTTGCTTCACGTATTGATATATAGATATAAGTTTTAACTATTGGTAGTCTGTAAGCGACTTAATAATCTTCTTCGTCGTATGATCGACGGTTGAGTTTGCGTGTTGCTAAAATATTTTGTTAAATAAAACATTGTTGTACTTAAAATTGTTTAATTTTATTTATTTCATCCCAACATAGACTCAATAAGGTACATTTTTTTATCGTCAAAATATTAAGTTATTGAATAGATATACTTTTTTCGTTAAGGGGTTAATGGTTCACGTCACACCGCGCTAATAAGCCACCGGACCTCGTAGACATGTAGTCAACACCGTCTTTACCATAAGGGCACACGGGGCCCGTGCCCAGGGCCCCCATTCCCAAGGGGCCCCGGAAGACCGAAAATTTCTCTCACACGTTTATTCTCAAAACATTTTTTCGGGCACATTACACTTTTTTGACCAATCAGTAATCAGAAGGTATTTACAAGGCATATACTATGCCTATAATAGAAGATTTTGCTCAACAGAAATCCCGAAAGAAACCGTTATCGAAATCGTAACCAAAAAACTAGCAGCATTCTAATATCATTATATCATACTGTATTTGATTACCTATAATAAATGGCCATACTCAGTAAAAACATGTTATTATAATTCGCTTTTTTTATTTTCCAAAAGAGCCTCAAATTCTTGTGTGCCCAAGGGCCCCATCCTAGCTTAAGACGTCCCTGCATGTAGTCCGACTTTTAGCGCAAGAAAGTAATAAAATTTTCATGTTGCGTTGCATCGTCGTCAATGTCATTACAATTTTTTTTTCGCTAACATTATCTTCATTATTCACATTAATGATTTGTTAATCAAGCGCGAGTCTTGCGACAATACGTATTGATTGTAGAATTAAATGTAAATTTAAAAGGAGCCTTAAATGAATTGACTCACATTGATTTCAGTAATCGAATTAGAAATTGTGTTCTAGTGAAATTCTATATTTTGAATCGGGAGAGCGTTCATAATACATACTTGTGTATTGTGTGCAACAAAATATATACATATATTAATAAATTGACACATAAAATCAGTGGAATAAGTATTATGAATAAGAAGTAACAATGAATTTCAATTATATTTTCTTTTTACTCGCTACTAATGCTGCTATGTTCTGCTGTAAGCCAAGCATGATGTCAACTGATTTATATAACACAAATTATGGTTATTTGAGACCTTCTATTTACTTCAATGAAAAACCAAGGTATGATTCAGTTTCTTCGAATTCTAACACGCAAGGGATCTTGCAAGGGATCCGCTGTTCAATGTAATTAGTCGAAAACAAAACATAATTTTTAAATTGTACCATATATCTAGTAAGAGATGCGTCAATAAGAAACTTAGAGAAAAAACACGTGTGACACTCGGGGACTGCCGCGGTAAAGCTATTACATAGAATTTTTTATTGACTTATGCAATTATAATTAGATAATAATAATTTAATATTAAAACAATAATAAAATACATCGAATTTCTTTTATATACCACTAGACTACCACCTAACTGTATTTTCTCAAGCTAAATCATCTAATTTACTAATAAGTAGCTTTTATCTAATTCAGATTCACGACTTAACAACGAATCCCTCATACTAATATTTCAGATGTTTCGAATATTAAAGTAATAAAATGGAATCGCCAATAAAATGGCGTCATAAAGTGTTCATTGATTATATTTTACTCAATATCTTAAAAGCAGGTTTTTTTTTTTTTTTTTTTTTTCCTACCTATGCTGATAGCCTTGAGAGGCTACTTCAGCGTACCCTAGCTTGTGTAGGTGAGCTCGCGGGGCTCAAACCGGAGAATTGCTAACACCGCCCTAGCAAGAGCAGTGCTTCGCAGAATCTACCACCGGATCGGAAGCGCGACCCACTGAGAAGATCCGGCGAGAAACTCAGTGGGCTGTGTCTGTGGGTTAATTCGCTCGTCGAGCCCTTCGTCGCAAGCGACGGGTTCGGCGAGGACGGTGACCGGTGCTTGTATTGCCTAAAAGCACCGTTAATGGATCAGGAGGATCCGTGATGACGTGCTTTGGGCGACGTCGACGGTTTACCAAACGGTCTACAGGATCGGGTATGTAGTTTCCGGCGGCCACGACAAGAGGGTTCTCATGTCGTGCCGCCTTCTCAAAGTGGCGCAGCGATGCCGACTGTAGATACTTACTGACGGGGTCGAGCTCCAGGTCATCGTGGAGGTCCACGTTCCTCTGGAACCATGGTGCTCCGACGGCTATCCTGCAGAATCGGGATTGTATAACCTGAAGGGGTTTCAAGTTGGTGCGGGCCGCGTGAGCGAACACTACGCTTGCATACGTCATGACGGGGCGTATGCAAGTTTTGTAGAGGGTTACCTTATTACGGAGGGACAGTTTGCTTCGTCTACAAAGCATTGGGTAGAGTCGTCCTAGTATAAACGCGGCGCGATCGCGTACCGTTTTTACGTGGGGACGGAATGTCATCCCTCTGTCGAGGGTGACGCCTAGGTATTTGACCTTCGGGGCCCACGGTATGGGCTGGTCAAAGAGAGTGATGGGGCTAACGGCGGAGGTGTTTACGCGCCTATTGGGGAGTGGGGTGCTCGAAGTGGTATTCGGAGGGCGACCCCTTTTGAATAGCACCGCTGTGCTTTTCGTGGGGTTAATGTCTATTCGCCACTTCCGGAACCACTGTCCCATGGTGGTTACTGCGGTCTGGAGTCGCCGATGAAGCAACGACATCTTCCTACACGAGTAGTAGATAGCCGTGTCATCGGCGAAGAGCGCTAGATGGGTCTCCGGAGACCGGGGTATATCGTTGATATACAAACTAAATAGTAACGGGGAGAGTGCGGAGCCTTGCGGGACTCCGGCAGTCAGATGACGGGGACGAGAACGAGTTCCCTCTACTCGATATCGAAACGAACGGTTCGACAAGAAGTCTCGTATGATGAGCACGAGTCTGTCTGGCACTCCCATGTTGTACAGTTTGTAGATCAAACCGTTGTGCCAGACTTTGTCGAACGCCTTCGCTACATCGAAGAAGAGGGCGCCGGTCGGGATTTGTTTACGCCTATTTAGCCCTATTAAGATGTGCTCCGTGAGGCGGTGCACTTGTTGTACGCACGAGTGTTTGGCGCGGAATCCAAACTGCTCGTCTATTAGAATTTTATTCGCGGTAACGAAGTCCCAGAGGCGTTTCCGAAGGAGCCGTTCGTAAATTTTGCCTATCACTGGGAGGAGACTGATCGGTCGGTAACTAGCGGTTTCATTATTCGGTTTGCCCGGCTTGTGTATACCGATAACGTCTGCTTCTTTCCATACCGCCGGAAAGATGCAGTGCGTCATAGCGGCATTTAAGATGGTAGCCAACATTGTTATCAGTTGGACTGGTAAGAGTTTTAACGCGCGGTTGCGGATGCCGTCGGAGCCGGGTGCCTTCTTAGGTTGAAGGTTGTCTATTACTTCTCTAACTTCGTCAGAGGTAATGGGGGGTAACGCATCCGAGGGTGGCAGGGAAGCTCTGCGCTCGACCTCCCTGTCGACTGCCTCGGTGTGTTAGGGGTCCGCGTATTGAGTGCTGGTGGTGCACTGCTCTTGCAGTGCATCGGCCAGCAACTCTGCCTTGTCATCGTCATCGAAAGCCGGTGGTTGGCCTGAAGGGCGTACGAGAGGAGGCATAGTAGCGGTAGTTTCGGACTTGAGAGTCCTTGCTAGTCGCCAGTATGCTTGATGAGAGGGCGCGAGTCCTTCTAAGTAACTATCCCAATTCTCATTTCGGGCGTCGCTTAGGCGAGATTTTACATCCCGCTGTAGACGACGCATCCGAATCCGGTTTGAGTGCGTGGGAAGTTGATCGTAGGCCCGGATTGCCGCGTTTCTAACTCTTAGGAGGTTCCTAAGTTCGGGGGACAGTCTGATGCGGTGGAAGCTATCCTCCACATCGACTTCTTTTGAGGATCTTATGATCGCGGAAGAGATGTGATCCGTGATGATGTTTATGGATTCGACTGTGTCCTCGGGGGATGGAGTTGAATCCGGGCCGCAGGGGAGGATTGGTGGAGCGGCATCGGCTAAGCATTTGCCCAGCTTCTTCCAGTCCACCATGGTCCTCGTAGCTGTGACTGGTAAAAGCACGTAGCGGATACTATAGTGTATATACTTTGGAAATGACTTAACTTTAAAAGATCGACGATTTTCCAGTAACTATCCAGCTAATAAATATGCTAAATTAAAAAACTTAATAAATAGCATTTACCGGAATGTGCTGTAAAAGTGAAGGAAGTGTAAAATTTAAAAAGAAAATATAAGTACGTTTGTCAGTCTCCGGTATCCAAAGCACAGGGAATCCTAAATTGAGGCCGGACGATCGTGTGTGGAATTGTTCCCTATTATTATTAGGGATAGGGAAATTAGTACCTACCTATTCATTTAGACAGAAATAGAAAATAGTTCGATTACGCTCCACAAGCGATCCTACAAGACTAAAACAAATGGTAATTGACCCGTAAGCAAATTATTTTCACACTGAAAGAGAAGGATAAATAATATGAACCGATCTCTGGATTTCCGGACCCTATAATATCACTCACGAGGAAGGAGTGAAACTACCATTCAGAGGCGGCAAATTCGAATCACAGTTCATCTTTTTGAAGAATCACAAGCTTAGAGTGTGGCGTGACACAGAAAACAATTCAGTATAAAATAAAAACAAAATAAGTAAAATAATCTATATAATATTAATACGTGAAGGAAAAACTTTGTATCCCTTTTTACGAAAATTGTGCGGACGGAGGAGCATGAAATTTCCTACACTTATAGAGAATATAGGGAAGGAGTGCAGAATGTTAATATTTTTTTTTAAATTATGCCTAAAAAATACATTAAATCAATAAAAAAAACATTACACACACTACCATGTATTTGACGCACACACGTATGCATACTATTTATTTATTGTCAAACTTTTGTTCTTGACGTCTTTTTTTTATTTTTTATTTTTTAAGGATTTTATGACCTGATAACTGAGACCTTTAAGTCAAGTCTTCATTTTAATTTATATTCATATTTTTATGAAAAATGATATTATGGAGTGAAATGAAATGAAGATGATTAATTTGAGACATTAATCAACTGGGATGAAATTAAATGAAATGAAATGGGATGAAATATAATCTCAGTAAAATGGTGGTCATTTACTAAGATTTTTTCAGTTGACTTTTTGGAGGATCCCGAGAAGTTACGTCCAGCGGCTTTGTTTCATTTTCCCACATTTGTGCACTTTCACAGATATTAAACAGTTAATTAACCACCATTATTACACATTTAAACCCGAAGAAACACTAAATAGACAAAATAAAACAAATCACACAACTTCACTACTCGCGTTCCCGCCAAAAAGTCCTCTTGACGTCTTTGGTCAAATTGAGAATAGATTAAATATTGTTTGTCTTTATTAATATTTTTCTCTAGTGTAATCTTGGCGAAATTTGTGATTATATAAGTACTAGCTGTACCCGTCCGCTTCGCTGGGAATTTAAAATTAACATTATTATTTTTCACCCCCACAAAGATTCTCATTAACGCCCCTGCAACTGGTGGAGGGAGTCCAACACTCATAAATATTATCCTATCCATTAAGTACATGTATTTTCTACATGGATACACAGTTTCAAGTCAATCGAATGCATGGTTCAGTAGTTATAACGGAACATCCGTAAAAACCTCTGTAGATTTATATATTAGTATAGATAATAGTCTTTGAAAATAGAATCATAATAGTGTACAAACTTACAATTTCAATTAATTATAGTCGAATTTCGACTACTGCGGGATCACTAGTAGTACTCGTGATTCGACAAAGCGAATTGGTCATATGGATGCAACTGTACAGATTAGTAAATAATTGGTCATTATGTTAAGTGACGTATGTATCTTTATTTACGTGGTTTGCCGTTTGACAGCCTAATAACGTTCAACTCGCATTGTTTGTATGATTTAAAAATAAATTGTTATGTTATATAAATGTATTACTGTTGTATTTCGCTGCATTTCCCTGCATTTCAGAATCTTCTTCATTGAAGTCTAACATATTTATTAAGCTTAGACGTCATCACATTTTTCACTGGCGGTAGGACCTCTTGTGAGCCCGCGCGGGTGGGTACCACCGCCCTGTCTATTTCCGCCGTGAAGCAGTAATGCGTTTCGGTTCGAAGGCTGAGGTAGCCGTTGTAACTATACTGAGACCTTAGAACTTATATCTCGAGGTGGGTGGCGCATTTACGTTGTAGATGTCTAGGGGCTCCAGTAACCACTTAACACCAGGTGGGCTGTGAGCTCGTCCATCCATCTAAGCAAAAAAAAAACAGCTATTCACCGTCAAAATACTTATAGCACAGCGCCCGCTGTAATCGTATCGAGAGATGAAACAAAACCGGGAATCAGATCTTGTAGACTTGTGGAATGCGTTTGTGTTCACTAACGTCTGCAATAATGAACGAATAAATAAAGTCGTATAATTAACTATAAAATGAAGATACAAAAAAACTACTTTTGTGCATATTGTGGTCCAATAATATTGATGGGTAGTCTTGTGAACTCGCAGGGGTAAGTACCGTCACGCTGCCCGTTTCTACCGCGAAGCAGTAATGCGTTTCAGTTTGAAAGGTGGGGCAGCCGTTGTACTATAGTGAAATGAGACTTAGAACTCAAGTCTTAAGGTGGGTGGTGGCATCTCTGTTGTTTACGTCTATGGGCTTCAGTAACCACTGCATACTAGGTGCACTGTGAGCTACCTCACCTGTCTAAGCAAAAAAATAATTAGGATCAGACCTCATGTCTCGAGGCATTGACGTCAGGACCTATGTATCACGACAAAGAAAAATCAGGGTTCCAAGCCTCTGTTTTTTTTATATTTTTTATTGCTTTGATGGCTCAACGAGCTCACAGGCCACCTGGTGTTAAGTGGTTACTGGAGCCTATAGACATCTACGACGCAAATGCGCCACCCAGCTTGAGGTATAAGTTCTAAGGTCTCAAGTATAGTTGCAACGGCTGCCTCACCCTTCAAACCATAATGCGTTACTGCTTCACTGCAGAAATAGGCAGGGTGGTGGTACCTACCCGCGCGGACTCACAAGAGGTCCTACCACCAATTAAAAAAAACTCACAATAACCGTAAAAGTGTTTCAAATCGAGAGGAGGCATCTTATCAAGAAACAAAAATCACTGAAGTTTCAATCTTCTTGTGTGTTTCTCCTAATTCAATTGTTTCGTATCGCGAAAGTTTTCCAATTAGCACTTGGCTTGTTCTTAAGTTACAAGAATTCATCTTGTTTGTGGAGATAAGGAGAATTATCAATGCGGCCTTTGGTTAACAGGGAGTTCTGCAGCTGGATAAAAACAAGGGTGCGTGTACTTATGTACGCGCGTAAGAAGTTATACTTTATTTTTATTATTATAATTTTTTAATTTTTTATTTAAATTTTAACCAATTTCAAAAAAAATCGATTAAACAACATCCTCAAACACGCATATTGGACATCCCTTTTCTTGACATCGTATAAATTCGGTAATTCTCGGTACGGTTCGGAAAGTTCACCTGCGGCTATATTCAGACTCGCCAAGTTACGTCGGTCGTATTGTAACGAGCGATTTAGGGGGCAACTTCATTACTGTTAATTTTGTGTCACGGTGCGCGCTCATCGTAAAATTTCACTCTCATCAATTTTTCATAA
This sequence comes from Bombyx mandarina, assembly GCF_030267445.1. Lineage (NCBI taxonomy): Eukaryota > Metazoa > Arthropoda > Insecta > Lepidoptera > Bombycidae > Bombyx > Bombyx mandarina. The sequence goes on along the minus strand of NC_143222.1, from coordinate 7,291,570 downwards.
CGCGCCTAAAGAAGTATAACTTCAAAAATAACTTCGGCAGACGTTGTCCTACTTTGTAAATGTCATTAAAGTGAAGGTTGTATTGCCTGTAATCTTTGATGCGTGAGCAAGTTTTCAAGCTTACAATCGAACGTATTTCAGTCGGTGAAAGTAAAGTTCAAAGATTGCGTTACACACAAACATACATACCAAACTAATACAAAGATATTTAAAATTGCTGATTTCTGCGCCACGAGCTAAGCCCTAGAGTTCACCCATCGTTCTGTGAAACCTTTCTCTAAAGACCTTCGAAACAACTAGAAGTTCCTTCGATATAAAAATATTTGAATAAACCGTTTTATAATGCCAGCTTTACGGCCACTCGGCTCGTAATTGCCACGCGCGCCCCCGCTGCGTAAAATGCCTCGGCGATCACGCCACATTAGATTGCTCGCGAGTTAGGGAAACCGCGACCGAACCTCCAAGCTGTGTCCTATGCCTTAAGCAAGGGCACCCCGCGAACTACCGTGGATGTCCTAGGGCTCCGCGTAAACGTCCGACCCACCCAGCCCCCCGAACCGTCGGCCCAAAGACTTCGGCGCCTTCAGTGCCGAAACCCGCCTTCGTGCCGGCTGCAGTTCCCACGGTCTCGGCGTGGAAAAAACCGCTGCCATATACGAAGGCGGGAACGCAAACCGCACCCCCGCCCCCGCTCGCGACACGCCCCGCGCCCCAGCCCCTGCTCGCACCTCGCCCCGCGCCCGCGTTCCGTCCCCCGCAACCCTCTGCCGCCAACGACTTCGCGCTCGTGCGCGACTTCGTCACTGCGGTCAACTTCGACCGTCTGCGATCGTTCGCAGACGCTATCCGTAGGTCGGTAACCCCCGAACAGCGGCTCGCGGCCGCGTTCGACCACATGGACGTATACGAGTCCGTGTCCCGCACTTTGTAAATCTTTACCGGTAACCAATGGCGCAAAAAGGTAGAGAAAAACCGTATTCCCTTACGTTAGCATTCTATAATGCTAACGGACTCGCGCGGCAACGCGATCAAATTTACGAATTCCTCCGCGATAATCTTGTAGATATTCTATTAGTGCAGGAAACCTGTCTGAAGCCCTCGCGTCGCGACCCGAAAGTCGCGAATTACGTCATGGTTAGGAATGACAGACTCACCGCCTCCAAAGGTGGGACTGCCATTTACTATAGGCGGGCCCTGCACGTTGTCCCTCTCGATACTCCCTCGCTCTCACATATCGAGGCGTCAGTGTGCCGTATCTCGCTGACGGGACACCAGCCGATCGTCATCGCATCCGTTTATCTCCCCCCGGACAAGCCCCTTCTGAGCAGTGACATCGAGTCACTGTTCGGCATGGGAGACTCCGTCATCCTGGCAGGCGATTTAAATTGCCACCACACTAGGTGGAACTGCCATCGTACTAACGTTAACGGTAGGCGTCTCGACGCGTTTATAGACGACCTCACCTTTGAAATAGTCGGTCCCCCAACTCCAACATGTTATCCGTATAACATCGCGCTCCGTCCGAGCACTATAGACCTGGCATTGCTTAGGAACGTAACTCTGCGCTTGCGTTCCATCGAAGCAATGTCAGAGCTCGACTCAGACCACCGACCTGTCGTTATGCAGCTCGGTCGCCCCCACAACCCAGTCACTGTTACGAGGACCATGGTGGATTGGAATAAGCTGGGCACGTGCCTAGCCGACACCGCTCCGCCAATCCTCCCTTACGGCCCGGATTCGAATCTATCCCCCGAGGACACCGTCGAATCCATAAACATCATTACCGATCACATATCTTCCGCGATCATTAGATCTTCTAAAGAAGTCGATGTGGAGGACAGCTTCCACCGCATCAGACTGTCCCCCGATCTTAGGAATCTCTTAAGAGTTAGGAACGCGGCAATCCGGGCCTACGATCGTCTTCCCACGCATTCAAACCGGATTCGGATGCGTCGTCTACAACGCGAAGTCCACTCCCGCTTAAGCGACGCGCGTAACGATAATTGGCATAGTTATCTAGAACAACTCGCGCCCTCCCACCAAGCATACTGGCGACTAGCTAGGACTCTCAAATCCGAAACTACCGCTACTATGCCTCCCCTCATACGCCCTTCAGGCCAACCACCGGCATTCGATGACGATGACAAGGCTGAGCTGCTGGCCGATGCACTGCAAGAGCAGTGCACCACCAGCACTCAACACGCGGCCCCCGAACACACCGAGTTAGTCGACAGGGAGGTCGAGCGCAGAGCTTCCCTGCCGCCCTCGGACGCGTTACCCCCCATTACCACTGACGAAGTTAGAGACGCGATCCATAACCTCCAACCTAGGAAGGCACCCGGCTCCGACGGCATCCACAACCGCGCGCTAAAATTTTTGCCAGTCCAACTGATAGCAATGTTGGCTACAATTTTAAATGCCGCTATGACGCACTGCATCTTTCCCGCGGTGTGGAAAGAAGCGGACGTTATCGGTATACATAAGCCGGGCAAACCGACAAACGAAACTTCTAGTTACCGTCCGATTAGTCTCCTCTCGACGATAGGAAAAATTTACGAACGGCTCCTTAGGAAACGCCTCTGGGATTTTGTTACCGCGAACAAAATTCTCATTGACGAACAGTTCGGATTCCGCTCTAAACACTCGTGCGTACAACAAGTGCACCGCCTCACGGAGCACATTCTGATAGGACTAAATAGGCGTAAACAAATCCCGACCGGCGCCCTCTTCTTCGACATCGCGAAGGCGTTCGACAAAGTCTGGCACAACGGTTTAATTTATAAACTGTACAACATGGGAGTGCCAGACAGACTCGTGCTCATCATACGAGACTTCTTGTCGAACCGTTCGTTTCGATATCGAGTAGAGGGAACTCGTTCTCGTCCCCGTCAACTGACCGCCGGAGTCCCGCAAGGCTCCGCGCTCTCCCCGTTATTATTTAGTTTGTATATCAATGATATACCCCGGTCTCCGGAGACCCATCTAGCGCTCTTCGCCGACGACACGGCTATCTACTACTCGTGTAGGAAGATGTCGCTGCTTCATCGGCGACTCCAGATCGCAGTAGCCACCCTGGGACAGTGGTTCCGGAAATGGCGAATAGACATCAACCCCACGAAAAGCGCAGCGGTGCTCTTCAAAAGGGGTCGCCCTCCGAACATCACTTCGAGCATCCCACTCCGTAGTAGGCGCGCAAACACCTCCGCCGTTAGTCCCATCACTCTCTTTGGCCAGCCCATTCCGTGGGTCTCGAAGGTCAAATATCTAGGCGTCACCCTCGACAGAGGGATGACATTCCGTCCCCATATAAAAACGGTACGCGACCGCGCCGCGTTTATTCTAGGACGACTCTATCCAATGCTTTGTAGTCGAAGCAAACTGTCCCTCCGAAATAAGGTAACTCTCTACAAAACTTGTATACGCCCCGTCATGACGTATGCAAGCGTAGTGTTCGCTCACGCAGCCCGCACCAACTTGAAATCCCTTCAGGTTATTCAATCACGATTCTGCAGGATAGCCGTCGGAGCGCCTTGGTTCCTTAGGAATGTGGATCTCCACGACGACCTGGAGCTCGACTCCCTTAGTAAGTATCTACAGTCGGCATCGCTGCGCCATTTTGAGAAGGCGGCACGACATGAGAACCCTCTCATCGTAGCCGCTGGAAATTACATACCCGACCCAGTAGACCGAATGGTAAACCGTCGACGTCGCCCAAAGCACGTCATTACGGATCCTCCTGATCCATTAACGGTGCTTTTAGGCACCACAAGCACCGGTCACCGTCCTCGTCGAACCCGTCGCTTGCGACGAAGGGTTCGACGAGCGAACTAACCCATAGACACAGCCCACTGAGTTTCTCGCCGGATCTTCTCAGTGGGTCGCGTTTCCGATCCGGTGGTAGATTCTGCGAAGCACTGCTCTTGCTAGGGTCAGTGTTAGCAACTCTCCGGTTGAGCCCCGCGAGCTCACCTACTAACGTTAGGGCGAAGCTGAAATAGCCTCTCAAGGCTATCAGCATAGGGAGGAAAAAAAAAAAAAAAAAAAAAAAGTTTTATAATGAACGATCAAGATATTCAATTATTACAGCCCAGACTCTTAGACTATAGAAAAAAAAATATTTTGAAGAGTAAAACAGCCTAATACTATATACGTTAAAATCTCTACGTTACCTGCGTGTGGAATATAACTAGTCAGGTCATAAGTATTGTCACACAGTAAAAACTTTTCTTTTAGAATGCTAGTCACAAAAAAGTTTATTTAATTCGAATTTCGAATTGTTCATGAAAATAAAAATGTATACTTTAGAATTTTACTCATTTTTAAATATGGAGTGAACGCTTAAAGAAGACCGTGTTGCAGTTATTGCGTTGCATCGTTGCGGTTACGCGCCAATTCAAATTTTTAACATACTGAAAAATTTGAATATAACCAAAAGATTCGCTTATCGTACCATCAAACGATACAATGAAGACTCTAGTGTAGATGACAGGTCAATAAGTGGTCGCCCTCGGTCTGTTAGGACTCCAGCAGTGATAAAAGCTGTGAAGGCGCGAATTCAAAGAAATCCCAAACGTAAGCAGAAACTATTGGCCCTTCAGATGGGGTTAAGCAGAACCACGGTGAAAAGGGTGTTAAATGAAGACTTAGGGCTTCGGGCATATCGAAGAAAAACAGGACATCGTTTGAATGCTCGTCTAATGGACCTGAGACTGAAGAGATGCCGCGCTTTGTTGAAGCGGTACGCGAGAAAAAAATATCGGGAAATTCTTTTTTCGGATGAAAAATTTTTTACCGTAGAAGAGAGCTACAACAAACAAAATGATAAGGTGTACGCACACAGTAGTGAAGAAGCGAGCAACCATATTCCGCGTGTCCAACGAGGTCATTTTCCATCTTCGCTCATGGTATGGTTGGGAGTTTCTTATTGGGGCTTAACAGAGGTACATTTTTGTGAGAAAGGGGTAAAAACGAATGCAGTTGTGTATCAAAATACAGTCCTGACGAACCTTGTGGAACCTGTTTCTCATACCATGTTCAATAACAGGCACTGGGTATTCCAACAAGATTCGGCGCCAGCTCATAGAGCGAAGAGCACACAAGACTGGCTGGCGGCGCGTGAAATCGACTTCGTCCGGCACGAAGACTGGCCCTCCTCCAGTCCAGATTTGAATCCGTTAGATTACAAGATATGGCAACACTTGGAGGAAAAGGCGTGCTCAAAGCCTCATCCCAATTTGGAGTCACTCAAGACATCCTTGATTAAGGCAGCCGCCGATATTGACATGGACCTCGTTCGTGCTGCGATAGACGACTGGCCGCGCAGATTGAAGGCCTGTATTCAAAATCACGGAGGTAATTTTGAATAAACTTAAGTGTCATAAGAATCTATGTTTTGTTAAGTTCATTTTGATATATGAATGGTTACATAATGAATAAACTTGTTTCAATTATTTTACATTAAACATGTGACAGAATTTATGACCTGACTAGGTATGTACATACACATAGTATGTACTGTAGGAGCGCCTTGAGCTATTTTCGGAGTAAACGATCCAGACTCTAAAAGAATTAGACATGTCTATGTATAAATCAATATGATAATGAATCACTTCAATTCTGTGCGATTGGTATTTTTTTTTAAGTTCACACTAGCGTTGCTTTACTAACCGCTTTAAATTTAAAACTATGGTTATAACAACGTGGTAGTACCTACTTTACGTTACTACTAACCGGAACCTTTGTATTTGTTGTTGTACAATTACTTCCACGATGAAGGGATACAACGTGTAATGTAAATCAAACCCGCAAAAAATATCTACTGTAATTTGCGTAATCACTAGCGTTGTGAGCCCTTTTGCCTTTTTTTTTTAGTTTAGCGTTGTGAGACCTTTTGCCACCATTCTTGCAGAATTTACTGGTGGTAGGACCTCTAGAGAGTCCGCACGGGTAGGTACCACCACCCCGCCTATTTCCGCCGTGAAGCAGTAATGCGTTTCGGTTCGAAGGGTGGGGTAGCCGTTGTAACTATACTGAGACCTTAGAACTTATATCTCGAGGTGGGTGGCGCATTTACGCTGTAGATGTCTATGGGCTCCAGTAACCACTTAACACCAGGTGGGTTGTGAGCTCGTCCATCCATCAAAAGCAATAAAAAAAAAAAGCAGTACGCATTTCCATTTGAACACTGAAGAAGCCGCTATACTATAAAACTTTGACTTAAAACTCATCAAGATGGGTTACCGCATTTACGTTGTTGATGTCTATGGGCTCCAATAATCACAAAACACTAGGTGGGTCGCGAGCTCGTTCACCTATGTAATTAATAATAAAACAAAACCTGGATTACCTAAGACAAATTCAAATAATTTTATTACAATATAATTAAAATAAATACAGTCACATTATACAAATGCATAGATACAATAATAAATTTAACACGCATTTTGAGCTGTAGTCTATATAAGTATATGTGCCATAGGATTGTGTCGACTACGGAAAATATTAGTACAAATTATAATTTGTAATTTAATTGGGTATCACATATAAAATACAATTAAAACCAAAATTAATATTATAATAGACATCATAAAACGGAAAACCACATTGAAATCTCTTTTCTAACATAAATATATAAATTTACCTACTAGACGTGAACCACTCACCAACAGGTAAGTCATATTCGCGTCTGCCTTCAAGGGCAATGAAAAAAACATTACAACAACAACAACTCTCAAACTATTTATATATTAATACGTGAAGCAAAAACTTTGTATCCCTTTTTACGAAAATTGCGCTGACGGAGGAGTATGAAATTTTCTACACTTATAGAAAATATAGAGAAGAAGTGCACAATGCTAATATTTTTTTTAAATAATGCATAAAATATACATTAAATCAATAAAGAAATCATTACACACACTACATACCATGTATTTGACGCACACACGCATGCATACTATGTTTTGTTCTTGACGTCTGTTGTCAAATTGAGAATAGATTAAATATTGTTTGTCTTTGTCAATATTTTTTATAGTGTAGTCTTGGCGAAATTTGTGATTATAGAAGTATAAAATACAATCATAATAGTGTACAAACTTACAATTCCAATTAATTATAGTCGAACTTCGACTACTGCGGGACCTCTAGTCTCAATAAAAACGTGCCGATGTCTTATTGACATTCAAAGGCCGTGATTTTAACTGTATTTGTTATCCAAATCAAAATACCGACAATCGAGAAAATATGAATCACAATTATCTAAAACGAAGATAAAGCAACAATTACACTAAAAATCGATTTGATCAAAATCAAATAACGATCATTTTAAATTCATAATTATGATTATATTTCGTGAGCTCACAAGTAAAACAAATTTAACCGGTGGACGCTGCGATAATTTGGAACATAAGGAAAATACGACTTATGATGTAATATAAATTTTCGCTTCTATTTGACTTTGCGAGGAACTCTAGTAAAACTACCGTGGTAAATAAATCGTTGATGCTATGAAGCATCAAAACTGAAAGTCGCCGGGCTGTTATCGATGTCGAATTTTATTACTGACAAAAATCAATCAAGTTTTTTGGTATGCAAGTAGGATAACTATTGTTTTAAAAAGTATTTTTTATTATTCAGTATATAAGATTATTATAGAACCTCTGCCCACAGCAATGATACTGAACGGCGACCACGACCGCTCTGTTCACCCACAGACACAGCCCACTGAGTTTCTCGCCGGATCTTCTCAGAGGGTTGCGTTTCCGATGCGGTGGTAGATTCTACGAAGCACTGCTTTTGCTAGGGCCAGTATTAGCAACGCCTCCGGTTTGAGCCTCGAGAGCTTACCTACACGCTACGGTAACGCTGATATAGCCTCTCAACACTATCAGGACAGGTACAAGAAAAAAAAGACCGCTCTGAAACTCTGAAAAGAATGATTTGACAAAGAAGAATATTATTATTGATTTTATTACTATCAGTATTGGTATATGGAAAAATATATTGTTTTTTTTTCTTTGTCAGGTACAAAATCTTTGTTAGTCTGCATTCGGTTATCGGGGTAGCAATTTGCAAGAGGCCGGCGCCGCGGACGCCCTTTGACAACTAAATTTCACCCTCAGAGCCTTCGACTGGCAGATTAAACGCGGATTAGATTTGTTTGATGATATATTCGCCACGTTTAACCGAAATGTTAAATAAAATTCAGGACGGGAGTACGAAAATCAGAGCAAATATGTTGTTTAAGGATTTCGTTAGTATTATTACGGAAAGAGAAAGAAGAAGGATCGATGCATTAGAAATGTGGTGCTGGAGAAGGATGCCCCGTATATCTTGGACTGAGCATCGCACCGACGCCTCGATCCTAAAAGAACTAAATATCTCTCAAAGATTGTCGACAATAGTGCAATACAGGATTCTCCGATATTTTGGACACGTAGGTATCGCGATGCCAGCAGAGTCTATCGAGAAACTTGTTTTTCAGGGTAGGGTAAATGCTAAGAGATCTCGTGGACGAATCCCCATGCACTGGACTGATCAGGTGAAAGTCCTTACTGAAACCCCACTTAACGAGTGCGTGCGCCAAGCCTTAGTTCACAATCTATGGAAGCCATCTGTCCAGTTTTTAATAAACAAGAATTCCACACGACCACGACTGTTCTGCCAAGAGCAACCGACTATGATGATGACTATTATTAACTGAAGATTTGGGAAAAAATGCATTCGTCATCCAGTACGTAGCGATTGCTGGGGCTCATGTAGGTATTACACACTCATAAAGAAAATGGCATCAGCTATTTTGGCACTTCGATTTCATATTCATAGCAGCGATTCTCCTCTCCAAATTATGTGACTTGGAAACGGCAGAGTTCACGCTTCTGGTGTATTCAGTATTAACGAGAAGAAGTTCTTCATCGTGATTACTATAGCCAAGAGTTGTGGCGGCCGATTTTCCACTTTTACGTGCATCATATTGCAGAAGTCGGAGTCTTATCCGTCTTTTGGATCCCCAAGAGTTTCAGGTTCAAATCCCGTTCGGTTTAGGGATAAGCGAGGATAGCTCAAGAAGAAAGTGACGTGTAGCTTGTTGTACAAAGGCCTCGTGCGCCAAACTATGGAGATTTCGATTTCCTGTGAGTTCGCACAGGTAGGTATCACCACCCTGACTATTCCTGCCGTGATGCAGTAATGCGTTTCGGTTTGAAGGGTGGGGCAGCCGTCGTAACTATACTGAGACCTTAGAACCCATATCACAAGGTGGGTGGCGGCATTTACGTTGTAGATGTCTATGGGCTCTAGTAACCACTTAACCAACGTCCAACCATCTAAGCAGTAAAAAAAAATACAAAATGATTATTCACTCGCCAAACATTTTAATCATACTGTTTATTAGTTCGCTTTATAGCTGATTAATCCTTTCTCCATTATCATTAGCGGAAAATTTTTGATATATTATTATGCCTTCACCTCAACGGAGGCCCGGAGGTGAAGCGAGAAAAGAAAAAAGGTTTCTCTTGTTATTCAAATGAATGACAAACTCACGTCAAAAGTGAGCACAAGACCTCAGCTTTCGCACTCACAAATTCAAAACTTTTTTCGGGTTGTATACTTAATTCAACATTCGTGGTTTTTAGTAAATTTTCTGAGATGAGATATATTTTATTAAAAATATAGATGTTGTTAATAATTATAATAATAAAAATAATATAACACTTTATTTAACACCGTGTTTATTTATACCGTATTCTTGGTAATATGCCGTGCATATGCATATATTAAATCGGTAATATGGCCTGGAAAGCTTTAAGATTTTATTGATTACTTATTTCCAATTATGTACCCTTATGTACCCTACCTTTTTTTTTTATCGGTCTGATAGGTTTCACCATAGTCTTCAGCCAATTGACGTGATTCAGCGAATTTCTTTTACCTAGTACAGGTCAACAGTCCAATCTCTAAAAGACGCCGGTCACCGCTCTCGTCAAACCCATCGCTTGCGACGAAAGGCTCGACAAGTAGCCCTCAGACACAGCCCACTGAGTTTCTCGACGGATCGTCTCAGTGGGTCGCGTTTCCGATCCGGTGGTAGATTCTGCGAAGCACGGCTCTTGCTAGGGTTCGTGTTAGCAACGTCATCAGGTTTGAGCCCCGTGAGCTCACCTACTAGTTAAGGCGACGCTGATATAGCCTCTCAAGGCTATCAGCTTAGGTAGGAAAAAAAAAAAAACTAAAAGACGCACAACACACTGCGCTTCCCCATACTCAAGGAGAGCTTCAAGACTTTACAAAACAACTGTGGATTATATTGAAACATCAATCCGAGATCGTGAGCTCGAAAACGAAACCCGAACAAACATCTTGTGAGGGAAGCAAATTTATCAAATGTATATGTACATAAATAGCAAAGGGAACAATTTCAGTAAACCTACATTTATTTTCGTGTAATTTAAAAAATTCTATCCGGACCGGAGGGGTCCGTGTTGACAAGCCGTCTTGCCCGTCCGGATTTCGTCAGCCGGAAAATCTCCGGTCCCGTGTAAAGCCTTCAATTTATAAGGGTTCCGCGAGTTATCTATCAACTTCTACACATTTATGAAACTAAGAAAGGATTTTAAATGACCATCATCATCATAGTCGGCAGAGCAGTCCATGTGCAATACTTATTTATAGGATTTTAAAGCCGACTTAACCTAACACCTAGGTGTATGGCTCTAACGAAGAATAAAAAAAAATTTAAAAAAAAAACGCGTTCGTAAATATGACAAATAGTAGTTTATAATATATCACGAATAACGTTTTAAAATAGCTATTTTTAATCTATTTTCCGTGAATCATTTCATTTTAATACGCTTTTATTAGCGTCAGACGTATGTACGTATGTATAGTTATGTTAGTATGTATGTTTGTAACGGAATCTTTCAACATGATTTTGACCCCCTTCAAAACGTCGAATTAACTCGAAATTTGGTACTTAATAAGAACCGATGACAATTGAATATTAAAAAAAAAATTAAAAAAAAAATATATTGAAAAAATTGAAAATCAACTAAAAAATGAAAAATAAGTAATAGTTTTTTAAGTAAACTAACAAAATACGCTTTTATAGAAAATCAAACTAAAAAATAGAAAATAAAATTTAATAAATTTGAATTAAAAATAGTGTAAGAAAAAAATATTTAACTGTAAAAAAAAGCGTGGGGTGCATGGTTATATGGGTCAGTAGTTATAAATATTTTATGGACAGATATGAGTAGAAGGGTTATTTTGATTATATCCTGAAAAGCACCCCACGCTTTTTTTACAATAAAATCATTTTTCCTTACACTATTTTGAAGTTTTTTTTAAATATAGTTTTTTTAAACTATTATTTATTGCAATAACGTTTAGGCTATTTTAAAATTAATATCGCTCCCGATCAATTATATTGCCGACTAAAGTAATATGGATTGAAATTCATGTATAACTTAGTGTACTCATCAAATAAAACACACGCATTCAATGAGATGTTAGTTAGTGTTAGTACACGTTATGTTAATTTCTTTTTTAGAAAAACCGCTGTGCGATTATTGTCTGAATGCTAAGAAAATTTACATTTAAAACATTAAATATATATTGACGTGACATCGTCTTATAATTCGATGGAGCCGGCTGCACGCACGAAAAAACATAACTCATGCGGCGTTACCTCGCTCTGAGGCGTTCCATTTAAGGCTTGAAGTGCAAGCGAGAGCGCGCAACGAGCGACAAAGAGGCACATTCGGCCTCCGCGTTCGGCAGCGTTCGACATCTGTCTCTCTCCTATTTGAGTGAGCGATGCATCCGCGTGGACAGCTGCTATACAATAATACATTTACATGTGTAATGAAAGAACTATGTCCATTGTAAAACAAAAAATTGACATAATTGTATTTATGCGTACAAATAAATGTAACTTGATCAATTCAATAGTGATTTCCATTTACCTCCTTCTCTATATCCATACAAAATATCTATCAAACAAATAAAATTAAAATTTTCTTTTGAAAAATGAAATCATCAACATCAGTATTTTCTTATGACGTTGTCACGTTCAACTATCGTCAGTAAACCGACTTTACAGACAACCGATTTTTTTTTTAAGAACTCTTTGGAAAATTCTTATCTCTCTTGCGATAAGAATTTACCAATATTAACAGAAAAGCGAGTACTTTAACACCATGCATCAATAATTATCAATACTAAATTATGTTCCGCTGAAATCTTATGACTTGAATGCTTTAGGTTATATTTTTAAAAATATTGTTGAGCCAACGACCTTACTGTTACAAATTTATTTATAAATGCGAAAGTTTGTGAGGATGGATGGATGTTTGTTACTGTTTCAGGCAAAAACTATAGACGGATATTGCTGGAACTTCACCGTGTATTAGCCTATAGATTAGAATAGAGTATAAGTATATATATATAAAGGTACTGTCTTAATAGAGTTGGTTACGCACTAATTAAAAAACAACATATTATTTTGAAACCTTATTCCACACATCCGTATAAGTTGCATGAAATGCTTAATAGAAGATAACCATTAATTAAAACTACTGAAGATGTTGTCTGTATATTTATATGTACATGTATATAGTCGTATATCATAAAAACTACTTTTTATCTAGTGCGATTACTTAAAAAGCGGTACCTTAACTTCTCCTGTGCAACATGTATGAATGTTATCAAGATGTCTCCAAAATTTAAAAATATATTTAACACCATAGCATTCGGGCCAAGCTAAAATCAGGGAATCAGTAATTTTTATCAACTTGAGATATTCATTCCAAAATTTATAAAATGCAATAATTTGCACGAAAGATAAAAATTAGCGACTTTTTTTTATTTTTATTTATTGTTTAGATGGGTGGACGAGCTCACAGCCCACCTGGTGTTAAGTGGTTACTGGAGCCCATAGACATCTACAACGTAAATACGCCACCCACCTTGAGATATACGTTCTAAGGTCTCAAGTATAGTTACAACGGCTGCCCAACCCTTCAAACCGAAAGGCATTACTGCCTCACGACAGAAATAGGCAGGGTGGTGGTACCTACCCGCGCGGACTCACAAGAGGTCCTACCACCAGCAAAACTTTACTGTCTAGTTTTCAAGATACTTTAAAATATCTTATCTCAAAGTATGTAGCGGCGTTTAGCGTAATCTCGATGAGCTTTGGTAAGCACTTAACACAACACACGTATACTTTATTTCTTTTTTTAAATATATAATAATACATTTTCTAGACTACCTATAAGAACCTACAAGAATACATGGAAATTCCACATTCTTTTCATTCAAAAAACTGCGAAATCGTTTAATGCTTCTGGCTTCGGTCAGTAAAGCTCACAAGGCGAGAGCTTTGTTGAAGATTTGCAAACCAAACTAGGAATGTGCAGACCAGCGAAAAATGTTTTACTCGCTCCGCAACTTTTGCTGACTTTCGTTTGAAGAAAAATTTCACACCAATGTAAATTAAAATTTCACTGAATCAAATCAATAAACCATTCTATTCGCTTAAATAAAAAATCCCAAATTATTTCCCAAATATAAACATTAATATTTATTTTATGTCTGTTAAAGGTAGTTCTGGATTCTGGATCTTTTATTAAATAGTAATTCAACGCCAATACCACAGTGAAAATTTTATGGTATTAATCTATACTAATATTATAAAGAGGAAAGATTTGTTTGTTTGTTTGTATTGAATAGGCTCGGAAACTACTGAACCGATTTGAAAAATTCTTTCACTGTTTGGAAGCTACATTATTCCGAGTGACAAAGGCTATAATCTTTTTTGAAAAAAATTAGGGATCCTTACTAAAACTCCAATAATGTAATCCAAGGTGTAAAAAATTACCTAAAATATTCTTTACATCGCGTGCCCTGCGAAAATTACTGATGATAGAATAAAATATTGTACTGAGACTTTGTAGAACACATTATTATTTACAAAAAGTGTCGCGACAGCATATTTTATGTCTAACTAGTGTAGTGCCGTAATAAGTGTTCTTTTATTTTTTTTAATAAAACAACGTCAAATATAGTTGAAATTTTTGTTAAAGACCCGAGCGGAGCCGGAGCGAGCCGCTTGTGATATAATAAATGTAAGTAAGCTATAATAAAATAAGTAATTTTTATAGAAAATCATTGAACAATTACCACAATATTTAAATGTCGATGAACAACATATACTCAAGTCGTTCGCGACCGCAGAAATTGTAACATATACGAAACGTCAGAAGCATTAAAAACAATAAATGCGAATTTAAACCGTAAAAGTAGTTAGAATTCGGTCTATTTTCTACCGGAGAAACCCAAAGATAACTAACTACTAATAACTGTAGTAATGGTCGAAATGTTAATTAAAATTTTCAAATCAAACAAAGGACATTAAAAAACAATATATGTAAGAAATCATTTTGTTTAGGCATAGCATCTAAACATGATCATCGAGTTAGTTATTGGAATATTTAGCTTATTTTGTTTAGGTCTAACCTCTATCAACATCTAGTTATTTATAGTATACTTCTGATCTGTTATGATATTGTGTTCTGCAAAGGTTTAAAGGTAATGTTTGAGCGGTAATTAAAAAAAATATCGATTCCTTTTTATTTTTAGTTACATACATACTACGTGTACTAGGAAATTCTAAATTTGCCAAAAGACCCTTTTATTCACATGATATCGTTGACGTAGGGCACCAGGGAAAGATTTTTTTTTAGAATTAATTATTATAATTGAAATTAAACTTTATATTCACACGGTCAAGGGCAGGACCGCGGCATTGTTGATGTGAGGAGCCACCGCCATCGTTAACATGAAAACAATATGGCTAGTGATAACTTAGTGACAGTAGTACAGTGACAGTAGTTATTTTTTTGTTATAGGTCAAGTTTTAAGTCAGCACTAGTGGATTCCGTTGTGCATAATTCTGCAGTAATTAATTTCGGTTTGAAGAATGGTATAGCAATCGTACAATAAAATTGAGGTTTTCAGCACAACTCTCACTCTGGGTATTGCTTAGATCGGTGGACGAGCTCACAGCCCACCTGGTGTTAAGTGGTTACTGGAGCCCATAGACATCTACGACGTAAATGCGCCACCCACCTTGAGGTATAAGTTTTAAGGTCTCAAGTATAGCGGCGGCATTGATCTTGTGACATTAGGCAGCGGCTTGGCTTAGGCAGCGGCTTGGCTTAGGCAGCGGCTTGGCTTAGGCAGCGGCTTGGCTCTGCCCCTGGCATTGCTGAAGTCCATGGGCGACGGTAACCACTCACCATCAGGTGGGCCGTATGCCCGTCTGCCTACAAAGGCAATGAAAAAAAAAAAAAAAAAAAGAACTCCGCTAACCGCTTAACCGTAGAAGGGTCGTGAGTACGAACGAGTTCTAAATTGGTGGATACCTTAAATCACTTCTTTCAATATAAGCACGTCAGACTGACAAAAACATTCATCTATTCATTGAATCTTTAATGTATTCGTAGATAAGCTCTATCAGAGTAAGTTCAAACACGCAAGTTGATCTGACGGGAGCCAGATGTGTGACGTAAGGCCTACAACTACGCATACATAGCACAGACGTCACTTTTATCGCACCGTTTTAAAAAAAACCGCATAAAGTGACGCAAGACCCTACACAGTTTCAATCATTTTATATTCGATTTTTTGCGTAAGTGGATAGATGAGCCACGGCTTGCCAAAGACTCAGAGCATACACGTAAACACAAAGATTGTAACGGGAAAAAACAGTTTGTAACAAACAACGTTCTAATTTAAAACAATTGAAAACCTATTTCAAATATTTATTTACGTTTTAAACGTGACGCAGGAAAACCAGTTAAGGTAATTTTGGGTTTTACTATTTCATTCATGTTTAATATATTTAAATACAATTTAATAATTGCTTTAATTTTTTTGTTTTAATAAAATAATTGTGAATATTTTAATGACAATGAATACATATTTTATAATATGGTAATAAGTAGCACTTAGTCAGAATTTTAGTCTGTCTCGTGCGAGACTAACCATTGTGTTCGCCACTGAATAACTCTTTCGGTTCTTTCTTCTTAATTCTTCCTTATTTGTGATTGGATTATACAAAATAACTGTCAAATCCTTATCAAAATATTTATTTTTAAATACAAGTAAACGTTTTTACCTGAACTTTGAAAGCAATTTAAAATAGTATTTTTTATGATTAATGGATTACTGGTGGCCCGGAGGCCTTTCCAGTTTCACTTAGACAGGTGGCGAGCAAAGCCTCAGCCAGAAGGGGTGGGATTAGGTAACAGCTGCCCGAGAACCTCCGAAGGAGACCTAACAACTCAAAAGCAGCTGCTTCGCAAATGAATCTACTATCGGATCGGAATCGCGACCCGCTGAGATGATCCGGCCAGAAACACAGCAGGCCGATGCATGGATTAGGTAGCACGTCGAGCTCTTTGCCGAGTTCCACGAGTACGGTTACCAGGGTCCCTAAGCGTGCTCCTCGTGTTAGTGTTGAAGGTATTTAATGCAAGAGTTATTGGATTTGATGGATTCCTGAGGACGTGTCTAGAGCGTCGACGGTGACTGTCTCCTGCGTGATCAGGGTTGGGGGAGTAGTTAGCGGCGGCAACGATAAGGCGATTATCGTGACGCATAGCCTTATCGAAGTACCGTTCCGACACTGACTTCATGTGTTTGCGGATCGATTCGATGCCCAAGACGTCGTCTAGGTCGACGGTCCTCACGAACCACGGAGCTCCAACGCCTAACCTGCAAAAGCGAAATCGTATAGATTCGAGGATGTCTATGTGTATCGGGCCGCGTGAGCGAATACTAAGCTCGCGTAAGTCATGACGAGTTAAAATAGTCATGATCTTAACACCGATTCGAAATGCTGTTTTATCATTGAAAAGAAATGCCATGTCACTTGGGTTCGCGTTTCCGATCCGGTGGTAGATTCTGCGGAGCACTGCTCTTGCTAAGGTCAGTGTTAGCAACAATTCCGGTTTGAGCCCCGTGAGCTCACCTACACGCTAGGGTGAAGCTGAAATAGCCTCTCAAGGCTATCAGCATGGTAGGAAATAAAATAAAGGGCTGTGATCTGTTCAGAAGTATTTTGAATCTCTTCACACGATAAGTTCAATTAGAACTAGAGAAAAAATGTCTTCTATACACAGTATTGCTAGGATAGAATATTAGGTTAGTCATCATCATCATCATCATCATGGTTCCAAGCCGGTTTCGACCACGGCGACCAAATTTTTCAGTTTAATAACTTAAAAGCTAATGTCCGCGCCTCTCATGCGCTCTAATATGCGCTCTAATTAGGTTAGTAACATTGGTACATGTAGATTGGTAGATGAAAGGTAACAAATTCAGTTGGAGTTTTCGTATCTGTTTTTTTTAATTATATATCGGGACGGACTACTATTATTAAAGATCCTCGGACTTCATATGACTCTTTGATCTTATAAGTGACGTTGCTGAACTAACTGTTTGCTGCATCATGTCTGATTCGAATCTTTAATCTTTGTTAAATAAATTTAGTAGGTATATGCTTTGAATATATTTGTTCTCAAACTGTAAGTTTTTCCGTATATTTGTTCTCAAACTGTAAGTTTTTCCGTATATTTTTTGTTCACAAACTGTAAGTTTTTCCGTTATCCATAAAACTGAAGACAATTTTGAGAGCCATGGAATCTGGAAGGCTTTATTCTATTTGTTGACTTCAGGTCAGGTCACATAGAAGAATAAGAAAGTGTCTTTGACGTGAGAGTTCTATGGAGACCTATATTATTAAATGTCTGCTATTTGATAATTAATTATTATTAGTAACATAAAATAGAGAGAAGGAAAAATTACATTATTTTTTAAGGTATTATCGTTACTATTAGAAGGCAAAAGACAACTGTAAAAAGGTAAATCATTGCGACCCATAATTAATATAAACAAAAAAATATATATAAATCTTTAATAAAAATTATATTTTTACAATATTATGTCCTGCGCTGGTAATACGATTATTTTGAATCTGTATAGCGATAAAATTGCAGGACACTAAAATGATTTATTCTTAAAATAGAGTTACTATGCTTGTACTATATACATTAAATTTACCGTAAGCTTATTTCCTTCCCTATTATTGTCAAATAAAACACACGTACAGTTATTAACATCGTACCTTAATTGTGATAAATATAAGCTGCAATTTACCTTAAAAACCTTTAAAAATATTGAAGTCGTCGTGGCCTAAGCGATAAGACGTCCGGTGCATTCGTGTTGAGCGATGCACCGGTGTTCGAATCTCAGGCGGGTACCAATTTCTCTAATGAAATACGTACTTAACAAATGTTCAAGATTGACTTCCGCGGTGAAGGAATAACATCGTGTAATAAAAATCAAACCCGCAAAATTATAATTTGCGTAATTACTGATGGTAGGACCTCTTGTGAGTCCGCGCGGGTGGGTACCACCACCCTGCCTATTTCTGCCATGAAGCAGTAATGCGTTTCGGTTTGAAGGGTGGGGCAGCCGTTGTAAATATACTGAGACCCGTAGAACTTATATCTCAAGGTGGGTGGCGCATTTACGTTTTAAATGTCTATGGGCTCCAGTAACCACTTAACACCAGGTGGGCTGTGAGCTCGTCCAACAATCTAAGCAATAAAAAAAAAGTTTCGTAAATTAGTGTAATAATTATATGTAATTTTCACTTTATGTTTTTCAAATATTTTACTATTTCAGATGGTTTGTCTTCCACACCCGAAAACCTGATTTCAATCATAAAGTTGAGGAGTGTAAAAAATCTGTCTCTATTATTCAAATAATTGTTAGTATTTACAACCTAATAACCTGATCCTATGTTAAAAAGGCTGGGCAGCGGGAATCTATGTGCAGAATAATTAACTCTTCTCTTTCTCTATTCTTTATTACTGTCATTACTATATGATTGTAATTTTTTAGGGAGTATTACTAGTGGCCCGAGAACCTTTCTAGTTACACCAGGACGGATGGACCGCTTGTGTTTAGTTGGGAGGGGTGATATTTGGAAGCCCTGACAGCTCGAGGGTAGCCTCTAAGGTTTCGTGTCTCTTTGAAGAGTTCGAAAAGTACACGAGTATGGTTACCAGGGTCCCTATGCCTGCTCCTGTTGGTAGAGCTGTAGGCGTCTAATAATTGTATTAGCGGGTGGAGGCTTCTGGTTGATGGCGAACATTTTTTTTTTTTATTGCTCTTATAGTCATCATTTAACTTCTTCACATTTTAACTGCATTCAGATCGCGATTCCTTTTCGATTAGTTTGACCAAGCAAACAAAATGGACACTCTCGAAGGTTGTGAGTCCGGACAAATTTAAATATTGGGCGAATCATGATGAGCCAATGACTTTACGAAGGTCCTTAGTGCTTATTGCGTTTTATACTCTATGCTCCATAGTAAGTTCTCTAAGCCACTGTCTTCGATGATCCCATCATATTCTTTTCACCATCGGACCACCTATCCATAAAAATAGACTATACACGAGTTACGAATTCTCTTCTTTAGCAAGGCTTGAAGGGAGTCCTCAGCAGTAAGCTGAAGCTTGGCTATGGGCCTGCTATTTCTGATAACCTTAAGCGATGATAGCTATGTATTTACCATTAAATAGCACGCCAAGATTTATTTTCAGCATACAGTGGGAGTGCTCTGAGAAATTGTTCGAGATGATACCGGCATCTCGTTTTTACCATCGCACCGCCCGCCACCGGAGTAGAGTTCATCCATACTACCTGGAGCCACTGCGGTCATCCACAGTGCGTTTCCAGAGGTCTTTTCTGCCACGTACCATCCGGCTATGGAATGAGCTCCCCTCCACGGTGTTTCCCGAGCGCTATGACATACCCTTCTTCAAACGAGGCTTGTGGAGAGTATTAAGTGGCAGACAGCGGCTTGGCTCTGCCCCTGGCATTGCTGAAGTTTATGGGCGACGGTAACCACTCATCATCAGGTGGGCCGTAGGCTCGTCTGCCTACAAGGGCAATAAAAAAAATACAGAAAATTAGTCAATATTGGCAGTTTGTCTGTCTTCGGAAGACATCGTGATAAATTCACAAATTTAATCAAAACGATAGGTATTCGGACGTTCAATAGATAGAAACATCTTTAAATTCTCTGTACAACTTCTTCGTTACTTCGAAATCGAAACACGGAACACACCCGTCACGGACAGACGCGACCGTCTTCCGAAATTTAATTGCTAATCGACCGCGAACGATGGAATACAAGATCAAGTCTTACATTATTGAAACCGAGAAAGGGATCGATTATACTGACGCTGTGTTTATACAGAAAAATATTCGATCTACAATTCATTACGCCATTTGCACGGTAGGTCCGTTGTAAAATGTCACGATTTCAATGAAACAATAATACATGTTAAAAGCTTTGTGAATCTGACACATTTTTTTATGCATACAAGGGCGAAAGAGCTCACGGCTCGCTTTGTGTTAAGTGGTTTCCGGGACCACTAGATATACACACATAGATCACTATATAATAGCAATCTCTTCTTTGAAACAGGTAGGGATTACTGCTTCGCGGCAGAAATAGACAGGGTGGTGACACATGCTCGTATGGGCATACAAGACGCGTCGTCACCAGTGAAACTAGTGGTAATGACTAAACTGACCGTCCCATTCCGAGTGATGGAACAGTATAATATACTCAAACAAAGATTGTAGATTTTAACAGATTTTAGACGAAGATTGTACACATTTTTTCAAAGACATACGTACTGAATCAATCAATACAAGTTTTACATGTTCCTTGCTTTATTGGTCGAGTCGAAATTCGAGTAATAACAACATCGTCCGGTAAACAAATCAGTGAAACATGCACAAAATATTTAGCATTTGTATTTATTAAATGCAATATAATTACAATAGCTGATATTATACTATTTTAATTGGCAATGTAATCGCAGCATTTTTTTTTATGATATACATATATTTATGAACTATATTTCATAAATGAGTGAAAGGCGATCTAACTCTTGATCATTGAGTGTTTAGGCACAACGTGAGCGCCAGTAAATATCTTGAGATGTAAGATTGAATTAGTTGTTTCTTTGGTCGCCGGTCAGCCCTTCAAGCCGAATTGGATGGTTTAATCGCGAAAGAAA
This sequence comes from Bombyx mandarina, assembly GCF_030267445.1. Lineage (NCBI taxonomy): Eukaryota > Metazoa > Arthropoda > Insecta > Lepidoptera > Bombycidae > Bombyx > Bombyx mandarina. The sequence goes on along the minus strand of NC_143222.1, from coordinate 7,270,405 downwards.
TACGCGATAAGTAGCTCAGGATTAGCTTAACAGTTACTAGTCCTAGTACAGTAAGTACTGCGAGTATAGGTTTCGGATTATAATCACAGAAGAAGTCAACAAGTTTGTTAAACCAATTCGATATTCGTGTGATTTACCCGGTCTTTTCTCTATACAATACCTATTATACCTATAGGTTATCTTGAAGCAAATGTGAAACAGTTAACTGCAAAAATTTACAATTTTCAAAATTAAATTATCAAAGTAGGTCCTCCAGCATTCTTTTTGATCCAAAGTAGTTAATCTACGACCATTAAAAACATAAATGAGGAAAACAGACCTCCATAATCTCGAGATCAAATACTGAAGTGGACTGTCCCGAGGACACGAACCCATAACATCCCATAAACATAATTGTAAGTCTCCTCGGAAGAAAATATAAAACACGGGAACAGACTAATAGGCAATAAACGCTGGCTTTTATAGTCCAAGCGACGAGGACTCTTGTACTTCGGATTACCACCTTCAGATAACTGGGGATAACGATTTTAAGGTAATTAGAGGGGGCAGCTTGAGTCTGACTAAACGACCCATCGAAAAATGTAAAATTATATATTTTTTGCTTTCCCTTTGTGGTGGAGCACTTATTAGAATCGGTAACGGCACAATTATGATCAAGGAGGACATGAACTAATGAAGAAGTAGTAAAAGTAGCTATTGCTTCAGGGGGCTTGTAGGGGACTTCTCTGAGCGATTTTAAAGTACTGGTATAATTTTATGACGTCGATTTACTTAAGTGCAGTATTAATCAAAATAATGCCTATACTTTCAGGCTAATATCAACTTTACTCCATTTATAAAATATATTTGATAAACCATTAAAAAACGAACTATTTTATTTTTATTTTTATTTTATTTAATACTTATTATGACACACATTTTTTTTGTAAATAAATCTTAAATCATAATTCATATAATGAATATAGGGTACGACGCAAGAAACAAAAACCAGACATCACAAACAGTAAAAAGTTTCAATGTAATTTGCATTTTAATAATTTAGTTATTCGGTGTAGCAATAGTTACAATAGAATTGAAGAAATTCAGCAATAACACAAATAGAGCTAACGATATTCATATTATTACAAGAATGTCCTAACGTTCCGAACGAAATTCAGACCGTTAATTAAAGAGCCCCGGCCGGTAGAAGATCTTTGCTTCGTAGTTCGCTATGACCACACATTGCTTGAAATATTCCACATATAATAAACTGGTGGTAAGACCTCTTGTGAGTCCGTATGGGTAGGTACAACTGCCCCGCCTATTTCTGCCATGAAGCAGAAATGCGTTTCGGTTTGAAGAGTAGGGCAGCCGTTGTAACTTACTGAGATCTTAGAACTTATATCTCAAGGTGGGTGGCGCATTTACGTTGTAGATGTCTATGGGCTCCAGTAACCACTTAACACCAGGTGGGCTGTGAGCTCACCCACCGATCTAAGCAATAAAAAACTAATTATGTGGTGTCGTGGGACACCAGGTAGGAACGAAGTTCCTTCGGCTAATGTAGAATCGACACAATTTGCAAAAAAAAATCGTGCTCAATTTTATGTTGGTTTTCTTGATTTTTCTCTTAAATTTTGCTGATTAGTTTTTATTTAAGTACAGGAAAGTATTTAGGAAATTCAGTATTTTAGGAAATAATAATAAATTACGTAAAATAAAAATAAAATCGTAATTCAAATTATCAATTAAAATAACAAAATATGTCTCTTTATTTTTGTTTGACAACATAAAATTACATAGAAATAGAAATAATTACAAAATAGAGACAGAAGGGATGAGAGAACGAAAAGAAAGAGGGAGAAAGAGAAAGGTATTATACACTACTCGCTTGTGTATACGACTGTCGCGCCTGCGCACGTCTCATTTAACGGTTTTATTCCACGCACTTTTTTCCACGGATTTTTTCTTACGGTTTTACTATCACATTTTTTTCAGTTCGGTCGCGCAGCAAAATCCCTATCCCCTCCAAGCCTGCCGTAAGGAACTTCGTTCCATAAAATAAATACCCACTTCCTCATTTAAGAACAATGCTTCGTCAGTTACATAATGAATAGATTCAGCCGCGTCGTGGATTGGTACTGGTCTTATTCTGTCCTACTCATTATAACCAGCAGTGACCTGGAGTCAACTTGAAACGTGCTATAGACGAACCCGGTATGAGTTTTGGCAGCTACATAGAATTAAAGGCAATATTTATAGCGTTCCGTGGCGTACTTGCGAAAATTTTAAACTTAACGAAATATCACTGTGGCACTAATGTGTTTTGGAGATGAGCCAAATCGAGTGAGACCCATGACTGAGCTAAGGATACTTTTTTTTGTTTGTTTTAGCTGTTCCAAGTCTGTTTTATGTGTTAATATCGTGTTACAAATAGCATCTTCAAATGTTTTCATATCATAAGGGTTTTTATAAACGTAGAAGGTTTGAATCTAGCAAAATACACCGCTTATAGAGATAAATTATGTGTTATTGTGAACTAGGAAACGATAGTAGATGACATTATAATAGTACTATAAAACGAATGGATATAAAAATCTGAACTGAGCCAGTAAATGGATATACTCGAGAATAGACATACGAAGCTTAAAACATACGTATATTATTAGTTGTAGGTATTAGTAAGTATTAGTTGATACTAAGTTTACGATGGCCAATGATTGAAATTGCTTCGTCTTCATAGGTCACCCCGAGAGGTCGAGGGTTTGAAACTGAACAGCGAATGCCTACCAGTGTCCTCAGGCTAACCTTCTAATAACATTTATCGTCTTTAAGGATTAAAAGTGTACAATTTCCAAAAATATTCGAAATTGAGTTAATATGCGGAATCATTTGTTATCATCACCAGTATTTTCTCATAAATACTGTCAAAAGAGCGTAGTTTAGATTTTTTTTCTTTTTAGTTGATACCTATGTTTTGACTACTATTAACAAAATTAACACATAATTTTATCTTACTTTAAAAGACAGATAATTTATAATGTAACTGTTAAAAAATAAAAAATTAATGTTAATGTTAAAATATCACATGTTAAACCTTTAAAACACTCTCCTGTAAAATTAGTAAGTTTTGAGATTGTACAGTTTTAACGCGAGAAGACGATATTGTGGGGCATTATAATTAGCGACGCCACTAATACTTTTTTTGAGCTTCCTCATACTGCCATACAATTACATAAATATTATACTTGTGAAATTCGCAGCTTGTAGTTAAGGTAAAATTTATGTATAAAATAACCCACAAACAATCGAAACAATAGTTCGTGAAGTATACGTAAAATCGATACAAAACGTTGGCACGAAGCCACTAATAATAAAACTGCAGTCTCCACATTCTCCACTAATAAAGTGTGAATATTTTAGAAGTGAACAACTACAGCTAATGAACCTGTTGCATGCGCCAGGTAGTAGCTTGAAAACTCGTATTGTAAAATGTAATATTTTATACTTTCGTTCTGAAATGACCCAAATTTCCGGTAGGGTTACGGAAATTCTATATTTTACTTTCTTTTTTGAATTCGTAATATTACTACGCCGTGGATTATTTTATCAATAGAATTATGCGATACTATGTATTATATATATTTTTTGACGTTACAACGTCTTATAATTCGATGGAGCCGGCTGCACACACGAAAAAACATGACTCATGCGGCGTTACCTTGCTTTGAGGCGTTCCATTTAAGGCTTGAAGTGCAAGCGAGAGCGCGCAACGAGCGACAAAGAGGCACAATCGGCCTCCGCGTTCGGCAGCGTTCGACATCTGTCTCTCTCCTACTTGAGTGAGCGATGCATCCGCGTTGCTATACAATAATACATTTACATGTTTTCGTCAAGTATGAAGTTCAGTGAAAAGTGAATGTGGTGTCAATTGTTTATAGCTACGATAATTGCGATAATTGAAAAATGAAACCATTCTATCAGTATTTTCTTATGACGTTGTCACGTTCAACTATCATCAGTAAACCGACTTTACAGACAACCGATTTTTTGAGTTTGTTGTAGACAGACGAGTCATATGCTCCACCTCGTAATATGTAGACTCCATTGCTAAGCATTAGCAATGTCAGGGACACATTCTAGAAACTACGGCTGAAGATTTCCCTATAGCTTCGTTTGAATAAGGGTCATGTCATAATGGCCGCGAAACATTGGCGCAAGGAAGTTCATTGCACAGTCGAACGGTATGTGAAGTTTCTTTAACAATCCGTAGAAACGCATGGATGACTACAATTATACCAAATATAACCTCGTCGATGATGTTGCTTATTGAAAATGAGTAGGATCTACATTTATGGAGTTCCCGTGCAGTTATTTTTTATTAATTTATTTCGTTTATAATAAATTGTGCTGATTGAATACAATAAACAAGTATTAATTACATTTTTCGTGAAGTTAATTAATAGGTTGGGGAAAAAGTCTTTTCGCATTATAGTTTGTATGAACTTGTAATAAAATCTCTTTGGCTATACCTACTCTTTGTATCTGGCTGGTTTTGGTATCATTAAAAGTTTAAGTTTTAAAGAAGATAATTCCAAATTCAAATTAGGAAAATGTGTGATTTTTATGTATTTTTTGTACTGTCAAGATGAGTGAATCTAATGAAGAAATTCATTCAACAAACGATACATTTTAAAATTTATTATACTAAAGAAAGGCTTAACATAATGTGTACTTTAAAAGCAGCACTTATCATAAAAGAGGAACAAAAAAAATTAAAAATTAATTATTATCGAAGATTCAACATGAGGAAAAAATTCGAAATTTACAAAAAACGCACGTAACCTTAGCGAAATAATCTTTTGTCTTCAAGAACAATATGCTGACCCAGTTTATAACAAAATGCCTTTTCAGATGGATAAGTTTCTTCTTCCTTTTGTTACACTCGGTAATTTGAACACACGAAAACACGATGTGAATGTGTAAACGATTGTGTTACGGCAAATTTGAGAATTGCGTGTTAACACTGCCATTGGCAATTGCTAATTGAATGCGAACTTCCTTGATCTACTGAATCTGCTATCAGGTGTATCGTCTGGTTTATTCAACAATATTAATTGCGAAGAAAACGTAATTACATAGCGTCTCGCTAGGAAGCACTTTAGACGCAATAAAATACAAAATGAAATTCCTCAACGTTCTCTTCATATAAATAACTTTGTAAAATTTATATGTATAATGGGACTTAAAAAACGAGGTGGAGTAAAAAACGAGGACCCCTTACCCAAAGGACCGTAGTATTCATGTAGATTCCCAAACGTTTTTCTTAATTTTTAACATTTTTGTAAAGTTAGAATATTAGAGCGAAGTGAAGGTAAGATAATATTACAATACTAGGCTGCACTAAAAGTATCGGGAATGGAATATTTCCACTGTTCCTGTCATATTAAAATCTTTTTAATTGAAAACTCCTTGGTTTTAAAAATCGAATACCATTTATTTATTTACTACTTTTTTTTTTACTCGTACAATATGTCAATAAATTATCGATAAGACAAATAGGTTGACTTGATGGAGATAAAGTATCACCGAGTAGCTTTGTAATATTCGCCAACGACTTTACATATTTTATGAAAACGCTCCGACACATGGAATTACATGCTTTTACACTCCGTGTTACCTTATATTGTATTATTGTTGGGAGATTTAAGAAAACAGTACTTCTAAACCATATTATTGGTCGGTTTGTTTAAGCTCTGCGATTTAAGTGAAATTTCATGTTATGTTAAATGAAATGTGAATACTGTCTTTGTATATCCAAATCATAGCATTGAAAATACTTATTTTTTGACGAAGACCTGTTTTGTGGTCGTCGTGGCCTAACGGATAAGACGTCCGGTGCATTCGTGTTGAAGCGATGCACCGGTGTTCGAATCCCGCGGGCGGGTACCAATTTTTCTAATGAAATACGTACTCAACAAATGTTCACGATTGACTTCCACGGTGAAGGAATAACATCGTGTAATAAAAATGAAACCCGCAAAATTATAATTTGCGTAATTACTGGTGGTAGGACCTCTTGTGAGTCCGCACGGGTAGGTACCACCGCCCCGCCTATTTCTGCCGTGAAGCAGTAATGCGTTTCGGTTTGAAGGGTGGGGCAGCCGTTGTGACTATACTGAGACCTATGACTATAACTATATATCAAGGTGTGTGGCGCATTTACGTTGTAGATGTCTATGGGCTCCAGTAACCACTTAACATTAGGTGGGCTGTGAGCTCGTCCACACAGCAAAGCAATAAAAAAAAAAAAAGACCTACGGACGGACTGCGATTTCCGATTTTTGAGACTTGTAGCTCTGTTCTACGAAGAGTGCTCTGAGGAATTTGCTACCAGAGCTGAGTTCATTCTGACTACATGGAACTCATCACTCTATGCACCGATCCGTTGCAGCAGAGCCGGAGGCCAGAGAAGGGCTTTGCCCAGCTCCGACATCTTTAGGAGATGGCCTCCTCTCAGTATAGATTACGAGGTGACCTGAAGTATCGAGGCCACGCAGGTGTGGACCATAAAAGGGCCATTAGCTTGCCAAGGTTCTGTTTGGGTGGTCGGACGAGAGTGCGGTTGAGTCGTTCAGCGGATGAACCTTTAAGACCTTCGGCCTTGGTCTTTACCATATTTAGCTCTAACCTATAACATTTTTGGTCACCAAGTCCCGAATGAGAACGGCATAGAAAATTTGGCACCCAGGTTGAAAAAAAACCTCTCAAATCTATGATTAAAAGCACACATAACATCATTAGTCACGAGTGCGACAATCGCGTGTAAACACCAAGCCGATCTCTATTCTTCATTAAACAAAATTTTAACTTTAACTTTTTAGTTTTTTCATTTTAATTTAGTGTGAACATCTAAAACATATGGTAAAATATCTAAAAACTTTATCGTGAAACCCAAACTTTCAGTCCGTGTAGATGATAAAAGGGAAAATATGGCCCGACTACCACTAAAACCTGTAAATTATTACACTAGAGAAATGAATCTCAATGAAAAATATTCTGCGTCATTTAAATCACTGCAGTACAGGAATTAGGTATATAAAATTACGGAAATGACGGATTGATGATTCATAATAGTAACAATCCGTGTAGTTCATTTCCAAATCGAGCAATAGTTTTATAGTCATAGTCTATTCCCAAGAGCAATTACGTTCCTGTTTTTACTGCGATTACAGATTTTACTGACGTAACAGAGACGTTTTGTTTGCACCAGTTCAACGTGAAAGTCTTTAAAATGAAAACTGTTTTGTAGTACACTGTAAAATCAACATTTGACAAATTTTGGACAAGTCGACCAACAAAGAGGAGTTTTCTGTATCGATCCGGAGTCGATTCTAAGTATTGTTAGTATATACAAGATCAATGGCAGATCTTTTGAGTAAAAAATAAGCATAAATGCGAGATTTTTATGAAAATTTTTCATTTAACGTCGAGGTCCCACTTCCAATTAATTTTACTTACCACATTGGGTCTGGGACCCGAAAATGAGTCGCCTGCGATTGACCTTTTCATGGTCATGAGAATTCTTTATTCGCCCCTGCTCTTTACTAGCACATGACTTAATTGTAAGTAAGTAGGTAAGTTTAAAAACTATTTTGTACTGTGATCTTTCTATGATTACCCAAGAACCAGAGTTAGTAACAGCCCACTTTAAAAGGTTACCGAGACTTTTTTTTAGCCGCAAAGTGAGTTTACAATTTGAGATAATGTGCCTTGTGGCGATAATATCCGTGTGTTTCGATGTTGTCCCCGGAAAGCTTATGGCTAGTTTATCTAGTACAGCGGTCGGAAACCTTGTCAACCAAAAGACCCAAATATAACAAACATTAAAATTTATTCAAATAGCCATATTTTTAACATAAGATATATTATTATTTATAGTCTTGTGTTTCAAAAATGTTTACTGGACTCTTACAAGGCAAGATAATAAGTAATATTCCGTTTCTGAACTAAAGATTTTGCGAAAGAATCCACTGGTCACGTAGTTAGTAAGCTCGACCACTGAACGACTTGGTACGGGTTCGTTTTTCAATGGTCCGATATTATCCGATGCCTCGGGCATGTAGTACGTATGGAGCAGGATCGGGCTGTGAAACGGGTGTACGCAGGTGTACCGGAGGGACGCCGCCCCGTACGGAGGCCCAAGTATGGCTGGTCTGACGCCGTGGAAGGAAATTTACGTGAGCTCCAAGTGTCGGACTGGCAAGGTGTTGCGCAGCGCCGGGATGAATGGAAAAGTTTATTGTCGGAGGCCAAGACCCACTTCGGGGTCATAGCGCCAGCTCAGTAGTAGTAGTAGTAGTATTAACCGAGGTCTTGTGTTTGTCATTTATGCGTGTCTCCGGCAGCCATAGCACAGTATCTTAGCTTAGTGGCGCAGAACCTTCGCAACTTAACATAATAACGTTTACCTGACTTTCTATTGAGCTTCTATCTGATAACAATACACAAGCCAAACAACTATTTATATTTTTGTTAAGTTGAAACCAAATTAACAATTACGTAAATCTCGTTTCAAATCCAGCTTCTATATTGTTTCATTCAGCGGTTCCTTTTATAGCGTTTAATGTTGCCTTAAACTGTACGTTTTCGACGGTATAAAGATTTTAATTAGAGATAATAATAACGAAACCCCACGCGACTCTGAATATCATCGCGGCATTGACAACAAAAATTTCACTTCATGGATTCAGCTTGGCATCGAGATGTGGTTTACTGGTCAAGTATTTTACTGTCATAGATCAGCAGACCTATTAATGCTAAATTGGCAATTTCTTATTTATATCACGGGAAAATGCGTTAATGTTATGCAGTTGATAGTAATCAAATGAGAATTTAACTGCGCGTAACAAGACTGTATTTGCGTATTGATGTCTGTCAACTAAAGTAACTAAACACCGAGTGGGCCTTGAGTTTGTGGCGGTAGCCATTACAGAACACAAGATATTTGACATATACCTGAATCTCGCTTACGACATTTTCAAGATAAACTTGCGTATGGAACAATTACAGCCTTCACACTCAACATCAGCGCATCAAGAACTTCGGTTACCACCATTCCTGCATTCTCACAGATGAAAACAAAGTCATTAACAATCGTCCCACAGCAAGCCAGCATCGCAGCCTCAACAGGACCTTCGCAGCCGACTCATCGCGATTGCTGGTCCTACGGCACGCAACTTGACTGCCTCATCACGACACTACAGTTCATCGTTGTATGATGGCTACCCACCACAAACCCATAGACACAGCTGAGTTTCTCGCCGGATCTTCTCAGTGGGTCGCGTTTCCGATACGGTGGTAGATTCTGCGTATCACCGCTCTTGTTAGGGTCAGTGTTAACAACACTCCCGGTTCGAACAACGTGAGCTCACAAAAAAAATAGGATCGTCGGTCTAGCGAGCAACATCATCAGCTCGGTGGAAGATCTTCCCTTTGTCGTTATACCTACAAGTTCTATCTATCTAATGTGGGCAATAACAAAATAAACAAAAAAAAATACTCTCCTCCAAAAAACCTACACTTAACTAACAATGCTTGTTTACAGAGTTTTCAACATTGAGTTATTTCTTTCCTTCCCTCTAGATATCTTTTCTACGTCATTAAATTTTATTCGACCCTCGTTTCTCAGCGCCATCCCTGTAAAATGTGTGATAGATAAATCTCTTACACTTTGATTTGTGACTCTTTGTTTTCAACGTTCCATTTTAAAATCGAGTCGTATATTTGGTAGGTTTTGGTACGTAATTTATTATAAGTTAGATTTGATTTTTATTGAGTTGTCTAGATCGTAATTATGGTTATAGTAAAAGCGAGTATGAATAGGATTTACGTTCTGGCCATATACCTATATGAGTATACGTATTGTTACGCATTGGGGTTCAGATAAATAAAAATTCTACCGAAGTGCAAACTAACACCGTATTAACATTTAAAACACTCACAGAACACTTTGAAATTCTTAATCCACTTCTTCCGCTTCGCTTCAGGTGATCCGTTCGCTGTTTCGCTTCGGTTAGTTTCGATTACTAACTGGCTGCTGCAACACTTTTATAGTCGATACGACATCTCTAGATTTATCGAGTACATTCTGGGCAAGTCGAGTAGCTTCGATGTGTGTTTCTACTATCCGACAATAGATGTCGTGTACCGAACGAATTGAACGAATCTTCTTCTTTTTCTCCACCTACTAGGTGGGGTCGGCACAGCTAATTTTTCTCTTCCATTCTCTTCTATCAGCCGTCATCTCAACACTCACTCCTCTCTCTCTCATATCGTCATTCACACACTCCATCCATGTCTTCTTCGGTCGACCTCTTCCCCCTCTACCTTGCACTACCATTTCCATACATCTCCTCCGAATATCGAAGGTACTAGTAAAATCGAGAAGATTTTACTAGTACCTTCGTCCCGTGTATGGGACATTTCGAAATAAGGATTGCAAGCCGCCCCGAGAAAAAAATTGATGAAATATTGACAAAAGTTTTCCCACTCTTCTAACTAGAACGTAAATTTTTCGCGGCAAAAATAGCCAAGAAGTTGTAGTAGTTATTTCAAGCCAGCAATGGGCTACTGCTACAATATTAAGAACAGCTTAACGTAATGTATCGTAATGTGCGTCAGGGCATTAATCATGGCATAGACATAAAATGTAAGATACCGGTTCGCAACCATTTTTCCCGGGTCTTGATTAAAACGCGACCGAATTGAGATGTTCACCCCGGCGATTATTGTGATTTCGCTTGGATAAAGCCCGGATGAAAATGGATGAGCTCTTTGACTTTACCCGGATATAATAGAACCGTGCTATGAATTTGGCAGTTTACTAAATTAGCTTTAAAAAGGTCAGAACACGGTTTATTTTGTTTGTCTTCTGTTTTTAGTTTAAAATAGTGAATTATTAATCTCACTGCGACAGAAATTTGGAAAATACGAGAACAAAAACTAGTTGCATTGAACAAGCTTTTATCGTTCGGATCATTATTATTCATATCAAAAGGCAAATACAAAAATCATTAACTAGTAGTGGCCACAAGAAGCTTCAAGTTAAAAAAAAAAGTAAATGAACTATATAAAAAAAGAAAGGGAGCCACTCGAAACATTGCGAATTCAACACGAATCAAAATGTATAAATACATATAGTATATTTTGGGTAATTACTGGTTGGAGGACCTCTTGTGAGTCCGCGCGGGTAGGTACCACCACCCTGCCTATTTCTGCCGTGAAGCAGTAATGCGTTACGGTTTGAAGGGTGGGGCAGCCGTTGTAATTATACTAGAGACCTTAGACCTTATATCTCAAGGTGGGTGGCGCATTTACGTTGTAGATGTTTATGGGTTCCAGTAACTACTGAACACCAGGTGGGCTGTGAGCTCGTCCACACATCTAAGCAATAAAAAATATAAAAAAAAACACATACAGATGACTACACATACACATATAGATGATACACGACCTACACATACTTGAAGCGAAGTTTTAGATGAGCCCTCGGACGTTTGTTGTGGCTTCCCTGTATCTCTGGCATTGCTGAAGTCTATAAGCCACGGTGAGCACACATTTCAAACACTTCACATAAAAAAATATGTATATATATAGTTATATACCTTGCAATATCACAAAAAAAAACCAACAGCCAATAATAATTTTGAAACTATTCAGCTACTCCAATTCAATATTACGTAAGGTATATCTGTCGTTATTGTTCTGGGTCGAGATTTGTCTCATTTCCTCCGATCGTTTCATTCGGGCCATTTCCGGCGCCGCCAAAAGGAGTCTGGGCCATTCTTCTGTACTCTATTCTATTATATCTATAGCACCATTAAGTATACTTTTATTTATTAGAAGATATCGCACCTTTAGAATTGATGTGGCTTAATCAAAAATTCTTGTTTATTGGTAAATTCCAAAATGCTATAAAAGTATTGTAATTTATTAGTTTTTCGATTTTTAAAACTTTAACACGTCAACTGCCGCGTAGTTCACTGGTGCCCTGCGCGGCGCACTAAGGTAATTATGTCGATTTCTGTTACTAAGCGTCTGGATTGCCTAATTTTGCCTTCTTTAAGTTAATGTATGTTTTAATATATTAGGTCTCTTAGGAATAAACTCAGTCTCGTGTCCAGATATTCAGACACTCGGTCACTCCATCTTTTTCGTCTCCGACCTCTGGATCGTCTTCCATCCACTTTACCAATCACTATGAGTCTCTCCAGGTTGTCAGAGAGTTTTCTTGCTACATCACCAAAGTATTGGAGCACTCTATATAGGCATTTGGTGTATAGCCTCTGGTCAACTTTTAGCTCGTTGAGAATGGAAGCGTTCGTAATGAGAATGAGATGAGACTGAGCCACGCACTTCACTGTGCCACTGACCGATATAAGTGGCTACAAATTACAAAAAAAAGGTCACAGGCGGGCGCATCACGATGCTTGGAAATGAGCGATCGACTGAAGGAGGAGGAGGAGAAATAAACTGATTCTCAGTATCTTCGGATTTGTCTTTCCCAGAGTCTGCTAGATATTCCGGCGTATTAAAAAGAAGATCGAAGGGAGGAATCGACATAATTACTTCAGTACACCGCGTAGGGCACTGGTGAAATGGCAGTCAATGTGTTAAGGTATGCGCTTGATTTAAAAGATACGAACGAAATGAGTACTTTATTCTTTTCTAGACTAAAAGAGACTGTTTAATTTTATAAGCTGATAGAATACATTTGTATAAGTCGTTCAAAGTTTAAAATTAATTTTCTTAAAATGTTTAGTTATGCCACTTTAATTCTAAAACTGCGATATACGACACATTTCCAAAAATCCAGGCGTTATAGTACCACTGAGTTTTAGTGATTTAAGTGATTTAATTTGACGGCCTAATTTTAATCAGTGTTAGTGTATGTTAACACACAATCGGGGTTGGTAATTTGAAAGAAAAACCGTGATGTCATTGGATATGTCTATTGCTAAACGCAAGATTAATTGTTAGTGACGTTCTAAAGACTCATTTTGGTTTCTACAGTTGATAAACTTTGATCCGCAAATGAGTTTATTGATTTGATTTAATTCATTCTTCGTTCTTAATAAAATGTTATGCAATGATAATACAAGAATTATTTTAAAAGTTTTTTTTTTTTAAAATACCGCAACCCACTCTGAGACCTAAAACTAAGATCTAAATCTCAGTTCTATAAAACAAAGACTGCCCCACTCTTGAAACCGGAACGCATTACTGCTTCACGGCAGAAATAGGCATAGTGGTGGTACCTACCCGTGCAAGCTCACAAGAGCGCCCTACCAGCAAGAATAATGTCTCTTTTTTTTTATTTATTGCTTAGATGGCTGGACGAACTCCAGTCCACCTGGTGTTAAGTGGTTACTGGAGCCCATAGACATCTACAACGTAAATGCGCCACCCACCTTGATATATAAGTTCTAAGGTCTCAGTATAGTTACAACGGCTAAACCACTCTTCAAACCGAAACGCATTACTGCTTCACGGCAGAAATAGGTCCTACCACCAGTGATTACGCAAATTATAATTTTGCGAGTTTGGTTTTTATTACACGATGTTATTCCTTCACCGTGGAAGTCAATCGTGAACATTTGTTGAGTACGTATTTCATTAGAAAAATTGGTACCCGCCTGCGGGATTCGGACACCGTTGCGTCGCTGGATACGAATGCACCTTATCTTATCCTTTATCCCACGACGACTTCAAATAAAAAACGAAGACACGAAGCTTAACTCTTAATTGTGTTTTAGAAACAAACATTACTGACAAACCTAATGGACGTATTTAAGAAACCTTATTAAATATTATCATTTTAATTAACATAATCCCGTGCTTTCAGCGTTAACTTTATCGATACTTCTACAGAAGTTGAGAACAACATTATAAGTTTTAACGACCAAAGCTTATATTACACTAGCTTTGGTTATGGCAAAAGAAAAGCCAAGTTAAGTTACTCTAGAAAATCAATGAGATTTAACCAGACCATTAAAAGGTGAGTTTCTGTTGAGATTATTATAAAATATTATAAATTAATGTATGCTTAAAATTGATAATTTATGTACTTATAACTTCTTAATCATTGTTTTTTTAGTAGAGCAGTGCATTTTTACTCCAGTAATACAAAGGATAAATAATGTCTACCATCTGCCTACATAGAGTTCTGAAATACTTTGGACACATTGCCAGAAATGATGAAATCAGCTTGGAGAACCTAATGGTCACTGGCAAGTTGGACAGAAAAAGACACGAGGTAGAGGCCCGACACGTTGGACTGACCAGATCCGTACTACTCTTGACACCATAGTTCATGATGCTCTACACTCGGCGGTAGATAGGAGAAAATGACGTAGAATGACCCAGAATAATCTCTTGTTACGAAGAGTGTGGCAGTAGCCATCACAGAACACAAGATATTTGACAGATGCCTGAATCTCGCTTACGACATTTTCAAGATAAGCTTGCATATATACAAGTTCCGAACAACAACATTCGGTCCGTCGGTCTACCGAGCAATATCACCCACTCATTGGATGATCTTCCTTTCATCGTTTAAGCCTCCCCACAAAGAGGCGGTCACGACCCTCAGTATTGAGGAAACCATAGCGAACCTTCAAAAGAGGCTTGTGGAGAGTATTAAGTGGTAGGCAGCGACTTGGCTTGACTCTGCTCCTGGCATTGCTGAAATCCATGGGCGACGGTAACCACTCGCCATCAGGTAGGCCGTATGATCGTCTCCTACAAGGGCAATAAAAAAAAATTTGTGACAAGACGAAGAATACAAACGGTCCGGTCCGAGTCTCCCTGTGTTCTGCAGCGTATGTGATGAACTCGTTTTCCGCAGTAAAATCTTATTACTGGAGTAGAGGTCATCCAGACTACTTGGCCCCGCTGCGTTCATCCACAATACGATTCGAGAGATCTTTTTTACTTCGTCCCATCCGATTTCGAATAGTATATCTTAGTCTACCTTGAAAGGAAATAAAAATTAAACCGGTTTTTAAGGACTTTTTTTCTTAATGCATAGACACACTTCAATAAAACGCCTTCACCCCCTTTGAGTATTCACAGTAAAATATTCAGCTCGCTACTATACCTTAGTCCTACCCCCCTTTATAGTCACTGTAACTGAAGCGTTCTAACCATGGTGTTTTTTTTTAACAATTGGCATCCTTTTTCGACATATCGATTAAGCATTTTAAACCTTATTATGATCCATTAATATATTTTATGGTGTTAAATTTGTTCATCGTTGTTCCTTTATACCATACTTGTGAGTTCGCGGTTCATGTGGTATTTGGTGGTAATCAGAGCCTGTAGAAGTGAATTCCTTTACCCATCTTGAGGTTGGAGTCTCAATTGGATTGTATAGTTTCACCTCTCAAACCGAAACGCATGACTGCTTCGCAACAAAAGTTGAAGGGCGCAAACTCACAATATCTCAAATAAAAATGGATTGCTTGATAGTGGTGGTAGGACGTCTTGTGTGAACAGGTGGAAACATCGACCTTATCTATTTCTGCAAAGAAGTCATAATGTCTTTGGGTTTGAAGGGCGGAAAGGCCGTTGTAGTGTAAAACTTAAATATAAAATTCATGAGATACATAAAACTGAAGGTGGGTGACGTCATTTACGTTATTGATGTGGGTAGCTATGCAGGTAGATATGCCGTGAGCTAGTCCATCCGTATAAGCAATAAAGATTGGGAAGATGTTCCAGTCTATATGACTTTTTGGATTTGATATTTTGGAATAAGCCAGTGGTTTGTCGCCCCCTCCACTCCTCAAATTTAAAATGAATAAAAAATAAGATTTCCATATCACCAATACGGTATCAAATATTTGGGTATTCACATAGAGCTTTCAAAACAAATTCGAACAGCTAATTTCATCAACTTTCCGTTAAAGGCGTCTTGAACTCCGTTATATGGGGAAAGCGGAATTCATAACGTAATATTATCTGAACAAACTTCGAACCGCGGTAAGCTTAGCTTCAGACTAAATATTTTACCTTGCTCCTTTACGGCATCAGACCCTTTAGAATTTGCATTAATTACGCATTAGAATTTACAATGGCATAATTAAGGGCGAGCTCAGACGGGGTCTTCGAAAAGCGTGAATGAATACGTGTTTATTAGTTGTAGTTGGTATCTAGCACGCAATAGTACATGCTCTGAAGGCATTCAATAGATAATGATCAAGTGGATCTTGAAAAAAACCGAGGTTTTAAAATAAAAAAGCTTTAATCACACTTTTTCTGCCGAGATAATAAATTAAATGTTTAGGTAAATGTGCCGTCGTCTTAAGTCACTTAGAAATCTAAAGCATTGCTTTCAATAACACAAGTTGTGAATATAAAACTTGTTGTTACCTCACTAGAGGTAGATTATATCACACTACCTAATTCTGTTGCGGAACAGTGATGCCTCAATGTTGAACAGAATAGAATTATAAACAATTGACATTTAGACAATTGACATTGATGGATGACAGCACCTAGATTTTGATGTCTATAAGCTCCGTTAGCCACTTAAAATCAGGTAAAACGTGACTTGTTTCACCTGTCTTAAAATTTTAAAAACAAAATAAACCAAAAACAGCTTTTTCATTCATTCATTTCATCATTCTTTTTCAGACTCATTCATTATAAATAAATCAGCACCGGGTGGTAGAAATTATCAAAAATTAACCATAACTTATGTAAGTACATTAACGTGTAGCTTGTAACGCTGTGAGAAAACTTACGACGTAACAATAATGTAATGTATAGAAAGCATTTACGCGTAAAAGGTCCATTTGTCAAGCTAAACAAAAAGCTTGCGGTCGTTATGTTCCCATGGACGAATCGACATCAAAGCAAACGAGACCTTGACTTTATGTGTGAACTAGTTAACAAATATATGTCTTGTGTACCCAATAACTATTCTGCTGTCATCTGAAATAGACGGACAGACCATTCGCCCATAAAAATCAAAACAGAACTTGTAGGGTGCGGTGTGAGTTTGTTAGTTAAAGATAATGTTACATAAAAAATTTCATTGTTAAAATATAGAGAAAATAAATTAAATGTTAATATTATGAATGCTTCCGGGTGACGCGGTTGTTGATCGTGCACTGACGATTTGTGGAAATGAAGTTAACGCGTCACGCGAATTATGCTGACAAAGGTGTTCGGTAATATATCACCGAACATATTCCGGGGCAAAAAATTCGTATATTTCAAACAATAATTGGACAGTTTTAGTTTTCAAAATTGCTGCTTAAACCATACTAAAGCTGTCTGAACACAACTTTACTACGTTTGACGTCATTTAGGGCCAAAATAATCGATAAGCCAACCATAAAACGATAATGATGTTATTGCATTCAACGCTAGCTTAGGCAACGGCATTACTGAAACGTATTAACGTAATTATAATACATATTATTAGAACCGACCCATAAAATATTCACTAAAAAAACAACTATTAGCCACATATGACATCACGTTTACTACACAAACTTATCACTTCTAATTATTATCCTAATAGTTCTGGCGGATCCGCTGGATAAGTTCTTTAAAGAAACAACAAATGCCTTTGCATATATCATTTTTATATTATTACCTGCTGTTATATTTTTCTTTCTATATAAGAAATAAACAAAGAAAATCAATAGACGAGTAGAGAAGAAAATGGTTCTTAAGTCTTTTTTAGGTAAAATTTTTTTTTCTACTCAATCTTTGGTAGTCTAAGGGGCTATTCCAACTTCGCGCGGACTGGTAGGCGAGTTCACGGGCTCAATCTAAGAGAATTGCTAACACTAGTCCTAGCAAGAGTAGTAGTTTGCTGAATCTACTACCGGATCGGAACCGCGACCCACTGAGAAGATCCGGCGAGAAACTCAGTGGGTTGTGTCTATGGGCTAGTTTGCAACTCTTCGTCGGAGCCGACGAGTTCGACGAGGATGGTGACCGGTGCTTGAAGAGCCTAAAATCACCGAGAGCGGATCCGGGGTATCCGACAAGACATATTTTGGGCCACGGTGGCTATGCTTTGCCCAGTCGCTTGGGTCGGGTACTATCGTGAGGGCTATCATGCCGCGCTGCTTTTTCAAAGTAGCGTTCTGACGCTTTTCTAAGATACTTACGTATCGGCTCTAGATTTAAGTAGTCGTAAAAATCTACATTCCTCACATACCACGGTGCTCCGACGGCTATCCTGCAAAAATGGCATTGAATGACCTGGAGAGAGCTAATGAGTGTACGGGCCGCGTGAGCGAACACTACACTTGCATAGGTCATGACGTTAGGCCGTGATGTTAACATCCATCATAATTATGTTTTAGGTTATTCCATTATATTTCTAATGCATTGCTAAGTGTGCTGTCCAACTTATACCAACCTAAATAATCTCTACCAATTTTCAACATTAAACCCCTATTCTGTCCCAAATCGGGAACTTCCTTCTCTTTTGTTTAAAGCGGTACGTGTCATTTCAACAATAAAGCACATTTTATTTAAGAACTACCTGCATTGCAAAATGAAGAGCCTCTCCCGCTGCTTTTGTTCTACCCAAAGTCTAAAATGTACTGTATGGCGAGGCTGTATATGAAAGGTTACGATATGTTTTTATTGTTAATACCCTTTTTCTCGGGCATGGGCCGAGCCTCATACGAAGTGTCTGTGCCTTGGAGGCGCGTGGGATATGTAAGTCTTGACGATCTGAAGAAGTTGAGAGCAGACCGCGGGCCCAAGGCTGTTTTTAGGACCCTACCCACCAAACGATTCCTCTTACACTCTGCTACCTGACTTCCGATTGTATTATTAATACCTAATCTATGTCTTTAACGAAGTTAAAATATTGTACGTTGATTATTTCAATATTTGGGATGGGTTCTACTATACCATCACAACGTAGCTTAAAGACGTGACAGTCAGGCGCGATCTGGTTTCATTAGAAGAAAAGGCGCTTTGTATGCTTTTATTTGATTGTGCTTACAGAATTTTCAAGCAAAAATTTTAAGCAATTGCGGTCTCAAGCGACAGCATAATCATTTAATTCTCAGCACACTCCAGCTTCAAAAATTTGTTAGACGCAAAATTTCTAACTTTCGGCCTAATTATTTCATTACAAACTTTATAGACACATTATAATTAAATTATTTTCTGGGCATTGGAAGGTCGAGGCTACATAATATACGATGTTGAGCATTTATTATTAGACTTCATAGACCTTACGACATTTACATATCCACTCACCACAAGTTTTAATTGTATTAGAATGTTTATAAATACAAAAATAATTAAAAAATACATTTTTGGTACCTTTGAAGGTATTGTAGGTAAGAATTTATAAGCAGTTGCCCAGTTGCATCAAATCACCTCGAAAATGGTCAGGTAGCCAGGATTATTAGCTCACATTATGCTATATGTATGATAGATGAACTATCATTTTTTACTGGTGATTTTACTGGTGGTAGGACCTCTTGTGAGTCCGCGCGTGTAGGTACCACGACCCCGTCTATTTCTGCCGTGAAGCAGTAATGCGTTTCGGTTTTGAAGGGTGGTGCAGCCGTTGTAACTATACTGAGATCTTAGAACTTATACCTCAAGGTGGGTGGCGCATTTACGTTGTAGATGTCTATGGGCTCCAGTAACCACTTAACACCAGGTCGGCTGTGAGCTCGTCCAACCATCTAAGCAATAAAATAAAATAAAACTATCACTCGTAATATCGTCTGTCTATAACAAAATAAATAAGTACAAACTAACCTTCAATTCTTCTCTTATTTCTTTAACAATGGCTTAAGTATCTATATAGTAGTAGTGGTATAATATAGTAGTAATATAATATATTATAATAGTAATCATTATAGTAGAAAATAGTAGTTTTATGTCTACACGACTGACTTAAAACGGCCTTGGCGATGATTAGTAATGGATCGAAAATTAATATTGGAACAGAAAATGCGGCGTAAAGGTCATTAGCAACTCAAAGAGTCAAGGTTAAATGAAAATGCTCTCATGAAAGTTATCGAGTGCTTTCGGAACGTGACCAGAGATTCAAAACAGAAAATTATCTGATGGTTTTAATGGTACCACTACGCCGCTGTGTGTGTGTGTGTGTGTGTTTGGGTGTGTGTGTGTGTGTGTGTGTGTGGTTGTGTGTTTGGGTGTGTGTGTGTGTGTTTGTTAGCTCGTAATATTGATAGAGAGTAGTACTCGACTCTCAATCAATATGTACGCTTTATGGTACATCGAGTTATAATAAAACAAATGCAAAACATTAAATACATGAGTAAAATAGGCGGCCTTATCGCTAAAAATAACCTCTTCCTGACAAGATGAGAATCATCTTAGAAATTAAATTTGATTTTGAAAATTGAAAACGATAACTCAGGACATGTTTGCTGTTTGGGTAAGAGATCTTTACGACATTATATCTAAGTATAAATATATACGTCAAGTAGAATATGATCAAAACTATTTTGTAGAGCATATTGCCAAATAAGTTTACAAAAAAATGCTAATATAATAATATAATCTTAATGACTCGATGAAACGATCGCGTCCAGAAAAACTCTAAACATTATTGAGGTAAGTGAAAATCTAATTATTTTAGACCAACGACACATAAAGACTAGAGTGAGCTACTCATAGAAAATTCTGGACCTTCGATCAAATCAACCTTCATGCTCCAATCATTTATACTCTGAAATCCCAAATTGTGACATAGATAAGTTTTTATTGACAAAGTTTTATTTTAGACCAAATAGAAAACGACAAGTATTAAGAAAATACATCGGTGTTTTTTTTACAAACCTTTATGCTCGCTAAGATAAATCTAAACATGTTCATGTGACACAAATAGGATTTTTAGAGTTCCGTGCCCAAAATAACGTGAACAGGACGATGATATTATTATGTACTAAGCCTACAACGTATATTCCTATAAATGTCTATTTTGAGTTTATTTTGACCCGTGAATGCTTAAAAATCAAATAGAATATGAGATATCGTAATGGATTTAAAATAAAAAAAACAACCAACCTAAGTATTAGGAAGTGTCCTTTTGTATGAAAATGTTATTTATATTTTATTTGTTTTATTTTAGTCGATCTCTGTGTATATAATCTCGACAATATAACAAAAATATTTTTGTATATAAAATTTAATACTTCATGTATTCATTATACAGAACCCAAAATGCGAGAAGACCAATCGAATTCAATCAGTTTTCATAATAGTTTATCCTGGACGAATGAATGAGTTTTTATTGTCATCATCTGTCTCTTTCAATAATGTCAGCAGTCGTAAACAATCTTAATTCAATGTCATAAATAAAAAATCGTTTTTCATTTCTAAAACTTTCCTAACATTTGTCGGTGGTAATTATACACCTACATTTCATTCTTATTTTGGGTACTGATGTTCAAAATACTTATGGGTAGAATCGTGACTACAACTATGTTAACTCTTAAATGTGGACTGTGAGTTCTTAAGTTCATTTAAGTAATTAAAAATACCTTAATTGTACACACGTTTAAGCTCTAAACATCGAGAATATTAAGAGCGAGACCTTTAAAAGTTGAGTTCAAAAACATTTCAAACGTTCTTAATTTAAAACGTTTCAAATGAGCTTTCCCTCAATAAGAGGAATTCACAATTAAGCAACAACTTCCTCAAACATGGCCACTTTAACTGGATCACCTTTCGTGTTTTACATTTCAATCAGAAGACACAGAATTTCAATTGCTGACAAACAGAATTACTGTTTCAGTTAACGAATGAGCCGACAAAGGGTGTTTACAGGTTGCTTTAATTAAATCTCACCGGCACGATACATGGCATGATTAAGGAGGGAACCCCACAAGGAATTGTAAAGTTTAGGTGAAACTTGTCCGCCTTGAAAGGCTAAATGCGTTAAAAGTTTAATGTGTTACTCGAAATTTACCAGGCCATCATTCCTACGTAATGTATACAGGCCGCATTCTGTGAAATTAGCAAAAACCATCAACAAAACTGGTTAATGACATGACTGGTACTAATTAAATAAGAAATAATATCCTAAACTATTGCTCTACATTGCTCAACATTGAACTATTGCTGCTAAATGGCACTCTGATCTTTGTTTTATTAGTGTATTAGTATCAAACGATGGTCGACGTGGTGTAAAGGGATTGCCAACTGTCATAGATAAAACAATGTGAATCTCGCAAAGGTCTGAGGTCTTAGTTTTGTAGTACAACGATTATCATATCCTTCAAACAATAACGCATTAGTGCTTTGCCGTAATAGACAAAGTGATGGTTGCCTAACTGTCTCGTATTAAAAAATGCCCTACCCTATTGGACTTGGAAATCCAAGTCGAGCCTTTTCCAGTTTGCTTGCATATTTTCTGCCAAGCACTCTAAAATTTAACTATCGAAATTTAAAATTTAAGTATGCCTTAAAAGAGCAATAGCATTACTGTTCCGATGTATATGGCTGGAGTGCATAAGTCTTAATCATAGGCCATAATCCTAACAATCCATCTTAGATAATAAAAATCAATAATACCAACTTTGCAATCTCAGAACGCAACCATCTATAATTACGGAAACGCATTATTCGTGGAGGTGAATTTATTAAGCGATCCTGCCTTTCATTGTTGATATAATTTTTAATCTTAACTAAAAACTGGCGTAGAAAAATTTGAGACATCAATAAACTTAAGATCGATCTACGGCTCAATTGCTTGGATATAGACACAGAGCTCTTTGTAAGTCCCAATTAGTAAATGTCGCTTCAAAAATAACGAATTCAAATGACTATTTTTTAACTAAACAAATTTTTTGCGTTAATTAACTCACACTTACTGCACTTAATTAGATAAAGTTAGCCCGAAGTATTTATATATAAGTAATTACTGTAGCCAACCAGTAAAATATCAGAAGCGTTAGCACTCTCGCAGGCCTACGCAAAAACCCGTTTAAACACTCAAAAATCAATCGTCTAATGAAACGGAATTGAATTAATTTTATGGACAATAAAATCTCGAGCAACCCTGGCTAATAGCAGTCTTCCTTTGTTCCACTCCTGACTTACGTAAATAACATTTAAGTGTTGTTTCACTGTAATTTGGTGGGGGTATTAAAACCGCATCGTTTTTATCACCGGTCGCATTTCGGCTTTCAGTAGTAAGCAGTTGGATTTGGAGGTTCCTATTATTTGATATTGAATCAAAGTCCCTTTCGTGTATTGCTTAACGTGCTGTCTATTAAATTTTATCAATTTTCGGTAAATTTGCATTAGTTAGGGTTATATATGGACCAGAATATTTAGTAGAATAGCCTGCTTCATTTGCATTCGTGTGCCGTAATAGAAATCAGTACGGCTGGTTCGCAACATGCCCATGCAACCGAACCCAGTACTTAAAATAGAAATCAGGAGATTAGAAATTAAGCAATTAGGGTACTTAAATAAATAGATGACGAAACATACTACCACTATCTAGGATGATAATAAATTAGTTGCTAGAAAGAAGAGGTTGGAGTAGCCCTATGTTTACCTTTGTCTCATTTAATAATAAAATAAACAGATAAACAATTAATTAAAAACAACTTCAGAATAATTTGAAACAACAAAATATCATATTCTAACTTCACTGAAAGCGTTATACCTCGAAGGTTAGTTAATTGCGAGAAGGGAACAAAAACAGAACTTCATACGCTGAACACATAAAACTTTGGACTCAAAGCCTATCCAAAGTCCACATTTAAATGAAAATTTAAATTTTATCTAAACCGGCAACATTGTACGTGTGAACACTGTGAAGCCTCCGGGGTGTTTGTTGATACGCTCACCTAATTGCCAGCGGTAAGGCACCAACTTTTGGTACAAATTCCATCACCTATTGGTACTAAGGGGATGTTACCGAACAAAGGTGAAAGTGTGAAGAAGAGTATTTAGTCGTCTGAGGTTGTAATATAATGTCTTTCCAAACACAAATGGAGACAAAGAAGGTTTTTATTTAAGACGAACACACAATATACAAAGAAGGAGAAAGTACACAAGAAATAGATAGTCCAAGCAACACAAGCAGGTACACGAAACAAAAAGCAAAAATTATAAAAGGCGTAGAACAGAAAAGATAATACGGGATGCGCGCTCGCAAGTCAGATTTCGACTGGTGGCGGTGGATCGGTAAAAATGCGACGACCGGTTCGTCTACGCACCGATGTATATACTAGCGAAATATTATCGCCGCCGCTATACTGCAGTTATCGCCCGACTTTGCTTGTGAATTTAATTTTGTTTAGTGTAAATAATGTTTTGTATGATTGTGTGATAAATGAATGTGTTGATATAAAATAAAGTATGTATGCGTTGCTGTGTAGTGTAATTATAATAAAATATTATAAAATAAATAAATACCTAGTCAGGTCATAAATTCTGTCATATGTTTAATG
Organism: Bombyx mandarina; assembly: GCF_030267445.1. Lineage (NCBI taxonomy): Eukaryota > Metazoa > Arthropoda > Insecta > Lepidoptera > Bombycidae > Bombyx > Bombyx mandarina. The sequence continues at coordinate 7,245,932 of NC_143222.1, read as the reverse complement.
TAAAATAATTGAAACAAGTTTATTCATTATGTAACCATTCATATACCAAAATGAACTTAACAAAACATAGATCTTATGACATTGAAGTTTATTCAAAATGACCTCCGTGATTTTGAATACAGGCCTTCAATCTGCGCGGCCAGTCGTCTATCGCAGCACGAACGAGGTCCATGTCAATATCGGCGGCTGCCTTAATCAAGGATGTCTTGAGTGACTCCAAATTGGGATGAGGCTTTGAGCACGCCTTTTCCTCCAAGTGTTGCCATATCTTGTAATCTAACGGATTCAAATCTGGACTGGTGGAGGGCCAGTCTTCGTGCCGGATGAAGTCGATTTCACGTGCCGCCAGCCAGTCTTGTGTGGTCTTCGCTCTATGAGCTGGCGCCGAATCTTGTTGGAATACCCAGTGCCTGTTATTGAACATGGTATGAGTAACAGGTTCTACAAGGTTCGTCAGGACTGTATTTTGATACACAACTGCATTCGTTTTTACACCTTTCTCACAAAAATGTACCTCTGTTAAGCCCCAATAAGAAACTCCCAACCATACCATGAGCGAGGATGGAAAATGACCTCGTTGGACACGCGGAATACGGTTGCTCGCTTCTTCACTACTGTGTGCGTACACCTTATCATTTTGTTTGTTGTAGCTCTCTTCTACGGTAAAAATTATTTCATCCGAAAAAAGAATTTCCCGATATTTTTTTCCCGCGTACCGCTTCAACAAAGCGCGGCATCTCTTCAGTCTCAGGTCCATTAGACGAGCATTCAAACGATGTCCTGTTTTTCTTCGATATGCCCGAAGCCCTAAGTCTTCATTTAACACCCTTTTCACCGTGGTTCTGCTTAACCCCATCTGAAGGGCCAACAGTTTCTGCTTACGTTTGGGATTTCTTTGAATTCGCGCCTTCACAGCTTTTATGACTGCTGGAGTCCTAACAGACCGAGGGCGACCACTTCTTGATCTGTCATCTACACTAGAGTCTTCATTGTATCGTTTGATGGTACGATAAACGAATCTTTTGGTTATATTCAAATTTTTCAGTATGTTAAAAATTTGAATTGGCGCGTATCCGCAACGATGCAACGCAATAACTGCAACACGGTCTTCTTTAAGCGTCCACTCCATATTTAAAAATGAGTAAAATTCTAAAAGTATACATTTTTATTTTCATGAACAATTCGGAATTCGAATTCAATAAACTTTTTTGTGGCCAGCATTCTAAAAGAAAAGTTTTTACTGTGTGACAATACTTATGACCTGACTAGTTACATGTGAGTCACCCACAAGTATAATTAAATTCGTAAACTTTAGTAATTTTATAATTAGATTAATTTGGTTTTTTTTATTGCTTAGATGGGTGGACGAGCTCACAGCCCACCTGGTGTTAAGTGGTTACTGGAGTCCATAGACATCTACAACGTAAATGCGCCACCCACCTTGAGATATAAGTTCGAAGGTCTCAGTATAGTTACAACGGCTGCCCCACCCTTCAAACCGAAACGCATTACTGCTTCACGGCAGAAATGGACAGGGTACCTACCCGTGCGGACTCACAAGAGGTCCTACCACCGGTAAGTTTCTAGAAATAGGCGCTATGATCGTAGATACCGGTACACGTACGATACACAATGTCTTTCCGATGAAAGTGACAATCGCAAAATACTCGCAATATTTAAATATGTCTTTATGCATATTTTCGGGTGGTTGTATTGCGAGTTCAAATGTGTAGGTGTGGTTTGTTATTTGTAATCTCGGGATATTATGCTCCGAACACATAAAAGTCAAACACACCAATACAACAATATAATAATATAATATGTGTACAATGTTCTATTATAAAGTAAAAAGAGTCTTATTATTTGTATGTATGAAAACTCTAACAACAAACTAGTGACAGTAAACTAACTTACTTGCTCCTTCTGTGATCTGTTACTCAGATGTCAGCAGTCCTACTAACTTCGAACGTGAAGATGCTAAAAAGCCGATAATGTAGAGCCAACATTGTGACTATGAAGAAGGCACGGTGGATCATACGTTCCAAACCTATCCCGCCTAAGAGTGGCGGGATCGTGAGCAGCAAAAAACCAGTAAGTCGGTCCTAGTAGTCAAAAGCACGCAGGGCAAGAGCGGATAAAAGCAATGACATTTGCGTAATACGAAAGTCTTTAACATGTAACAGAGGACCTCTCAAATGAATACAATGAATTTTTAACTTTCAAGGTAACATTAGACAATTTCTAAAAACAGTTCATTAAACTGAGCTTTTCGTTAAGCTTTGCAAAGTTTAATTATTTCGGATTCACAACAAGGTTAAGCTCTTAGTGTAATTAGATAAGCTTATGTACAAAAACGCTGGTAGAATTCCCTGTTTATTAATTGGAATATTTTAAGAACTATTTTATTTCGTTTTAATTGTAAATTCAAACTCAAATATTTATTGCCTATGACGTGCTGATAATTTTACAACCCTTCTGATACTAATCGATCGCCCGAGTCCTGAAGTCGTCGTGGCCTAAAGGATAAGACGTCCGGTGCATTCGTATCGAGCGATGCACCGGTGTTCGAATCCTGCTGGCCGGTACCAATTTTTCTAATGAAACACGTACGTACGTATCAACAAATGTTCACGATTGACTTCCACGGTGAAGGAATAACATCGTGCAATAAAAATCAAACCCGCAAAATTATAATTTGCGTAATTACTGGTGGTAGGACTTCTTGTGAGTCCGCACGGGTGAGTACCACCGCCCCGCCTATTTCTGCCGTGAAGCAGTAATGCGTTTTGGTTTGAAGGGTGGGGCAGCCGTTGTGGCTATACTGAGACCTTAGAACTTATATCTCAAGGTGGGTGGCGCATTTACGTTGTAGATGTCTATGGGCTCCAGTAACCACTTAACACCAGGTGGGCTGTGAGCTCGTCCACACATCTAAGCAATAAAAAAAAACAGATACATCTCCTCGACAAATAAAAACATTAACACCACTGAATAGCTCGAGATGCACAAGACACACAGTCAGTCTAGAATACAGTCATAGTCGCTCATGGACATCAGCAATACCAGGTACATTAGTTTAACCACTTAACACTGGGTGGGCCGTAAGCTCACCTAATGCTCCTAAAACAGGCATCACGGCAAAGACTCAGCCGTATCAGATAATAGTTGTTTCAATCTACAGACCGCAGAACAGATAAGAAAATAATGCATGATGGTGGTAACTATTTTTTTTAACCATCATTGGGCACTTTCAAATATCACCTATAGGGTTAGAATCTATTTATTGGTATGTGTGGATGTTTGTTTATACAATATGGAATCTCTGAACGTCATTTTCATTGACATAGCTTGAACATTTGTAGAAGGCCCGACGACAATACGATGTTATATTATATAGCTTCATTCTAATGTAAGCATTGAAAATAGTTCTTAAAATATGCATGCATAGTGGTGTTTCAGCGAGTTTTTTTTTTATGGTTTAAAATTTATTTTTGGCCTATATTTACTATAATAATATAGTATACTAGCTGACCCGGCAAACATTGTTTTGCCATATATAAGATTTCTAGTGTAGAAAAAAAACTAACTTATTTTAAGTGTGTAAGTAAGATGTGGTATATGAGTGAAAGAGGCATGTAGCGCTGTGAACGTTGAGGGAATATATAATAAAAATAACAAAACCTCATTCAACCACATAATACCTCATTATAGAAATAAAAAAAACCCAAATAAAAAAAAAAGTTAGGGGTGGACAACCCTAATCACTTAGGGGTATGAAAAATAGATAGTTGCCGATTCTCAGGCTTACTGAATATGCATAAAAAAATTCATGAGAATCGGTCAAGCGGTTTCGAAGGAGTATGGGAACGAACATTGTGACACGAGAATTTTATATATTAGATATTATATACTCTCAATTTAATTCAGTAATAGATCAAACAAAGCGCAGGGCCGAACTAGTAAGGACGTCACGTATTTCAACGTAAATTCCATGTGAAATTGGATTATGTTTCACCGACGTTCAATCCATGATTATTCTATTCATTAACGATTCACCGTAACGCGAATACTTGCATAATCAAACGCTATAGGCTCTCGATTAGTATGAGCGGAGCGTGTAGCGTTTTTATAATCTATATATTAATATGTGAAGCAAGAACTTTGTGGTTTTTACGAAAATTGCGCGGACGGAAGAGTATGAAATTTCCCACATATATTGAGGATATAGAGAAGGACTGCAGAATATAAATTTTTCTTTAAACTATGCATAAAAAATACATTAAATTAATATAAAAAACATTACACAGACACCACCATGTCTTTGATACATACTATTTGTTTATTGTCAAACTTTTCTTATTGCCTTATAGTCTGTGGTCAAATTGAGAATAGATTAAATATATTATTATACTAGTGACTCGCCCTCGCTTCGCTTCGGAAACATTAAAACACATATGAAACAAACAAAAAAATAAAAAAAAATGAAAAAAAAGTAGCCTATGTTCATCAGGGACAATGTCGGCTTCTAATGGAAAAAGAATTTTTCAAATCGGTCCAGTAGTTTCGGAGCCTATTCGAAACAAACAAACAAACAAATCTTTCCTCTTTATAATATTAGTATAGATATAGATATTGATTCTTTTATATGTAATGATATATGTCAAAAGTTATGTCTTGGTGAAATCTGTGATTTTAGAAGTTTAATAGTCTTTGTCAATAGATTCTTAATAATCTATAGCAGCGGTCAAGGAATCGGGGTAAATTACCCTTTTTGGGGTAATACCCTATATACCCTATGGAGGCTATAATATGAAAGATGCTAAAAAGAAGCGATTTGTTTTTTTTGTTCTTCGCCATGGGGTAATATCAACTTACACAAAAATATTTTGGGGTAATAATTAAAAAAGTTTCCCGACCGCTGATCTATAAACTTATAATATCAATTAATTATAGTCGAATTTGGACCACCGGGGGTATACTGGTATTGATTAATATATCTGATGTTTGAATCAGTCGTGCGTTACAATTCGGAAGGCAGACAGCCGGGTTCCAGTATAATTATGACTTCAATAGTGTGTTCAAACAATGAATTATAAAAAAAACAATCACGTGATTTAACTTAACAAAACCATAGCCTTAGAGTATCATCTTATGTAATACAATATTAAAACCCATTTAACTGTAACTTAATACGTATTAGTATGGAATAATTAAGGCATAACACAGTGCGTTTGTGTTTGTAACCTGACCTGTGTGTTTGCTTTTGGGTACTTCAGTCCCTTGTTTATGATTGTACTGGGTTTCATCTGCTGTTTAATCAACTTAGTAGATGGATTTTCATGTTTATAATAACAACTTGTAATATAAGGTGCTCCTGTGGTAAAATTCCGTGGCTCGATCTGTTTTGACTGCGCACCTGCTCGTCAGTGGTCATCGTCGCTTTTACACGTTAAAGTCGTCGGGGCCTAAAAGTTAAGATGCCCGATGCACTCATATCGAAGAATGCGACTATGATGCGTAGGGCGTTTTCTGAGTAGAACGAGTAGGTGCGTATTTCTAGCGTGAAGCAGTCAGACTTTCGGTTTGAAAGGTGGGACAGCCATTACGCTACACCATTGAGACTTAGACTAATTTTTCAAGGTGGATGGTGTCTCTAACATTGCCATGATGACTATGAGCTTCGGTAATCTATGCTATCTAACTATACTGAGATCTTAGAAGTTATATCTCAAGGTGGGTAGCGCATTTACTTTGTAGATGTCTATGAGCTCCAGTAATCTCTTAACACTAGGTGGGCTGTGAGCTCGTCCACCCATCTAAGCAAAAAAAAAAACTATGCACTAAAAAAATAATCAAGAGCTCTTAGAAAAACTCAAATGTTGGCCGTGTGTGATTTACATTTAATTCAATCACAGCGAATATTGATTTACACTTAATTCAATCACTTCAAGTTTACTTTCCTTAGGTTTCTTAATCATTTCCCCTTGAAACGAAATACTGTGCCTACATTTGTTACCGGCAAAAAATCTGTGAATTTACTTAGTCAAATTCTATAGAAAGCGTGAAGTCTACAAAGAATATTTGACAGCTCTGTTTATATTAAGAAAACTGCAGTAATTTTTTTCTAGATATTTTTGTTCTTCCAGGCCTTATCTTATATTATGTGGGGTTAGCGTAGCATTTCCTTTTATTAAGCTGCATTGGGATTTTGGCGTGAGTTTTACAACCACGTCCCTGAATCTAGCACCTACTGACTACGCAAATAATATTAATAATACGGTAAACGTAAACGGTCAGTTCGTTCCTTATCTGGTCCATGTACGTCTTTTAGGAAGGCATTGCAAATACTGATTGCTGTCAGTGACGTCCGCCCTCGTTCTATTTCATTTCGAATCACCTGTCAAGTCTCTTAGTCTATGTCTAGTCGTTGTAGGATGTAGGTCCTGCCGAAGAGGTTGTAGACCGTGAAAATTAGAAAAATATATCTCTTCTTCTTTTTCTCCACCTTATCCCACTAGTGATCGGCACAGCTAATTTTTCTCTTTCGTTCGCTTCTGTCAGCCATCATCTCAACAGTCACTCCTCTCTCTCTCTCATATAGTCATTCACACACTCCATCCATGTCTTCTTTGGTCGACCTCTTCTCCCTCTACCTTGCACTAACATTTCCATACATCTCCTAGTCACATGCATCTTCTCACACTTCATACGCATCACATGTCCACGCTAACCGTCCGCTCTTTAATTTGTTGATTACCGGGGCTACCTACTTTCACACTTCCTCTAATATACTCATTCATTATCTTGTCCATTCTTGTCACTTCACACATCCATCTCAACATTCGCATCTCTGCCGCAGGCACTCCTCTTTCATGCTTTACTTTCGTCGCCCAACATTCAGATCCATACAGCACGACAGGTCTAAGGATCGTTTTTTAATTCTTCCCTTGAGCTGTATAACACTGGCATAGTCGCGTCGCTGGATACGACTACACCAAGCCTCTGAACCTTTAAGTCAATACGATGTAAAATTAATGCCAATTATGACGTAGTCCCATGAGATTTTCCGACCAAATTCGATCTTATCTGGACATCAGGCTCCACGATGCCCTCCACGAAGCCAAGGATCGCAACAGATGACAATTGTCACGACCTTCAGTAACGAGGAGAGGAACGCTAGGAGGAGAAGGATTACGACGAACCCGTTTGATAAAAAAAGTTGTGATGTGACCAGGGCCAACCAAATTTCGGTAGAAGTAGATAAGCAAATGAACGAACTCAAGATCCACTTGATGTTAAACGCTTACTAAAACCAGTAGTTGAATTCTCAATGGCTTTGTATTTATAGCTAGCAGGTACCTTTAACCATTTTTTTTTTAAATATCGGAAATTAATTTCAAAATACGAACACTAAACATCAAAAAACGAATTTCCATTAGTTCTCTGAAAAACCGTTGGAAAATAAAAGAACCACGTGTTACCAAATAAACAGATCATAAGAGTCATTAAACCCATCTCGTAGATAATAAAAACGTATAAATTCCCTCTGTACGTTAGATTTATAGTGGCCAGAATTTTTCCTCTTGTTAGCTTTGAAACATACCTACTTCTCGACACTATTCCGCCCGTATAAATATGTATTAATGGCTCGGAATGAACATATTTTAGAGAGACGTTAAGGAGATTTTTAACGTCTGCTGTTCGCATTTAAACGAACGAATAACATTTTTTTTTAATTTATTACTTAGATGGGTGGACGAGCTAACAGCCCACCTGGTGTTAAGTAGTTACTGGAGCCCATAGACATATACAACGTAAATGCGCCACCCACCTTGAGATATAAGTTCTAAGGTCTCAAGTATAGTTACAACGGCTGCCCCACCCTTCAAAACGAAACGCATTACTGCTTCACGGCAGAAATAAGCAGGGCGGTGGTACCTACCCGCGCGGACTCACAAGAGGTCCTACCACCAGTAATAACGCAAATTATAATTTAGCAGGTTTGATTTTTATTACACGATGTTATTCCTTCACCGTGGAAGTCAATCGTGGAACATTTGTTAAGTACATATTTCATTAGAAAAATTGGTACCCGCCTGCGAGATTCGAACACCGGTGCATCGCTCAACACGAATGCACCAGACGTCTTATCCTTTAGGCCACGACGACTTCAAAAGTCAAACTATGAAGTTTTTAAATTTTAAGCTTAATACAATACGTTGAAGCGGTCTAATGACTCTTCGAATCGAAGCGCACGCTAAATACATCGTATCCCGATATCATTTTAAAGTTTTTATTCGTGTCCCACTTTTATCGATAGCGATACAAAACCAAATTCATTTGTCATGTCCCAATTTTTTTTTTATCTCGGAACCAGCCATCACGGAACTCCGTGACTTTACTCTGCCCCTCACGGATTGCCGCAAAGCAAATTTATGTCGCAAAAACTGCCCATTGTTTTCGGCATTGTGCTACGGAAAATGGCGCTGCCAGGAACAGTGTGTGTATGACACTTTATTTCCGGACACACGAACCGTGATAGAACAAAATAAAACATTCACAATAATGATTTGTTGAGGCTTTAATAGGTTTTTTTTTTTCTTATAAAAAAGTGAATTTACACATCATTTCAAATACTGTCAAACTTAAAAAACTTAAATATGTGTGTAAATATTGAAGTTATGATGTGAAAGTTTATTTATACCGTATTCGATTTCAATTTTTAACGCTACGTATTTTGATGCGATAAGAAATTCAACTTTTTAACAAATTCAAAAGTATACAAAGGTAAAGACGCTGAAATTTATGAAAAAAAAAGTCAGTCGCAGCTAAAAAACGTATTAAGGGTGTTTTGAGTGAAATTGGTCTTTTTTCTTTTCTCTTATTGTAAAATTTGCTTTCTGTTGTATATGTGACATGATAGAAATATGTAGTTATATAGATTTGTATCCTTTTCCTGGTGGTAAGAACAGATGTATTGTATGTATAAGCTTTGTATTGTATTGCTGTAATAACTACTATTCCTAATAAAACTCTTATAATCCTAAAGGATAAGACGTCCGTTGCATTCGTATATAGCGACGCAACGGTGTTCGAATCACGCAGGCGGGTACCAATTTGTCTAATGAAATACGTACTTAACAAATGTTCACGATTGACTTCCACGGTGAAGGAATAACATTGTGTAATAAAAATCAAACCTGCAAATTATAATTTGCGTAATTACTGGTCGTAGGACCTCTTGTGAGTCCGCACGGGTAGGTACCACCACCCCACCTATTTCTGCCGTGAAGCAGGAATGCGTTTCGGTTTCAAGGGTGGGGCAGCCGTTGTAAATATACCTAGACCTTAGAACTTATATCTCAAGGTGGGTGGCGCATTTACGTTGTAGATGTCTATGGGCCACAATAAAAAAAAAAACTATATCCACTATGAGTTTGACATTTAAGTCTGTCAAAAGCAATGTTTTTTTATGATAAAACAATTTTATATAGCAAAAACTGTCCGTTCTGGAAACTAAAACGGCAGACGGGAGCCGACTGTGTATGACACTTTATTTCCGCTCAAACGAGGTGCGAATGTACAAAATAAAAACATTCACGTAATACCAGCTTACATGTAGGTACGTTTTATCGCCGGTTTGATTTCATTGCATTTGACAGTTAAAAAAACGCTGTGCCGTGTAGGTAATTGCTTAACGTTATTCGCTTCTATGGATAAGGTGAAATTAAATATTGTATGATATATTTTTTAGTTCTTTACGTAAATACGACCATGCAATTATCTGGTACTAAATGCATTCTTCGGTCACCGTCCTCGTCGAACCCGTCGCTTGCGACGAAGGGCTCGACGAGCGAATTAACCCGTAGACACAGCCCAGTGAGTTTCTTGCCGGATCTTCTCAGTGGGTCGCGTTTCCGATCCGGCGGTATATTCTGCGAAGCACTGCTCTTGCTAGGGTTAGTGTTAGCATCATTCCGGTTTGAGCCCCGTGAACTCACCTACTAGTTAAGGTTACGCTGAAATAACCTCTCAAAGCTATCAGCTAAGGTAGAAAAAAAATAAAAATAAAAAAGATGCATTCGGGAAGCGGCAGTCCTTGAGCTGTTAGGTCTCTTTCGGATGCGCTCGGGCAGCTGTTAGCAAATCCCACTCTTCCTGGCTGAGCCCTTGCTCGCTCACCTATCCTGGTGAAACTGGAAAGGCCTCCGGGCCACTTCATAAAAAAAGACTATGTAACAAAAACCAAGAAACTCCAATAAAATCCTCCATACGTGAGAATTAAGGGAAAGGCTAGGAAAAAAGTCACGTCTGAAATTGACTTTCAATCTATCATTTATTCGAATCTCGTTTAAAAACAGAGGGTGCGTTTGTTTGCAAATCAAAAGCCAATATCAGGCCCCCGATCAATACAAGCAGCTTTGACATATTTGCATAATAGGATTTTGTTGACACAGAGTGAGCTACGAGTCCATGGATATGCGATTTTTTTTTTCATTTGAAACTAATAAATGCTATGACTGTCACTAGGTGAAATTGTAAATGTTTGTTGAAGCAATATGGACTTTTTTTGGTTGAGTAGATAAATGAATAAGCTCTACCCGGCATCCAATGGTTATCTAACCTTATAAACAGTATAACGTGAATGCCACCAACCACCTTGAGACATGAGGTCTTAATATAAATTACATAGTATAAAGATTGTCTCAGCCTTCAAATCGGTTCATTGCAGCATGGTGGTACACACCAAATTCGAGCCCCAAGACAGCCTATCACCTATCTTACCTGGATTATATTGTACTATTTCAGACAATTTCATTAACCTACAAAAAAGAATGCAATATTTTAAACGACGTTTAAAAGCGCAGAATATCAATTCTTCTTCGTCGCTTTCTTCATGACTGAATGTCGTGTCCCTGAAACTTGACCGTAGCCTGTCTCGTGAGCTGTTTTCACCTCGTCCGGTCCTCAGCTTCTCGAATGGCGGTTGCGAGTGGCAGCCCAGTTAGGCTGGTTATTTGATCACACCAACGGCTAGGTGATCGGCCGCGGGGTCTCTTTCCTTCTACTTTGCCCGTCACAATCACTTTGTCCAAGTTATCTGACGGTCGGCGGACCGGGCGGAATATCAATTAAAACACATAAAATAAATATACTTCATTTCGATTTATCGGTGACCCATATCCGACAAGGTAAGGAAACGCAGCCTTTGCCTGAAACATTTCTTGTCGGATCCCCCGGATCCACTTTCGGTGCTTTTCGACTCTAAAAGCACCGATCGCACTCGTCGATTACGCCGAGGATGGTGATGAGAGAACCAGCCCATAGACACAGCCCACTGAGTTTCTCGCCGGATTTTCTCGGTGGGTCGCGATTCCGATCCAGTGGTAGATTCTGCGAAGCAGTGCTCTTGCTACGACTAATGTTAGAATGGTGTGTAGAATAGTTCCTTAGTCTACCAGCGAGTAGGTAGAGAAATGTCGGTGACACTATAAATGACTTTATTAAAAGCCTTTGCTGAACTACATTTATTTTTGCTTCAATACTCTTTAATGACTGATAGAGCTATGTGCTGGTTCAGAAAGTTTGATCTAGGGCTGTCATAATTATAAGAGGAAATTAGGACGATTTAATTTCATAAAAAGTTGTGCTAAATTCACTCTGTACTTTTAAGTACTAGACTATTTTATAGTCCCGTCTTTTTTTTTATCCAACCGCTACCGTTACAGAATCTATTCGTACTAAATGTGACCGCTTCGTTCATTCGCAATTCGCTTCCAGAGTTCGTTCTTACCAGCACTGGCATCGTAATGAATTCGATTTTGAATTGATGAAAAAAACGGATTGTTGGTGCAAAGAGGGACATTTTCTTAGGACTCCATTATACCACAATTCAAGTTTTTCATTAGAATCTTCCGTCACCACGTAAGCTATCATTTACGTGTTTTTTATTTAAATTATAAATATGATTCTAATGAAACTGTAATATAATATATAATCTAATATTAACGCAATATATAATATAATAAGTAATATACAGTATAATATAATGTAATATAATATATGATGACACTTGTGTTGTGACCGATCCCAAAGAAAACAGTTTTTTTACATTAAAAAATTTCGTTCCAATACAAAGAGGAGTTGCCATGTCCAAAAAATCAAGAATAAAAATCCGTCTATTCCGTTTTTACCCAAATCAATAACACCATTTCCTAAATAAAATATTGACTTACCTACTTACCGCTAACATGTTGATGTCTCGATTCAGTACCTTGAGTTGCTATAATACAAAATCCTATAGCATAGAATAGTAGAAAAGTAGGTTTTGTGGAAATTATTTATTCAATACGGAGCTGGCTGGGAATTCTAATATATTGAAACGTATCGTCCGTAGGCTTAGTATTTCTTATCAAATAAAAAATATTTACCAAATGTCACCTTCTTCAGCCTCTTTGACCTAACTGAGTTTGACAATAAAGGCTAACAATAACCCTCCTTAGGAAGGGTAGGAATTCGATTTGCAAAACAGTTATTAAATTAGTGGGATTGCTTGAGTATAGTATAGATTCACTAATGTATCACGGTCCACTTAGTATTAACTGGTTTGTTTGGTTTTTTTTTGCTTAGGTGGGTGGACGAGCTCACAGCCCACCTGGTATTAAGTGGTTACTGGGACCCATAGACATCTACAACGTAAATGCGCCGCCCACCTTGTGATATAAGTTCTAAGGTCTCAATATAGTTACAACGGCTGCCTCACCCTTCAAACCGAAACGCATTACTGCTTAACGGCAGAAATAGGCAGGGCGGTGGTACCTACCCGTGCGGACTCAAGAGGTCCTACCACCAGTAAACTCCAACCTACCAACAGTAATGTAACCTATAGAAATCATAAAGCTAAATGCGTTACTACTTGGAGATACTATTGTACCATACTAAAGTACCATAGGATTGACACCATACCTTGGTGGATTCTCAACGATAGCTTCATTTTTACAACAAAAAAAAATACAAGTTTCGGTAACAATGCGGTTGCTCGCTAACACCCAAACATTAAGTTTGCAGCCGGCGAGCCGTGTAATTTCCCAGCAGGTTCGCATAAATCATGCTGAGGTTACCGATATCTTGGGCCAGCGATCAATCACCATCCCTCGCCTGCAGTCCGGAAACCGTTACCCTGCGATTCCCTTATAATGTATTTTTGTGATTTTCTAACTTCTCAATTTGTACGTGCTACGTAATACTTCGTTATTTCGACTTTATTAACAGCTACGCGATCTCGAAGAGTATTTAAAAGGACGGCATGAGAGGAAAGTGATGAACGATTCCGAATTTTTGTGTCCATGAAATAAGTATTAAATTCGATTGCATTAAAATCTTTTGAATCAATTAAAGGTGGAGCTGCTTTACTTGATGTTAAGTATTATATGTATATTTTTTAATTGATTTCGTTAGATAAATCAAAGGTAGTCAAGACAATCTGAAGTTTGTTAACCTTTAACTGGGTTACCTTCAAATGGGAGTGCCATAGTAGCATACCTTGAGAAATCTTGGCGAAGATACAACTACATTAAATTAACTACTAGAACGTACGTCACGCCAAAATAGGCAACATAATATATAAATGTGAGGACTCGACCTGTGACCAAAGATGATAAAGACAGTGATATATCTGGTAAACAAAAAGAAAGCTGAAGAAAGTGACGTTACAATTTGTTTGGTAAATATATTTGTGGTTCGAACTTTAAATCTACTTACTTTGTTCTCGTGAATATTTATGTTTAGGTAGTCAATGACAGAAGAGAATATTATTGTGGAAAATATCTACGAAAATATACATATTTTAAATACAAATGGATTAGGTCGGAGAGGACATTTTATTACACTGAATGAGTGCCGAGATCACATGGTGAAATAATAGGAGAACCCATTGACATGACAATGTCAGTTCTGCCGCTTACTTTGAGACATGAGGTCGAGGTCCGGTATTGTATAACGGATGGCCGATTCTTCAATATAAGACTTTTATCTGTTGCGCGGTAGAAACAGATACAGTGATAGTAAGTACCAGCGACATAAGGCGGGCAGGCAATAAACATGCAAAATTTGCTGACCATATTAGATTTAATCAAGTCTGTAAATCAAGAATAGCCCTTTCAACATATAAACCGCGGCCCTTAGTTAATCAAGGAGAAAGACGAAAGGCAAAAATTGAGGAAATCTTTATGGGCATCTCGCCCTCAACCTTGTGTGTCTGAGTTCGATAAGCTAACTTCTCAAGAGCGCTCGCATTACACGCAATAGCGTTGGACCCCCGATACAGAAACAAACACCACGACAATTTACTTTTGTGCCGAATCAAAATATAGCATGTTACAACATTATTTTTATACATTCTCAATTTTGAATATATTTCTTGATCGATTGCATGCCTAAGCATCGTGAGCACTACGCACGACGCTCTGGATTAAGTTTCTTTAGGTATTATGGCACTCAATTTTTCTCTAAATCGTCGGAAAAGCTCACTGTCTACCCGATAAGCTGTTATTAAAGTCCATGGACGCCACAAGTCGAACCTATATGTTCACTTGGAAACGTAAGACAAAATTTCAGTAGCATTAATACCACAGCTGCCTACCCTTTGAAAAAGAAGGAGTGATCACTTTGTTGTAAAAATTGCTAAGGCCACAGTACTAACTCGGGTTTGTAATATGTCAAATCACCAGTACTTAAGATAGATGTTAAAGATTAGATGAGCTACGAACTGAAGCAGGAAAAATGTGAGAAGATGGCATGGAATGCTTAAAGATTCGTACCAATTATTCGAAGAAACCGCGTACCCTTCGAGGGTTTTTTTTGTCGGTTCATCATCAGGACAGGGGATTTTATATGCGGATCCGTCTAAGCAAAAAAAAACACATAATTTGTAATTGTCAATACTATGTTTATTTCCGTCACAGTCGTATAAGGTCGCCATCAGATTTGCACAGATTTGGGACGCGGTTAAAGCCGCGCGTGCCTACCAAACAATCCACGAATACGTAGATTGTTTGCTCACAGAAATACGGACAGCGGGAATGTTTGGCGCGCCGATCTGAATGTATGAGTGAATTTTGTCGTATCCTGTGTTATCTTTGAGAGAGAGAGAGAGAATACACTTTATTGCACACCAAAACACAATTTACATTCAAAAAAAAACAATCAGAAAACAGATAAATTTGTACAATAGGCGGTCTTATCGCTAAAAGCGATCTCTTCCAGACAACCGTATAATTTATAGAAATTCTGGAAAATATAAAAAAATATAGCAGGTATGTTGCGGTGTACTATAGATAATACGTTATAGAAAATATATACATACAATAAACAAAATATATACCGTTTACATATAATATGAAATATATACTTATTATTATATACCAATATACATACTTACACACAATACATACTAATATACTTACATACACATAATACATCAACAGTATGGAAATAATAAATGATGATGCAAACAAACAGCACTAAGAAGATAAGTAGTGTTCCTTCACCATTCTTTTAAAACAGTTTAAAGTTTGAGCACTTCTCACTGCATCCGGCAGAGCATTCCACAATCGAACCGCCTGGACGGTGAATGAATGATCAAAGAATGATGATGAATGCGCCGGCATTTTCAGTCTCAGGCTATCCGATGATCTCAGGGAAAAATTATGCGTATCACGTAGGAACTCGAAACGTTCTTTGAGATATATGGGGGCATGGGGGTTAAAGAGAGTACAGTATAGTAATGAAAGGACATGAGTATTGCGGCGAAGGCGAATTGGTAACCACTTGAGTTTAGTGCGAAATTCAGATACATGATCATATTTCCGTAAACCAAATATGAATCTTATGCAGAAATTTTGTAGCCGCTCAAGTTTATCAAGTTGTGTTTCAGTTAAATCAGTATAGCTGGCATCGGCGTAGTCAAGAATTGGAAGAAGGAGAGATTGTGCAAGCGCAGTTTTAGTGGCAGTTGGAAGAAAATTTCGTAACCGTCTCAAAGATCCAGCTGTTGCAAACACCTTCCGGCTAACCTCTTTTATCTGAGCGTTCCATGAAAGGTTTTTATCAATTAAGATTCCTAAATTTTTCACAGTATCGCTGATAGGAATTGGTACGCCATCAAATAAAATAGCCGGAAGCTGCGACCATTTCACTTTCGAGCACAATCTTGAACTGCCGACAACAATGACCTGTGTCTTCGACGGGTTCACCCTCAATCCATGCGAATTACTCCAACGGGATAATATTGATAAGTCATTATTCAGCGTCTTCATCGCGTTGGTCAGTTCTGACAAAGAAGTTTGTGTATAGATCTGTAGAT
This sequence comes from Bombyx mandarina, assembly GCF_030267445.1. Lineage (NCBI taxonomy): Eukaryota > Metazoa > Arthropoda > Insecta > Lepidoptera > Bombycidae > Bombyx > Bombyx mandarina. The sequence goes on along the minus strand of NC_143222.1, from coordinate 7,229,569 downwards.
CATCTGCATACAGGTGGTAGGAAGAAGTAAGTTGTATAGAAATAGAATTTATAAAAATTGAAAAAAGTAAAGGGGATAAAACGCCACCCTGCGGTACACCTACGTGCGTTTCACACCATGAAGAATAAGCATTCTCACAGTGAATACGCTGTCGGCGACCAGACAGGTAACTTCGAAACCAATCAACCACGGTCGGAGATATGTTAATGGAGCTAAGGATGGCTAGAAGTATGTCGAAATCAACGGTGCCAAATGCATTACTGAAATCCAGCAATGCCAACACCGTCAGTTTCCCACTCTCCATGCCAAGTCTGATGGCATCCGTAATATTCACCAGGGCTGTGACTGTGCTATGACCAGGACGAAAGCCGGATTGGTAAGGGTTTAAAAGCTGATTCCTTGTAAGAAACTCATTGAGCTGGTTGTGAATCAAGCGTTCTAAAACCTTTGAAAGGAACGGTAAAATGGAAATTGGACGGTATTCTGAAAAGGATATAGGATTCGACTTTTTTGGCAGTGGTGTAATTTGTGCTTCTTTCCAAGCCTTTGGAAAGATGCCGCTAGATAATGAGTGATTGAGGATATGACAGATAACGGGAAGGATTTGGTCCAGGATAGGAAGGATCATATTACGGGCGACACAGTCACTTCCAACTGCATTGGAAGTTATAGATAATATGCTCCGCTTAACATCACAAGCCGTTAGGTGATTAAAAACAAATGGAGAGCAATTTGGGACTGGAAGAGATGAAATATGATTTAATGTTTTTGATTTAGTTGTCCCATCAAAATCGGACGACGCACAGAAATGTTGATTTAATAAATCAATACTCGAATGAGATAAATGAGTGTTATGTTGTGATTTTCCAATCCCCAGTGATCTAAGAAATTTCCAGACTTTAGCTGGATCTCCATTTTCGACAGCACTATGGATATGTTGGCGTTGTGCATCCCTACACACCCTGTTGCAGTGATTACGGATGCGGTGATAATTTGTGCCATTTTCGAGGGTAGGTTTTTTCTTATATTTTAATTTAGCAGCCGCCTTCTTGATTAAGATACTTTTAATTTCATTAGTAAGCCACGGCGCTGGCAAATGTTTTATTCTTACTGGTCGACATGGTGCGTGCTTGTCATATAGACCAGTTAATTTTGCATTGAACTGATCAACTTTCTCATTGATTGAGGTAGAACACGTCAAAGCAGTCCAGTCAATGCTGCCTGCATCTTCTCGAAGACTTTCAATATCCATACCGTTAAAACTGCGCAGCAGAAGAATTTTTGACTTAGCCTTAGGAGGTCGTACTTTGTATGAGACGAAAATGAGATCATGATATGAGAAAGCGTCAGCTGAACATTGTCCATGGTCAGCTACGTAATCAAGAGAAGTAACGAAAATAAGATCAAGAAGTGAAGGAGCACAGTTTGGAAAATGATGTGTCGAGTTCAACGGTAGAATAGTTAAATTTACCGATTCGATCATCGAGTGAAATAAAGTACTGCGAGAATTATTTTTAAGGAGGCATGTGTTAAAGTCACCCATGATAATGGTATGAGTATATGAAGGCATTATGTTTTCTAGCAAAGTTTCAAAAGAAGTAAAAAAATCTATACTTGACGAAGGACAATAATAAACACCAAGTAGCATCTTCGTGTGTTGAAGTTCTATTTCAAGAAATAAGTGCTCGCCCGCACATGGCGGTGTAGGCTGTGCCGATACATTAACAACTGTACAATTAAAATATGAACGGATATAAATGGCAACGCCACCACCGCCACCAGTAATACGGTCGTTCCTAAAAAGTTGAAAACCAGGAATGGTATAAGATGTAGACGGAAGACATGGCTTAAGCCAAGATTCTGACACAAGTATAGCATGGATATTCTTAGAATCAAAACTTGCCAGCATGTCAGGGAAATGAGCCGGAATACTCTGGGCATTGATATGAACGACATTAAAATTCCTAGGAACACCAGAGAACCGTGAAGACAATGTTTCTGCTAAAGAAGGCACACTAATATCGCTGTTGTCGCTGTTTGCTGAATAAAAAGTTTCAGATTCACTTGTATCTGTTGAGTTGAGCATATAAGTAGAGAAAGTATATATATATATATATTATACACAATATCAAAATATCAATACGGTTATGAATATATATACAAATTAATAATACCCACCAACTGGGAAAGTGTCTATGAAAATTAATTTAACTATAATAGAGACAAAACAAGCCAAAAGACAAACAAAATAACAAAATAAAAGAAAATCAAAGTAGCAAAATAGAATACCTATATAAAATATACGTAGCAATTAGGTAGTATAATCTTATTAGAAAATGAAAACATTAAATAGTAAATACAAAGCAAAAGAAAAAGAAAAAAAGAAAACAAAATAAATAAATAAAAGAAACTAAAATTAAAGAAATACAAATCAGAAGCATGAGTAGCAGTGAAAAGATTACAGTATACTTAAATTCATCTCGACGTTTTCTTTATTAAGCTTCGCTTTAAACTTAATACGTGTAATTTAGCTGTATAGACGAAGATCCTTTTGCCACTTGAAAGTTGACAGTTAAAAATTGTCAATATCATGCACTGTCACTGTCACTCAAATATTTAAATTTAAAATTAAATGTACCTACCGACAAAAGGCTAGGTACTTATAAGCCAAAAAACAGGTAGTTTGAAATTAATACTACATTATTAATATTATAAATTATAAACAAAATTAACGATAAAATGTAAAAAAATCATAAAAAATAATAATTAAAAAGTTTATAAGGAAAGTTAATTTCACTTTGTCACCTGTTAATCCTGTTATACACAAGAAAGGAAACAAACAAGAAGCAAGATTATCACTATCACTTTCTAGCAGCAGCGCGCTTTGCCTTTACCACAGCCGGTTTTGTAACAGCACGCTTATGAGCATCAACCTCAGGGACTGCCTCCGATGTGTTCTTTTGAAGATGATTAAGATCTCGATGTGTAACGACGCGATGTTTGATGCCATCCGCTCCCAGAATGTAGACACAGCCATCCTTGGTCCAGACCTTCTTCATGCCGAATCTACTCCGTGCAGCCATGAAAATGTCGTGCCGCGCTTTCGTCAGAAACTCCGAAATAGTAAAGCCGGTACCCTTTAGTTTTGTTTTAGAAAACCAAACTTGACTGCGCATTTCATACGTTTGGAATTTTATCAGTATGGGACGAGAGCCTTCGGATGTTGACAATCTATTCATACGGTGACATCTTCTAATATCAGCTGAGGAGAACTCGGCCAAAGCAAGATGACTGCCTATGAAATTAGACAATACCTGTTCAATTTGCTCACCCTTAGTCTCAGCTACTCCGTGAATGATCAACATTTTTCTACGGCTGCGAGTCTCTGTATTATCCTGCATGCGCGCGAGCATCTCCACCTGCTGTTGCAAGTTATTAAGTGCCTCAGTAATGAATGCCCGAAATGACGAAAATTCCAATGCCAAACTTGATGATGTGGTTGATGGTTCTGGAGACTTGTTGAGCTGGGCTTCGAACTTCGCCATACGTGCATTAAACAGCTCTGACATCTCAGCCAGTGAAGATTCAAGTGGATTCATAGTAACAGAGCAGTGAAGTGTGTAGAAGTAATTAATTGTAAGGATAACACTTGTCCAGCTGGTAGGTACAATCAGTTGTTAGAATAAATCATATAAATAATGGTGCCGTATTTTTTTCTTATTTTACACAATTTCCACAAAAACACAGTATTTTCGTTTCAACACACAACTACCCACTTGCATGTCACCACTATCTTTGCATGTCAATGTTCTGAAGTTTAAGGCGCCATCAAAAAATAAAACTGGATTTCTAACGTTTTCGAAAAGAATTCATAAATTTGTGGGAAAAGAGGGTGCCTTAATTTAAAAAAAAATGAATTTACGAAAAAATACAATTTTAATACAAACTTCGTGTAATCTTAAAAGCCCTTGAAAAATAAAATGTTTATCAGAGCTAACGCCTAAAACGGTGGACTTTACGATAACCACTTGAGAGTTCCAAGAAGTCGGGTCGAATTTACAATGTAGGTAAAGCTTTTGAATTTTAATGACTTAGCTATAGCTCACTTCGTAAGAGTTCGGATAACGGCGAACACGTTTTAAAATTACGGTTTAACCCTTTAATAACTTCAAAAATTACAGCCATAATAATTTCTTTTACCGAATACTTCAGGAGCTGTTTGTAAAAGGCAATGTACCTAAATAGTGCAACAAAAAATTATATGCCAAAGCACTATTGTGTAAAGCGGCAAATTCTCTGTGAAGTTATTTAGAGTAATAATTATTACTTCTTGCACTCTGAGATGACAATCTAGATAAAGTACTAACTACCTTATTAAATGTCCAAGGATCCTGGAACAATCCAATATGAAGATAAGGCGTTACATTATTCATTTCATTACGGTATCCATAACTAGCGTTCAGTATTCAAATGAACGATTTTGTCGGATTTCCGTAAATCCTTCGGGATTTTTAGGGAATAAATCAGAAAATGTTGTCCGTTGTTTTAATTGAAAATTCTGAATGTTTTTTAATTGAATTTTTTTAAGGTTGTTTATGTAGTATTTAGCAACCCAACACTTATTACAGCATTGATTCCCAGTTCTAGAAAAAAAACGTCCTGTGACGAACACGATTATTTGCTCTTTTTTTATTGCTTTGATAGCCCATGTGAAGTTAAGTTGTCACCGTAGCCCATTGTTATCAACAATTAAAATGCCGCCACCCATCCTGAGACGTAAGTTCTGAGTCTCAGTATTTACAGTACAATTTTTTTAAAGTCTAAATCTCATTTTTTTAATTCATCTGACATTCCTACTCCGTGCATTTCAATTAAAATTTATTATTAAATTTAATGGTTCCTATATTTATAAAAAATATTTAATTATATTTAAAAGCTTTATTATTTTACGTCAGATTTTCTCAGTGGGTCACGTTTTCGATCCGATGGTACATTCAGCGGAGCACTGCTCTTGCTAAGGTAATAAGCTAAGGCTAAGCCTCATATTCTACAAACGAATAGGTAAAGAAAAAACACTGATTGGGATAGCTTGTGTAAAGTACACATCCTAGTTTAGGAATAAAATAATTTGAATTGAATTTTCCCAGTTTGCAAATTCACAAAACTATCACGAACAAATTTACTCAAAGTTGAACGTCAGTCTGCTTGGGCAATCTCTAATATGCAATTTTTTTAGCGTCGTCAACAGGTGACATGACAGGTGAGCCGACGGCCACCTAATCGTAATTAATTACTAACGGTCATAGTCATCGGCTAGGGATGTCTCAACGGAATTGTGTTGTAAAGATTTAACCCCATATTATTATGGATTCTGAGCTCTTAATTTATTTTTTAAATACCTTTCATATGACTAACAAAACTATCATATAAATATCCTTCGTGGAACTGATACCTGCTCACGGGGTCTAAACTAGGGCATAATCGAATCGCTCTGAATACCATTACACCAGGCTTCTAATTTGTACTGGTGGTAGGACCTCTTGTGAGTCCGCGCGGGTAAGTACTCCCACCCTGCCTATTTCTGTCGTGAAGCAGTAATGCGTTTCGGTTTGAAGGGTGGGGCAGCTGTTGTAACTATACTTGAGACCTTAAAACTTATATCTCAAGGTGGGTGGCGCATTTAAGTTGTAGGTGTCTATGGGCTCCAGTAACCACTTAACACCAGGTGGGCTGTAAGCTCGTCCACCCATTTAAGCAATAAAAAAAAACTTTATACCGTTTTTTATTCAAATTTACAATAAAGAAAATTTAATAATATCATTTATGAAATCTAAGAATATTGGAATATACAAATGAATGCACGAGCGTAAGAATTTTTATAACATACTTTAACTAAAGATAAGCTTAGGGTGTGAGAAAAATACGACTCGCAAAAAACAGACAAATTCAAAACGAAAAAGTCTAAAATAAAACTTTTCGCACGGGTCTGGTAAAGATAAAGGAGTCGAAATTTTACGTGATAACTCTTCCATAAAGTCCTCTCTAAACATAACATGTGTTTTTATTACGACATTTCTTTGAAAACTTTTTATGAGCAAACATATGCCTTAGGTTCTAAGCCACAATTCGTCGACAATGTTTTCTTCTAAATTACCCCTAGACGTGTTCACATAATAATTCGTATAATCAGAAAAATTGATCGATTTTCTTTGAAGTACAATAATTCTTCTTATCCATCGCTCCCTCATTGCTGAGGATCGTGACTCCGTTTTAGCTTGTCGACTGCCAGCCTCCATCGATTCCGGTCAGTTGCCTGGTGTAGTGCAGCGCTAAGTGGTCCGCTGGTTTGCTCGGAGATCTGGTCGGACCAACGTTTGGGGCTCCGGCCTCTAGTAATACCTATTAAAGAAAGCCTATAAATAAAGAAACTTACCTATTAATTAACGGAGCCGCGTCCCCAATTTTAAATCTGAAATACAATAAAGAAAATTTATATATTAATCAACCTCATAAATAGAACAAAACGAAACGTAAAATACTGTTATAAGTACAAGCACAAGTGCATTAGGTCGTAAAATTTGGATTAAAACGCGTTGTCACCGAAACCGCGCTAAGAGTCATAATTTTTCTCGACGCGAGAAACCCCTCGGTACCGGAGAAACGAAAAAAATTTACAGGATTTTTTACGAACAACATTACAATCTTCATAAACAAGATGTTGGGCGTTGTATCGGTGGAATTGAGTCTTTGAAGCCGAGAAAGGTTGTACCATTTTGTTGCTTAAAAAGGTGGTCAATAGGTTTTCTTAAAAAAAAATTAGTTAATAAGCATACGATACAAATTTGATCGTGATTGTTTCGTGCAAACAACCTCACACCTTATATTTCGACATACGTACGAAACTTGAATTTATACTATTTATACTAATTTATCTTTTACATCTTATACCTTTAAACGAGCAATTCTTGTATATACCTATATAATCTGAATCTCGGAAACGGCTCCAACGATTTTTATAAAATTTAGTATAGGTACAGGGGATTTCGGGGGTGATAAATCGATCTAGCTACGATTTATTTTCAGAAAATGTTGTTTTATTCGTGTTTTCAATAATCAACTCTTCCCGACATCTATTGGCGAATAATAATACTATTTTTTTCTTAATTGAGAGCAACTAACCGCTATAAAGACACAACAAGATGGCGTTATCAAAAAAAAAAAAAATCATCTAGTTGAAATAAAACTCGAATAATAATTAGTACCACTATTTGTAGGCTCACTTCCTGCTACTGCTACTCAAGATAGAAATTACATCTTCATTCCCTACCCTTACATAATTACTACTGAGTGAATACTTACTATATTATCATCAACAGTTAGAACATGCATGATCAAAATCAATTCAAGGAAGTCACTGGTGTGTGCTATCTTCTGATTATAAACAAGACAGACAGTTGTTATAGAAATTCCCCTGATAATACTTCTCCAGTCAATACTTAAAGTACAACTTAATCCTTGCACTTCGTTCTATTGCTTTTCCATTCAAATAAAGCCAAGCAGACGTTCCACTTGACCTTAAACACTTAACGAAGCATGTGCAGACACGAATACGAAATATAAGATTAGAACCTCATTTTCAAGCACACAACCCTACTTCTGTTGCCCTACTCTTCAAAAACACGTAAAAGTATGATGGCCAACTACTTCGAGGAGTCACTACAATAACACCGCAAGAAGTAACAACTGTAATATCAAGAATCAGTCTTAACGGGAATGATTATGAATTCAAAAATGTGCACTTTAAAAAAAGTAAATTTGACAACCCTAACACAATAAATTCGCCCACAAAAACGGCACGCCGTTTCGTTCAAACAAACAAAGCACTAAACTTAATCACACCGTGCCGTGTATGTATCCACGCGACAATTTGCATTATGTTAGAATGAGCTTTAAAGTTTCCGAATTACGTTTGTACAACGTCTCAGACGTATCCACGACATAAGCTAAAATTTGAAATTACAGCACTCCATTAAAATAACACACCAATAAAACACAAAGTTTCTTAATGTTCCCTTTGTTTAATTGTACTTTTAGCGAATGCGAATTTGGAAGATCTGTATTATTGGATATATCAGTTTCACAGCGGAGTAATCTCATGAAACAACTAAATGTAAATAAAAACAAATATAATATGATAATTTTTAAACAATATAAAATGACACATGGAAAATACTCAAAAAATAAATAGTACCAGTGGTCCCTCAGTACATAGTCAAAATTCAACAATAATGAATTGAAATTTTCTTTATAAGCATTATTATGGTTCTATTGTCAAACACTATTAGACTTCTTTAATATAATCACAGATTTTGCTAAAACTACACTATAAATAAATAGTATTAAAGACAAAACAATATTAATTTATTCTCAATTTGACCACAGACTTTCAACAGTAACCAAATTTTGACAATAAACACAGAGTATATGTGTGTATACACACGTTTATTGTCAAAATTTTGTTGTGTCAAATACCATGTATTTAGTGTATGTAATGTTTTCTTTATGGATTTAATGACTTTTTTATGCATAATAAAAAAATATATTAACATTCTGCACTCCTTCTCTATATTCTGTATAAGTGTGGGGAATTTGATACTCCTCCGTCCGCGCAATTTTCGTAAAAAGGGTACAAAGTTTTTGCTATAATATTATGTAGCTTAAAAATTAAAAAAACACGCTTGATTAACGAATCGAAGAAATACCTATTTAATTTCATCTGTTTCTCTGTTATCCGGATGCTATTCACGTTAGAGCAAAATTATAAATTATCATATTATAATCAGCCCTTAATAAATGACCAAAATTTTTCTGTTATTCGGACCTCTTGAACTCAGTGAAAATTAAGTACAAAGATTCCGTAGAAGTATACATTTCATAGCAAAGTAAAAAAACCGTATTAAAAAACAAATTAACATAAGGAGATTGGGTTATGTAGCTGTTCAGAAAAATCACCAATACATAGGCATGTTTTGAGATAATTAAAAAGTCGTGTAAAACGTCTTTGGTAATATTTTTGCCAATTTGACCAATAAATTACATCGACAGGTGTTTTTAAATGAACTTCAATTAAGTTAGCCCCATTTAAATAGCTGAAGAAGTTTTTTTTTTTGCTATGATATTGTTTTCAAAAATTTAAGCTCTAAATGGCTCTCCTGTAAAGTTTCAAAATATCGCTTAAGCCGAATAGCCTTTCACCAATCGAATATCAATTCAGTGCTTTGTGGTATCTATCAGCTTAGAATTGCATCACCCCATATCTTCGCGTGGGTACTGTCAAAGGCAACTAGGAGCATTTCAATGAGTATTATAATGCGTACTGGGATCACCAACTGGCACTAAATGGCGGTAGACCTTGTCCCTCGTGATTAGAAACCACCATCTTGTTGTTTTCTACCATGAAGCAGTCATGCGTTCCGATTTGATGGTTGACACCACTGTTATATTATAACAAAATTGAGACATCGACTTAATGACCCAAGGCGGTATTCACTGAGCGCTCTGATAGCGTACCTGTTAAAGAATTACTGTCATAGGTAGTTTCAAAATAACGTACAAGCTAAGCAAAGCCCTTTAATCTTCGGTCCTTTGGCTCGTAAACTACAGAGCCAACGTTTTAGTGATCTTTGAAACAATGTTACAAGATACACGTTAACATAATTACAGGCACAAAGCGCACTATACGCGCTCACTCCTTTAACATTTTTCGTATTATCATACTGCACTCATTACGGAGGAGGTGCGGGCGCTACGTAAAGTCGAGTTTTGTTACGAGCGGATTTGCTTATTGCAAAAAACCATAATCTTGTTTTTTCTTTTATTAGTTCACAGATGGTGAACTACTGGTGGTAGGACCTCTTGTGAGTCCGCGCGGGTGGGTACCACCACCCCGCCTATTTCTGCCGTAAAGCAGTAATGCGTTTCGGCTTGAAGGATGGGGCAGCCGTTGTAACTACCTATATACTGAGACCTTAGAACTTATATCTCAAGGTGGGTGGCGCATTTACGGTGTAGATGTCTACGGGCTCCAGTGACCACTTAAAACCAGGTGGCCTGTGAGCTCATCTATCCATCTAAGCAGTAAATAAAAAAAGATGAGGATGTGCCCGATCTAACGCTGAGGCCTTTGGCTTTAGCTTAAAACCTTGTCTGAAGAAAGTAATATAATAGCAGAGTAGGTCACATCGTAGAAGGGAGTTCAGTAAAAGCGCATGGTAATAAGTAAATTACTTTCCAATTTACTATTTTAAATCTTATCATACTGGAGGTAAGTCAATAATTTAATGTAAAAAATTGCTACAAAGTAAAACTAAACAAAAATCCGCTACCCGAAGAGTCCCGCTTGAAATTTGAATTCCGCTCAACGGCTCACATTTAACCCGCCGACTGCTATTAACCACGGCACTGCATAAAGCTGAAAAGTTGGACAATTAAATTCTCAGATGCGGGGTCGTTTCGACCCAAAGACACAGTATGCAAAATACCGACGGTATGGATGGCTACGATTTAGTGGAAGGAAAATTTCGGTTGAGTTTAACGGAAACTCTATTTAACGTAACTTATGTTAACTGGTATTAATGGTGATAGGACCTCTTGTGAGTCCGCGAGGGTAGGTACCACCGCCCTGCCTATATCTGCCGTGAAACAGCGTTTCGGGTTGAAGGGTGGGGCAGCCGGTGTAACTATACTTGAGACCTTAGAACTTATATCTCAAGGTGGGTCCGCATTTACGTTGTAGATGTCTATGGCCTCCAGTAACCACTTAACACCAGGTAGGCTGTGAGCTCGTGCACCCATCTAAGCAATAAAAATAAATTATCCCGCATGGGTAGGTATCACTACCCTGCCTATATCTGTCGTGAAACAGTGATGCGTTTCGGTTTGAAGCGCGGGGCAGCCGTTGTACTGTAAAAACTAAGACTCATAATTCATGTGTGACGGGTGAACATCATACAACATAAGATATTTGACAAATGCCTGAATCTCGCATACGACATTTTCAAGATAAGCTTGCATGCTATTATAAACAAGTTTCGAACAATAACATTCAGATCGTTATTTTACCGAGCAATTTCACCCGTTCAGTGGAAGATGTTCGCTTCGTCGTAAACCTCCTACACTTATTCCACTACACTACACATGTCTTAGAGCGGCATTTACGTTGTTGATGTCTATGAGCTCTGGTGACCACTTAACACTAGGCGGGCCGTGAGCTCATCCACCCATACTATCTATTAAAAAAAATCGCTGCTTTTTTATACTTTTCAAATGTAAATAACATTATATTGAATGACTGTAATTAGACATAGAGAGCATGCGTCACAAATACAAGAAATTAATTAAATTCAAAGCCGAATAATTAAAGCTATACTAATTAATTCCGTTACTAATCCGCTGAATTAAGTGGTTCATTTAACAGGTAAATTGCTAGATTAGTTTGGTTGGAAGAGAACGAGGTACATTTTTCAGGAAACATTCAGATCGAAAGATATTATAATCACCGGATATTAATAAATTAGTACTCAATTTCCTTTTCAAAAAAAAAATCGTCGAAAGCTTAAAAATAAAATAAAAAGCTTAAAAATGAAATAAATAAAATATGGTTTTCGAGTGAAAGTCTCTTAATAATAACTTTGGACTAGTACATAATTATGTTTACCGAAAAAACAAATTAGTCTAAGAGAAACTTGTCTATCGCTTGTAAGAAAATATAATAATTTACTTACTTTACAAATTGATCATTACATCCAAATGATTAATTAACCTAGTTTTTTTTTAATAACTATTTTTGGCATATTTGGGGGTATTTCTTATAAAAAATTTCGTGTGTGTGATCTCTATTACACAACTCTACAAAAAAAAAACGTTTTTGTTCTATCGTTTATACTAGGTTTTTCCAGTTAATTATTCACAAAAACGAAAATAAAATACCTTTTTTTGGTATAAAGTTTGCTTTTGTGATAGTTATAGTAATAATACTCATTTTTAAATTTTTTTATAAATTTTAATTAATTTTTATACTTCCAAAAAAAAACGCGCTATGAGAGTGGGGTCGTTTACACAGTGCCACTAGATGTCATTCGAGTCATAAACAACGATCAGGTGTTTTGTACAGGCCCAGAAAAACTTAAAATGTCACGAAAGTGTAAATACGATGCTGATGCATTTTGTTTCATATAATGTCAATTTATTAAAGTTCAAAAGCAAACTGTTTCATGCCATGTTTTTTATTTCGTCTAATTACGATCTAAAATAACGAAATTTTATGCTTTGCAATCAAAGTCAAATTTCCATTTTAAAGGCTCAATATGCGATATATATGCCTTGTCTCTCGCCTGTAGGCAAACAAACATACGGTCCACCTGACGATGAGCTAACGGTGGTCACTCCTCATGCACGTGAGCAATTCCAAGTCCAAGTCACCATCATCATCATCATCACCCTAATTATATACATCTATTGGAATAAGTATTGTGAGTACATAATATATTATAGTATAACAGTAATTGAAAGCTGAGTTCATAAATTTAAATTTAAAGCCTAATAAGCCGCAGAGTCTGAATTTGGTTCTCTGTTGGAGTCAATATCTTTACTAAATATATTTGAGACTGTTTCTGGTACACATAGCACAGAATATTCTAGGCGCATGTTCTAGAATATGGGGCGTTTTTTTTTATGATTGAAAGAATACTAATGGCCTGGAGACCTTTCTAGTTTCACCAGGGCTGGTGGGCGAGAAAGGGCTCAGCCAGGAGGGATGGAATTTGCTAACAGTTACCGGAGCGCCTCCAAGGGAGACCCTTGTTGGGTAGAATAACTGGGGCGTTTCTATTCAATAGTCTTCGCTTTTAACTAATTCGTTCCCGCAACATTTCCTGCTTAATCCCCGAGGAACCTATAACTACGATATACTGTGGGCATGCAATATCATTTATTAATACTTCTCCTTTAGAAGCACATCTTCGTAAGTAGAAAAGGTAAACCGATAATTTTTTTAACCGTTTCAAATTAGTTATCTCATTCATATTATCTCTTAGTAAGGCTCCACGCGAATCGGTCGAGTGTCGGAGTACTTCAGTAATAAGACATTAGGTAAAATACTTTAACTGCGCGTTGCTATGATAAGCAGCCAATTTCACGATCCATCAAAGTAACACACTAAGTATGTGGTTTGCAGAGCAGATAGCTATCACAACGTTAATGTATATGAATATGAGATATGAGATCGAAATCTAAATTGTAACGTATGAAGAATATTACGATGGTAACATGCCAAGAATCTTTAAGGCTGGTGTCCGCGCATGTGTAAATTATGCGGAACCCAGTTTTTACTATACGATGTTATTCTTAAAGCGTGAAGGTCAATTGTGAACACATCTTTTTCACATATTTCATAACTTAAGTGCGTATTTCCTGTACCTCATTCAAGTACCCATTTCACCTACCTCATCTGTCACCACTGCACGGTTTTTGCGCTTGGGGATGCGCTGGGTATGTGATACTTGACGGTCCGCAGATTTTGTGAGCGGACTGGAAGCCCTGGTATGTTTTTAGGGTCCTACCCACCAAAAGACTCCGCTTGCACTCTCTCGCCCGACGTCCGATTTCCGCCTGCGGTCAGAACCCAGACAGATTCGAGAAAGCGGTTCCGATCCGGTGGTAGATTCAGCGAATCAACATTCTTGATAGGGCAGATATTAGAAAATTGTTTTAGGTTCAGCCCTATTTGCTTCTCGGTCGTGTTAAAGCCATAGCCCCATTGAACCATAGCACTGAGACTACTGGCTTACAGATAAGCAAAAAAATACCTAACTTAATCAATTTTAATCTGGACAATAATTATTTCTTACTAAAATAAAGATCATGGTGAATTTCCTAACGTGATTAAACATATCAGTTTACTTTTTTTAGTTTACTGTATTGGAATTCAACAGGCAGGCCTTTATAACTTTTATGAGCACATGAAATGTTTACATACCCACTTCGTTTTACTGCATACATGCTAAAGTACGCCTTTTTTAATTATTGTTGTCAATAAAACCGAAGGGTACTTTATATTATTATCTTATACGCTTTCCGAACCATACATCTGATTGTGTTGAAACTTTGTATAGTTATATATAATATTCTTGACAATTCAGGGAAGGTTTCTATAGCAACCTGCCATAAATGGGAGTATAAAGGAAGTCAATAATCGTCTAATGTTAATGTTTACTGTAGCTCGTAGGTGCCATAACGTTATTGGCACCTTGAGACACGGGGTTGGGAGAGTGGCTATTGGCGGCATTAACGCTTCAGTTGTATTACATCTATCGGATAGCTATAGTTGAAGATTTAGTATCACCGAGCTCTCCCAACAGTGGAACCAGTGACTACCTCTCTACTTAATAGACAGGAAGGTGGTACCTAACCGTGCCGACTAAGAATATGTCCTTCTACCAGTAAAATCATAGCAAACGATAGTAGTTGTGATCACGTTCAAATACTAAAGAAAACAATTATGCAACATTAAGCTTTCTTTTTCTTCGCCACATAGTATCCTCGGATATAAAAGACGGCATAAAGATGTTTTCCTTGTTCAAAAAATATATCGAGATACAAAAAACAGTAACCAGAAGAACCAATTTCGTTCGAAAAGTTTTATCCAAAATTCGACGTGTTGTGATCCGATAATCCGTTATTGGGAGAATTAAGCCAATAATTGAAATTCGGATTAATTGGAAAAGGCATCCGGTGTAAAACTTTGTAGTGATAGCTATCACAGTATAAAAGGAATACGGCAAAAACTTGAATCGGGCCAATCTCTATACGAAATCGAGAACACCGGTTATCCTATTAACGTAGTCAAGGAACATCAGGCCTGATTACTACTTGGGATGTACTTAGGATGGGTGAGATTACCTTTTATTTTGGGCCGGGGTCTGAAACTCCCACGTGGCTCCGCGCCAAGTAAGTACGCGGAGTTTATAGGACTGCCAATATGTTATAGACCACCAAATGACTCCTTTGTATTCTCATCCCGAAGTCAGATCCACGCAGGTGACAAAATGCGAGAGAGGTAAAAGGGCTTACCGTAGTCAACGCTGCAACCAGACACCCGACTACCGACCCGAGTTCTACTATTCTACGTGCACTGTACGGCAATCCGTCAATCTGTCCAGGCGATGGTGCTGAAATACCAAAATACCCCGTTGGACCAGAATCAGCCTGCCGCGTCAACCGGTCACTCTTCAAAACTGGAACAGCAAATGCATCAAGTCTCGTCATAATCAGATGATCGCTTAGGAACAGAAGAAAAACGTATAAACGTTCATTTGATTACACAAATAGATAGAAGAAGAAGTCTGAAGACTACATGCCCATAAATGAGGGGAATATTGCACCTTTCAAACTAATATTAATTATTTCGCAACACAAATACATTTCCTTTTTGTCAGGAGGAAATCGCAGGACTTCCGTCCTTCACTGGGGATGACGGGCGGGGCATGTCGAAGTCGAACCGACTAAAACCTCCTGTCGCTCAACAACCCACGTCCGAACCTCGCATGAGGCAGAACTCATGAAAAGGCAAAAGGGGGAAAGTCAAGCGTTTAGTGCAGAGCACATCTCTCCCATCACTATCCCCCTCGGGACGCCGGACTTGCGTTCGTCGGCGCCATGACCACCAGTCCTCTCAGTCGGCAGGCTATCCGTAGCCCGCCTAAGCACAAATACATAAGATGAAACGAACTCGAACGATTTTACACTTAACGCAACGCAAAGCATGCGATAAACTTTTTCATTTTCCTTACATGCTACTCTAATATTTTTATCTCTCCCTGAAAAAAAAGGTATTCTTAGTGTTTTTGTCACCAAGCTTAATAAAGACCTAATATCGAGTCAATGAAATAATGACGTAGCAAAACTTACAAGTTTGTATTAGCTCTCCATTGACTAGACGAGGCGAGTCGGATTAAATAGTGCTCAATGTTTCTATGTGTTTGAAAATTAAATTGTCATTTGAATTTTTTTTTATTATTTTTTTATTGCTCGAGCAGGCAGACGAGCATACGGCCCACCTGATGGTAAGTGGTTACCGTCGCTCATGGACATCGGCAATGCCAGGGGTAGAGCCAAGCCGCGGCCCACCGCTTAAAATAAACTGACATAAAGAAGACTGAACGTCTGATGATGAGTTTGAGGTTCACAGAAAAGGAAAGAAAAAGATATCATATAAATCCCGACAATGTTACATTAGGGGACTTATGTCCGGACTTACAATGACAGGAGAGTGTTGGTAGGGACCGAGGCTCGTAGCCGTTCCGAGGACGCCTGAAAACCCCATACAGAGTTAATTATCTCTTGGCTACGCATCGCTTGACTAATGGAGAACGGCTTAAATCAACTTCCAAAATATTACACTTCAAAGGCGACGGACGCAAATACTCTTGTATTAATGAGATTTTTCTTCCGTAATGAAAGCACAGCTGTTTGATGAGACTACGTTAATTAACAGCGTCGAACGTTTTGAGAATTTAAGTCTTTAGTTTTTAATATTGAACGTTTGTAGTTAAGTAATTGAGGTTGTTTGAGATGTTCTGTGCAGAAAAAAATAGTTCTTTTAAATTCGATTCGAATAAATTCTTGAGAGGTTCTTTAAAAAGTTTTTTTTTCTCAGTACGAGGAGCAATTTAATTTGATGATAGAATAGTAAAATGGTAATTGGTAATTATGAAGATATGGATGTTTATTTCAGAATAATATATTGTGAAATAGTTCCAAAGTTTTTCTAACTTCCAATATTTTTTGTATGTTTTCGCACGAAAAAATTTAATACAGAAAGAAAACTTTCATAGCCTAATGAAGATACGCATTTTGTTTCTTTCTTTTAAACTTCGTAAAATCACACCAAACAGAAGTTCCGCGAATAAAAGTCAACAAACACGAAATGTTGTAATTTTTGTAACGAACTTTGCAATCCAGCCGGACGTGCCTCGGATACTAATATACTTATATTTCAATATAGAGTTTTTGCTCAAACGCTTGGTGTAAAGATTTTAATTACATACTTTTTTTATTTATTTTTATTGCTTAAATGGGTGGACGATTCATAGGCCACCTGTTGTTAAGTGGTCACTGGAGCCCATAGACATTTACAACGTAAATGCGTCACCCACCTTGAGATATAAGTTCTAAGGTCTCAGTATAGTTACAACGGCTGCCCCACCCTTCAAACCGAAACGCATTACTGCTTCACGGCAAAAATAGGAGGGGTGGTGGTACCTACCCGTGCGGACTCACAAGAGGTCCTACCACCAGTAAACTTATTAATAAAGTATTATGATTTATTTCATTCATGACCTTTATTATAAATTTGATATTACGAACAACTTAATTAATCATAACCAGATTAATCTAGGAAAAAGAATTACAAAAAAAAAACTATGAACATGACATTTCTCCTGTAACATCGAGAAACATAAAATTCGCGACAAGAATTGCCGTTTCCATTATTCATTACGTAATTCACATGACAACCGTCGCGGACCCGAGCATGATACTGGCTCAGTTATTAATGACGTCAAGAAATCAACTCTTTAATATAAGGCATTCACGAATAGGCGGCGTCCCGTAGCGATGCGTATTTGATTAATGCCATCACTAAATCACCAGAACGCAACATTGTAGCAAACTTGCGGAAACATTAGGTTACTTTCAAATAAATATCCCACGTAGGTCGACTACCTATAGAGGTCAGAAGGTTTCGTGAAAATGGGAGATATTTACGCATCCGAACATTCAACTCGGGCTTACGATTAATCTGTGCTCAAAAAGGAAGTCCAAATCTTACGTAAACAAATTTTTAAAGCGCGAATGATTAAAGACAGCTTCTAAAATCTTGTGTATTGAGAGCTATGTGAAGCAGTTAATTCTTCTAACCAATATTTACCTTATGTGACTTCTACGATGAAGTAGTTCACATTTTGCAAAAAACTTAAAGAACAAATGTGCGGTAAAAATGATGAATTTTCGTAATCACTAATGGTAAAGAATATTCTTAAGAGTTAAGTATCAGCATCACGCTAATTTCCGCAGCGAAATAATCACAAGCTCCAATTTAAATGGCAAGGACAACCGTGATACAACTTATCGTGATCAGAATCTATCCATAGATCTGGATCTGTTGACAAATTTCTATAATCCCTGGAGATTACCTTTTTTTTTTATTGCTTAGATGGGTGGACGAGCTCACAGCCCATCTGATGTTAAGTGGTTACTGGAGCCCATAGACATCTACAACGCAAATGCGCCACCCACCTTGAGACATAAGTTCTAAGGTCTCAGTATAGTTACAACGGCTACCCCACCCTCAAACCGAAAAGCATTACTGCTTCACGGCAGAAATAGGCGGGGTGGTGGTACCTACCGTGCGGACTCACAGGAGGTCCTACCACCAGTATACCGCCTAGGATTCGTTATGCGATATTGAATTTAAATAGACAACCATCGCTCATGGAAATCGCTTTAGATATAATGCATTACGCATATGCAAACGGCCGTCTGGTGTAGTGGTAAGTGACATGCTCACTACACAAGGGGTCGCGGGTTCGAATCCCACCAAGGAAGATATTTGTATGATAAACATAAAATATATTTTGCAGGGTTATGGATGTATATTAAATATATATATATGTGTATAATAAAAATCTTACATTTATTTCCGTTATTATTTACACAAGTTATTAACACAAGTTATTTACGAACTTAGCACGGGAACAGTTAATGTGGCGTGATTGTTATATTTAAAAAATAAAAATATATTCTGAAAGTGAATCAGTTTTAAATTTACAATGCCTCTACGGAGACTAGCACTCATGAATAATGTAATAAGTGTATTTAATGTTTATTTCGAGCTCAACCCAGGTGCAATGAGCGCTCAGCTTGAGTTATGTCTTGAGTGGAAGGTTAAATAGAGTCATCTGGGAATTCTCGTACGTCTAACATTAAATTTGAGGCCATTGCATTAACCTTATTAACATTTTTATTACAGTGTAGAGATGGTCTTAAGGAAAAAGGGTGTGCTCTTACCGAGTGACATGAACGTACCGAGTCCTAATCTATACCTATATATATAAGAGAAAGTCGTGTTAGTTACACTATTTATAACTCAAGAACGGCTGATCTGATTGGCTCAAAATTCGTAGGGAGGTAGCTTAGGATCAGGAGAAGGACATAGGATACTTTTTATCACGTTTCTGTGGGATGTGACATAAAATGTGGTATAACAAAACGAAACAGATATGGAATAACAAAACGCAACTGACAGCTAAACGTAATGTAGTTTATGGTTAATTATAGTATAATTTTGAAGTTGACCGGTTGATGTGTTTATTTCGAGTTTTGATTAGCTTATTGTGCCGAGATAGGTAATCATTAAGAAAGCCATGCCGCGACCAACACGTTCAAATCTTTCCCGACGAAACCGTAATGCAACTAGGATTCGAAACTTTGCGAGTGAAAGGACTGAGATGAACAAGAAAATATAATAATAATAACTAAAATACATGGCCAATAAATAATCATTAAAATACTTGCTTTTTAATTTACATTAATCATCGAAATAAAAAATTGACCTGATCAAAAGTCTCCTCATTTATTGCCTCTATCTAAGGCGGAACAAAGTTCGCCGGGGTCGCTAGTTTAGATATAAGAGAAAGTCGTGTTAGTTACACTATTTATAGCTCAAGAATGGCTGGACTGATTGGGAAGAAAATTTGTGAGGAGATAACTTAGAACCAGGAGAAGGACATAGGATACTTTTTATCACGTTCCCGTGAGACGTGACATAAAACGTGGTATAACAAACGCAACTGACAGCTAAACGTAATGTAGTCTATGGTTAGTTATAGTAGAATTTTGAAGTTGACCGGTTGATGTGTTTGTTTCGAGTGAACAAGAACAAGAAAATATAATAATAATAACAACTAAAATACACGGCCAATAAAGAATCATTAAATTACTTGCTTTTTCCTTTACATTAATTATCCAAATAAGAAATTGACCTTGACAAAATCAAAAGTCTGCTCATTTATTGCCTCTAAGCCGCAACAAAGTTCGCCGGGTCAGCTAGTAACGAATAAAAGAATATTTGCATATATTTGTGGTACTGGTACTGTTACGACGGGTCTCTAAAGCTGGTCCAAAAACATTTTCAGTTTAATTTGAAATTCATTGAAATCGAAATTTAGTTCATAACTGTGCTACGCCGACAGCCATGGCCGTATGAACTGTGTCAACATGACTTGACTGTACTTATAAGCGACTGAACTCCTGAGCACCGTTTTATACTGCAAATGGTTTAAATATTATGTCTATCTAGAATTTATTAAACCGATAATAAGCCGCTACGCTAACATACTAAGGATTCAGTGTATTAAGAACTCATGCAAATTTATCTTACTTTTTTTTTCCTACCTATGCTCATAGCCTTGAGAGGCTATTTCAGCTTCACGCTAACGTGTGTAGGTGAGTTCTCGGGGCTCAAACCGGAGTGTTGCTAACACTGACCCTAGCAAGAGCAGTGCTTCGCAGAATCTACCACCGGATCGGAAACGCGACCCACTGAGAAGATCCGGCGAGAACTCAGTGTCTATGGGTTAATTCGTCGAGCCCTTCGTCGCAGCGACGGGTTCACGAGGACGATGACCGGTGCTCGTGGTGCCTAAAACCATCGTTAATGGATCGGGAAGATCCGTAATGACGTGCTTTGGGCGACGTCGAATGATGATGCGAGCTTTTATATTTGAACAGTAACCCATCCGTTACTACATATATGGAATTGAATTTCTAGCCTCATGCCTCAAGATGGATCACATTGACGTTGTTGAATGGACTCCACAACCACTGAAAACAAGATCTCCCGTATTCTGTCGCAAGTATTCTGCCGATCTTTGACGATTTGAATAAAATCTATTTCCTTTACTTGGTAAAGGAAACCTATATACTTACGTATTAAGCTTAGGAATTAACTATGTATATAACACCTAAAATTTACCCTTATAACTGATAATACTGTATAAATTATTATATGTATGTTTTTATGATGTGTATATGTATTTGTGTATCTATATTTACGCTTATATGTGTTTTGTGTATAATATGTTTGTAATCTAATATAAATTTAATTTCACCTACCACTATTTTCTATGCACTACCTTTGGTTGACTGATAGAGAACGCCTTAAGCATTAGGTCCGCCAATGTAAATTTACATAAAGTGTATAAATAAATAAATAACTTAGTAAGCACAAGACAAAGAGCAAGGGTTGGTAAAATAGGAAAAGGAGTAGGTCGGTAAAGGATTTTGTATGGAATTATCAGGGAGGGACAATGATAAATGGATAGCTTTAAACGGGAACAAAAAAGTTTGAGAAGCATTGATCTAAAAGAATAAAAAAAAAAACTCTGTCCCATAGGAAAGATGAAGCACAAACGTCAATTATATAATTAATCAATAACCCAAATTAGACAAGTTTCGTTTTTTTTTGTATTGAAAAAAAAAAGTACTATCGAATCTTAACAAAAAAAACTAACTCTCGCAAACAAACACTTCATTATTTCAGCCTTCAAAACTTCAACTATATCTTACGCGAAGGCAACCCGACAAAATCAACACGAAACTTTGCAAATTTCCCATGCCAGTGTCCTGTAAACAAAAACTTTTGGGACACGAAGGGGCCACAACTAGCCTCATCGATCAATCAAGTGTCGACGGCTGGATTTGTACACATCAAGCAACGGGACGGGATTTCCGGTTGTGTGTTTAAGCTCCGCTCGCGACCTTGAATATACATTGTTGTTGTATATATTTTTATGGCACAATTACAGCTGCATCTCCTCGGAAAAAAATTACTTGTGATTGCAAATTTAAAAGTTAATTGAACATGTATAATGTGTATATTTATTTATACATTAAGTAGTTATTGTTTTTATAAAAAAAATGCGTCTGTTACCAGTTACAATAATAGCATTAAGTATGAGAATCGAACCCACGACCCTCGACGCCACATTCAGGCCCACTAACTACTGCACCACCGAGCCAAGTACATATATCGTTACAAACATCCAAAAATTTATATAAATTGTGACAAAATGTCGTTAGTGTAGATTCAAGCTACATACCTAGAAATTATGAACCATTAGAACATACAACAGATACAACCACAATTTACAATTACAGATAAAAATTTAAATTCTCATTTAAAACTCAGATTAAAAGTTAACATTTTTTTGTATTAAAATATTAAACGTAGATCGTTTTAATTACTAAAAATCGATTTGACCTCAGGAAGATACCTAACTATTACTAAACGGCTTAGTAAAGCGTGAAGGGATAGTTAATAATTCAACTATTTCTCGATGACACCGTTACGGCTTTTAATCTAAAGGCGTTCTACGTAAGTTATTTATCAAAGATCCAGGACACCCATTATCGCGTGTCCCTTGTAATCAATTTAATTGGTAACGGATCACTAAAGTTCATCAGAGCCGCAGACGATTAAGTGCGCTCTAATATCGGTCCGCAAATTGCTGTACAGTACCCGCAATAGCCTGAATATATCGAGGTACTTGTGTACAGATGAAATGTTTTGCGGTCGTTAGGCCCGACTTAGATTTAAACTTCATCTATTCTATAAGTCGTATGGTCACAACTGCGTCATAAGTTTGGACTAAGATCGATGTGAATGGCGTAGCCGATGAGAGGCTAATTACTTTGTTACATGATTGTGATCTATGAATTTTTATTTTGCGTCTATCGTCCATCTTACTGTATTCTTCATGAAATTTATTATGGAAATTAGGCAAAAACTTAGTTTCAAAATCGGTTACATAAATCATCTGACACCAAAGTGTACCCTGTAAATTTACTTAGAGCTTATTAAGCGTTGATTCCTAATCACACTTTGTTCCACAACGCGTGCTTACAAATCTTATGGCAGCTCTAAGCACTTAGAAGTAGCAAGCCTTGGTTTTCTATGGATAGTAAAACGATAATAAAAAAGGGAAAAAATAAGGATAGGGAAAAAAAAGGAAATAATTTAGAATTGGTAGGCTAAAGAAAGATGAAGTAAAAATGATATTATGAATAAATAGGTTCTGAAACTCACTTGAAAAGAAATCATCAAAACCGTTAGAGAACCAACCTACACTATTTAAAATTTATGATTTTGAATTTTGAGCATTATCTACCGATAATTTAGCGCTAATTTCATTAATACCCTAAATTCACTCAAAAGACTCAATGTGCTGTGAAACACAAGTAACATGGGATGATGCATCGCCATTAATCTTGGAGATAGCAATGTCATCGTGATCCTTTATAAGAAATGATACCATCAGGTTTATGTGTCGCTAAAGTAAGACACGATCCTAATATAGTATTTCCGAAAGCAGCAGTATATTAGACAAAAATGATGAAGTTGATTTGAATCAATACTAAGTTACGAATTAAGTTCATTTTCCTGATAATCGTATAATTGATACAAATTGTTTTCAAATAATATATAAAGTACATAACGAAAAATACCCTTATTTTTGCGTATCTAATAAAGTTGAGACATTAACAACTCAACAAATAATAATAGTGGACAATGACCTACTGGGCTTCTAAATATAAAGGCCGAGATATATTGTATTTCGTTTCTCTCATCATGAATTGCTCATTCCAAAACCGAATTCCATTAACATTCACCAAAATCCTGGGAACAAATGACCAAATTTTACCAGACCCAAAAGGTATATAGGCAACTGATAGTAAATAAGCACCTATTCTGTTATACAAAGCGTAATTTCCGAGCTCCATCTATACGAAATTCGGAGACAAAGGTCCTTAAATAAGTAGAAGGGTAGAAGCTCATTAATTGGTATCGTGGTAAATTAATTAAAGGCCCACGTACTTCAGGCCAAGGGTACAAACAATAGTTTGGGACAAATACGAACAATTCTGAAGATAATGTTTGGTAATTAAAGGTTGTGCAAATAAACGTAAACTAGAAGATATATATTTTTTAATTTTATTAACTACTTATTTTCTTCATCTTAGTTATCGTGGATCTGAAAATCATTTGGAATGTTTTTTTTCTATATATAGAGAAACGAAATGTGCCATAAAAAAAGGTGTGGTGTCGTGGGACACGTGATAGGAACGAAGTTCCTTATTATAAAAATATTATTTTTAAGTTATATTCGAGGTATAAAGAAAATAAAACTAGAGGTTTCGCAACAACCCACGGTCATTCGGTAGCGTGCGAACTTATTGTGGTACACTTCATTCACGGTTGTTTGCATAAGAGTTAGTGTATTGCGCAAACGCTCTGAGATCGTGGTCAATGAATGATAAAAAATATGTTATTTTTTGTACGTTATTACAAAGTTAAGTCGTACACTGTGTGCATTAGTAATAAAAATCTTACGTTACGGACGTTTTTTCCCGGTTAGGCTACCCCTCCGCATCGTCCTATAAAGAACTTCATTCCAAAAATATAACCAAAAACTAATTAAAATACCAAAAAAATAAATTTTCACCTACAATATTGGAACCCTAAACTTTTAACGGCAATTTAATTTCACCCCGGTTACCAACAAACTAAACAATCCACTCCGGTTAAAATTTCCGAGGGCCTATTTTTATTTTGAAATTTCATCACAATTTATGTTCGCTGAGATCCCGGTGCGCGAAGTCCCAACTTTGTTAATTTCATGAAAGTTAAACTCCGGGGGATATTACATTGGAGCTAGGAAGCTAACGGGGGATTCTATGTTCGAAGTTGTTACCGATCGTCTATGAGAGATTCTGGACGAGCATCATCCGAATCGCATGCTTTCTAACAGTCAAGGAGTCTCCGAGGATTCATACATCCACGAATCCTTTAAATTGCGTGAAAGTTTTCAATTGATGTCGAAAAATATTTCATGTGCACTGAGTTGCATTTATGAGAAACATTTATAATGTTGTCGTAGTTCGAATTCAGTTTAACTTGCCTCAGGGTTTCATAATATTTTTATTGTATTTTATTTTTCATTCTATAATTATTATTTTTTTAATTGCCTAGGTATGTGGACGAGCTCACAGCCCACCTGGTGTTTAGTGGTTACTGGAACCCATAGACATCTACAACGTAAATGCGCCACACACCTTAGGATATAAGTTCTAAGGTCTCAGTATAGTTACAACGGCTGCCTCACCCTTCAAATCGAAACGCATTACTGCTTCACGCAGAAATAGGCGCTGCGGTGGTACCTACCCGTGCGGACTCACAAGAGGTCCTAGCACCAGTAATTACGCAAATTATAATTTTGCGGGTTTGATTTTTATTACACGATGTTATTCCTCCACCGTGGAAGTCAATAGTGACCAATTGTTACGTACGTATTTCATTAGAAAAATTGGTACCCGCCTGCGGGATTCGAACACCATTGCATCGCTAAATACAAATGCACCAGGCGTCTTATCCTTTAGGCCACGACGACTTAACGCTTATAGCCTCGCCCACGTGAAGTATACATACTTTATATCGTATGGGCAAATATTTCTTCAATGGCATGGTAGCCCGCGTATGGTATGGATTTCATTTGTCGATTAAATTATTAATACATTTAAATATTATCTTTTCATCATTGTGCATGTTATTAGAATACCCAGAGGAGTGACTTCTAGAGATTATAGTTTAAAATTTTAGTTGAATTTCAATGTGTGTATATAATTTATCAAGTTGTACAAAACAAATAAAACCATTGGAATGTTTTATAACTGTTGATCGTATACGTTATTAAAAGGTTTTTAAGTTGTACTTTTATTTGTTTTAAAAGAATCCACTGAAAAGCGTTACAGAATATATATTTTTTTTCTAAATGTTAACAAATGTTTCAATGTAACTGTTACCGAACACAAGACTTTTACAGTTGCCTCAATCTCACCAACAAAATTTTCAAAATAGATCGTATTATATAAGTTCAGGACAATAACATCTGGACCGTTGATCTACGGAGTTAGTTCACCTGCTCGATAGAAGATCTTACCCTTGTCATTACACCTAAATCAGCAAAAAACATCTTAACTCCAAGAAATAAGTTCTCAAGCTATTCTTAATGCATACGATGGAAGCCTTAATGAATTTCTACGCATAACAGTACTGCGGTTAGTTACATGTACTTACAGTCTGAACCTGTTTAATCCGGCACGCGGTTCCGCCGTCACGTCTCGGAACAGACCGGATTCGTTAAGAACGCGCACGGCTCAAATTCTGCCGACTCTCATGATTGTTTGGCCACTAATGACTTTCTTTCCCACGAAGATGCTCTTCAGCCTTCGGTTAAAAATGATACGGCACTATTTTGATTTGTTTTTCTTTTATATTACGTTGTACATTTGAGTTGAAAGTGACTATCGCATCTAAATTCGACACTTTATGTGAAAATGTATCATACAATGCTTAAAGATAAATTTCGAGGATTAATCTGGAAATGCCCATAGGAATCGCAACTCAGCTGTTCATCTTTATCTAAGTATGTATTAAATTTTAATATATGTATATATAACACATTGCTAATTGGTAAAACATATTTTAAGATAGGGTAATTATTATTAGGGTAGAACTACTACATGGATCATAAAGAAATGGGAAACATAGAGCTTAATTACGCCGGATTCACATCCTCCTTCTGATAATAATAATCGAACAACCTCTCAGATTAAACTGTTATATTAAATATCACAAGAGGATAATTATTGATTTCAACTAACAGGACTTAAAACTTCAATCAAATTCATCAAAATTTTAATACAGTAAGCTCATATAATAACGGAAACAATAAAAAAATTCAAAAAGTCAGTGAACAAGACCGTCGATATTACAAAAAACTGGAATTCCAATCGATAGATAAAAAAAGTAATAACTATCTCTTCATTTCAATTAAAATCGGTCTCCATATGAACTTAGAATTCAATTGTTCAAATACGACTAGAGTTACCCTCCGTATCCTGCCGATGCAGTTCCCTCTAAATTAATTACACCCGTATTTTTCCTCAGTTAAAATTAATTACTAGGCTTGTACCACACGTTCTGCACGTTCGAGTGCTTGTCAACAACTGTGTTGGGACCGGCCCGTAATTGATACAGAGAGGGTTTGTTCGAAATGCGATATTCCCCACGGGGCTTCACCTCTGTGCTAACTTTTTAATTGGCTATTTTGATTCCGTTTTCTACGCCGTCGTAGATTTTGTCTATTCAAGCTTCGGATCGTTGAATTGCTTTGAACAGAATCTTGATGTTGAGAATCGTTTGATGAAAGTAATAGGTTCGGAATCATTTGAATGTCGTTTTGGCTTTGCCTTTTTAAGGCGCTACGGTTACAATTCATTCATCATTTTTTAATTACTATCTACATATATATCATAGCTATTAATGATTTTTCATTGATCTAGGGGCAACTCTGATTTCTGACCAGATTCTGGATTCAATTCTGGATGGTTTGTTTATTGGTCTGGCGCGCTTGCGCGTATGTTCTGGCGTTCAATAACGTTTGAGATAATTTTGGGAACATTTTTAAATTATTACTTACGTATACATCATGCTACATTACTAAATTAGTCGTCGTAAAATGTTTATCTTCGATTTAATCTCGAACAGTTTCCCAGAATAGTCTTACAGTTAAAGACAATAGAACGCAGATGATCCCGTTCTTGACATTTCCAAGTTTCGCAACAACATGTTCGACTACTTGACAACAACAAGGCCGGAAACCCTTCATAATTGATGCAGGACCGATCGATTTGCTCCATTCACAATACCCCAGCGACGGGCTTGTGTTTGCACTATTTCGTAACGTATTAACCAAATTGAAAATAATCATTAAATGTTGCTAATGCTAATGAAACAGCAGAAATATATAGCCGTTTATATATTTTTGATGGTATTGTAAACTCGCACGTGTAACATCAACCTATCTGTTTCCTCAGAAAGTGTATCACTCTTGTGTTTCAGTTCGATGACTGGAGTAAGGGTATTTTTTTTGCATATAACAAGTTTGCAAGTCTGTTTCTGTTTTTAAATACAAGGTCAACAACCGAATGATCATTGTTATATACTGTTCGTATTTATACTGTGTTACTTATAATATTTTGTATTCAAGTTTAACAATATTTGCTATGTGTATGTGCATTACTATAATTCTCATGTTGTATTTGTTATTTTAGCTGTTCTACACACACTCATCACTTTAATTATTATTCTCATAATCCTCTCGCAGGTCTGCTGGAAAAGATTTCTTAAGAAATAAGCAGTGCACAATTTTCTTACTCTGTACTATGTTTTTTTTTTGTGTAAATAAATATAAATAAACGAATTGAAATAAGCGCGACGTTAATGTTCGGCGAAGCTGGTATAACCCCTCGAGGCTACCAACAGATAGCTAGGAAAAAAAAGTTAATCCACATAATCACAGAACACCCTACCACCAGTAATTATACAAATTTATGAATATTTTATTACAAGAGGCATGTTTCTAAATCGTGGAAATCGTTTGTGAATACGGATTTTTTCGTTCCAAATTTTTCTTTAGATAAGTTGTTTGCCATCAGCGAAATTTGAAACATCGGGAAACTAATCTTTGAGAATTACTACTTCAAAATTATATGTCACAATAGTATTTCTTTGTTTTCGCGAGTCGTAAACTTAATTTAATAGGGTGTTCCAATCACGAAAACTGTAAGGCTAACCGTCGGAAATCGCAAATAAAATCGAATACAATAGTATTCGATTTTATTCAATAGAACTATAATTTAAAATAAATATTCTACTAAGATATCCGATCCTAAACAAAGCGTTAATATTCACTTTCATTGGAGTCTATGGACTCGAATAACTACTTAACCTAGCAGGACCGTAAACCCAACTATCATTTATAGCTTTAAATTCCAAAACTACAGTATACGCCATAATTGATACCAGCGTCTACTCAGCCACCGAGCTATGAAATTAAATAATACTAGGTTTACGTTCCATTCCAGTGAACACTTCTCAGGAGTGCACTATCTTAAGAACTACACATGCGATGCCCATGTTGTCGTTTCAGGGGTGTTTTGCATGTATTTTTATTTATTTTTTCTCGTTTTCTATTTAATTTCATTCATTTATTATTTTTTTGTTCGTTAAATATTTATCAATTATTATTTTCTCCAAAAGAAAATGATACGGTACGAGACTATACCGCGCAGGAGAAACGATTAATAATCTTAAATTTATCAAGAACTAGCTGACCCAGCAAAGACCTAAGCTTCTGTATAAATAAACTTAAAACAAACAATAGGAATCCATCGACGGGGGACACATCAAAGGAAAAGAAATTGTCGTTTTTATTATTTCCGAGCATTTTCATATTTATCTACCTTTTAAACCTTCTCTGGACTTCCTCAAATAATTCAAGACCAAAATTAGCCAAATCGGTCCAGCCGTTCTCGAGTTTAGCGAGACTAACGAACAGCAATTCATTTTTATATATATAGATAGAAGATGAACTCGGTGTGAGAATCAGTCCACGACATTTCGAGAATTTTTCTCAACAACACATTTCAGATGCGTCTGTCTACGTTTCTATCTATCTCTCTGGGTCCAGGTTTCTGTGACGCACAAAAATATAGAAAATACCAAAGATCTGATAATCTAATTTCATAGCTTGGTTATATTATTATGGCCATATTAGCAATTGTAGTCTATAGCGGTCTAGAACATTTTTAACATGAACACGCCAAATACGCATCGCTACTTTCATTGCCAGAAATCATTTATGGTGGGCTGAACTAACGGAAGCTTCAACAAAGTATTCAGGAGTTTAGATGCGCCCGGATTTCTGAGTTAAGCCCGGAATTGAGTGTGTCTGTGAAACTTTTTGCTCAATTATCCAACCCGGGTTTATGAAGCAACCGTAACGCATCGTTATGTAGACTTTTACACGTTATTGTTTTACTATGCCTCTAAACGTTACTTTGACAATGCTATTTTCAAAATGTGAATCGTTGAGATAATATTTCAGAACAGCTCTAGCACATTAGTTGAGGAGACTGTTTGTGTGTTGCAAATCAATAAGAATTGTGCAAGTTATACCACATAGTTTGAAAATGGAAATATACTGCAATTATAATTATACTTTTTATCGTATTGGGTGTCAAGTGGACGTTGAATATGTTCAATCGCGAATGCCATCAGACACTTGAGACATGAGGTCAAAATGTCTACTAGTTTGAATTTTACACTTTAAAACAAATGCAAGATTGTTCGTGACCGCAGGCCGGACTTTGATACTACCCGGGTTGGTTCAAACCGCGTCTCACCACCAGTACTTATTATATTTTCTCTAGCTATTTTTGGATTTGGCACCCGTTTAATACCAGGTACACGGTTCGTTTGCAAACCACGCTAATTTAAAAAAATCGTTCTTTGCTACCAAAAGCTCATTCATCCGGATGGCTCCCTCCACGGTGTTTCCCGAGCGCTATGACATGTCCTTCTTCAAACGAGGCTTGTGGAGAGTATTAACGGTAGGCAGCGGCTTGGCTCTGCCCCTGGCATTGCTGAAGTCCATGGGCGACGGTAACCAGTCACTATCAGGTGGGCGGTATGCTCGTCTTTTTTAGCTCTCCTTCCAAAATGTCAAGGATTTTAATAAATTATGACTAGCAAATTATTATTTGCCGTCAATAAATGTAATTTCAACCCTTTCAAGGCTTGTAATATCAACGCTTTCCATTTCTTAAGTATCGGCTATCTTAACTCCGTTGCCAAATCAATCCTGCGTACGTTGTGGGTTAGTATCTACATAATATTACGTTGCAAGCTTACGTTCCCAAAAGAGGTCAACGTAGGCATTTCAGAGCGGACAGTTGTCGGGCAACGATCGAACACGAAATTGATATTGGCGGAGTCACTGTGAAAGGCACCACGTGACACGGCGGTAAAAATAACACCCTCTAGGCAAGATCTCGCAATAACTAGTTGATTTATGAAATTTATTTCGTACTGCATCAAACGACAACTCACTTCGTAGTTATTATCATAATTTGTTCTGTTGCATTGTAGTGTATTTTTCAAATTCAAGGTAGTAAGTACATTTCACATGACAAAAGTTGTAAATAGGGAAATACAATACATAGGGATACAAATATTCACGATTGACTTCCGCGTTGAAGGAATAACATCGTGTAATAAAAATCAAACCCGTAAAATTATGATTTGCATAATACTAGGTGGTAGGCCTCTTGTGAGTTCGCACGGATAGGTACCCGGCTATTTTGCGTGAAGCAGTAATGCGTTTCGATTTGAAGAGTGGGACAGCCGTTGTAACTATACTGAGACCTTGGAACGATATCTCAAGATGGGTGGCGCATTTACGTCGTAGATGTCTATGGGCTCCAGTAACCACTTAACACCAGGTGGGCTGTGAGCTCGTCCACCCATTTAAAGAATTAAAAAAAAGGGTATTCGTTTTATATTTGCTTTATTAGGACAAGTCACGGCTCACTTAAAATTAAGTGGTAAATGGAGGCCATAGCCATCACTGTCACCCGCCTTGAAACATAATGTTAAGTCGAAATTCCATCTTAATTAGTACAGCAACTGCCTCACCCTTCAAATGAAAATGCATAAGTACGTAGCGCCAGAGATGACAGGATCAACGCGGATAATCTTAGATATGTACCCGTAATTTAGGAAATCTAAATTAAAAAAATCAAGTTTTCTTCTAATTTATTATATTGTCGTCCTCGTAATTACCCAAATATCCGATATAGGTAAAACACAGAAATTACCGATTGTTTGGTGTGAATTTACGCTGATTGTTATCTTTTATCTGTCCTTATTATCTGTCAAACTGTTTCCAATTTATCACTCTTTTTAAGCTATTGCATAGATTTTATCGCGGGTCTTGAGCGCGGCTTGAGGGCGGAATCGTGAAATTCCGTAAAAAAAAAAACCTTCCGCCCCTCACTACGCCCACTATGTAGTAGACATGTGTAAGTAATGCGAGTGATATTACTCCGGTAATATTACTCTACGATGTAATGCAACATCACACATTACGCGAAGGAAACAAACATCACACTATCACCCAACATGTTTCTTTCTTTGTCGTGTAATGTTGCATATTACACGAACGGAACCGAGCGAGCGAGACAGACCGATCGACCAAAATAAATGAGCAAGCGACACGGAATTATTCCTAGTGATTTTGAACCGTATGCCCTGGCCGCTAGGTACATTTTTATACCTATGGTACGTCTGAATTTTAATATAGGTATTTGTGTTTATATTTTTCATGCGGCCAGCCAGTAGTTCCCCGCAAGTAGTTACTTAATTTTTAATTCGCAACTTTTGTAAAATCGCTAGTCGCTCGTAATTGTTTAGTAATATTTCATATTAATTTTTGTGTTTGAATTACTTAAGCACTTGTTTGAAAATAGTTTTATTATATGTTTAATGCGTGTTTAATAAGTGAAAGAAAGAACGGCGTCTAAATGAAAGTACAGTCCTCTTTGGATGCACTTTGAGGAGACTGCTTCGAAACAATGCATCTACTGCTCTCGTATATTAACATTATTGTCGAGCTCAATTTGCAGTCTAAGTCGCCATATGAAATCCGTTCATCTCGCAATAAATTATATTAAGTAAAAAATAAAATTATTATATTATTAAGTAAGTCAATCTCTGTCAAGTAATTTAACAGTGTATTACAATACAAAGTTCATACTTTGTATTGTAATACACTACTGTAATGACACACCCGAATCATTACTTAAGTGATGTGTTCATACACATGTGTATAGATACAATGTATTCGTCGTCACAGTATCTATTGAACGCACCGAGTAATGTTAAGAGTGATGTGTAATGTTTTCGAGTAATATCACCTGTCTGTAAAAGTGATGTCATATCACATTACATTGGCAAGTGATGTTTTGCGCAAGTCTACTATGTAGCTCACGTTCAACACATTCACACGTTGCGCTTGTGTAGTGTTTAAAGTAAGAAGTCTAAACACCGATTTATGTACTATCAAAATATGAGATATAATTTCGTGGGTAACACAACGATAGCGCGATTCAGCTTTTGAGTCAAGCGCCATCGGCGACAAACGGAATTGTAAAATAGAAAATTATGTCACATTACAATGCGTTGGGCGTGCCATTTTCTATCGCTTAGTCGAAGAATTTTATTACTACTCATTCAGTGATTGGAGTGGCATTAAAAATAAACTAGCTAAACCGTTGATTCTGGGCGAATGAGAGTTAGAACTAGCATCCAAAGGCGTGTCTTTATCCCATGTAGCGCCCTCTAGTGAGTGCGCGGTCAAAATGGAATACTCACAATGTAGCAGATTCATTGAAATTCAGCCCACTAAGTTTCTCGCCAGATGTTATTTTATTGTTGTTTTAATATTAAATTATTATTGTCGATTTATAATTGCATAGGAAGGGTGGTAGTCCGGACAGTTAAACCTAGCCTAGTTAGACACCCTAATACCAGTAGTTACGCAGAATATAATATTTGCGGGTTTGATTTTTATGACGTAACTTCTTTCTTGACTATTTCGTCACTTAACGTTAAAGAGTACGTGTAACAAAATATTTCGTTTTAATCAATAGCTATTCATATTCAGTTAACACTTTTCAATACTTGTAACATCATTGAATATCCTATTCAATTTTGTGAGAGTAAATTCAAATGTAATGTGATACACAGCGTCAATATTGTAAATTATATTTCGCTTCTCCTACACCCTATTTCCCGTAGGGCTCTATCACAAAACAAACTGAACCTTAACTTAATTGACGAAGTTCTATTTTTGCTTCCGAACGTGTCGATTAGCTGCAATAACTTTTAATATTCAATTACCCGCCATTTACAAAAGTAAAACAATTTGAAATCGATCAAAGGAGAACTCCGACGAATTCAAATATTCAAATTAGCTTTTCATCAATTTCCAAGCTAACGAACAATTGGGTACAAAGTAAATTATTTTGATTGCCTTTTCTTTATACGGCTGCTGGCCGCAACTAGTTAGGTAACAAGAATAATCTATCAAAAGAACACAATAGAAATAGTTGCTTTAACTTTTTAAGCTTCATCCTGGTAATTTGACTTGCGTTGGCAATGACCGGGGTAAGTTAACTAATAAAACTACAATAGTCTAGTATTATTTTTCTTGCATTCGTCAACGCTTACCTGGTGTTATATATTCATATCAATACATAGCAACATAGATCTACATTACTCAATATTTATTGTAAAACGGCTATCCTACCTTTGCAACCCAACAAGACGATCTCTTCTCGGTAGAAGTAATAATGACAGGATGGTTTTTATTATATAATAATAATAATTGGGATATTATTTACATTAAAACTTCCAATAGAATCTATATAGCAGTAACTGTAGTAATTTCCAGGAACTAAGACATCTGTAAGCTACAAGACGTGAACTGTATTTATAAATTTAACTGCACTATATTATTATATTGAAACGAGATCATACGCCAAAAAAATGTATGCCAAACTGGGATGGCCTCCTACGCCGTACTAGATGGCCGACGTTCCAAAGTATTATTTTCGCCTTGAAGGCTCCATCAATAGGCGTCGTTGGTCATGTGTCTGGTTGCAGTATTGGAACCTACTTACCCCTTCCCTGGCTTCTGACCTCAGGGAGGATCGGATGCATGGCGAGAATGCATGGGAGTTGTTTCATGGGCAGGGCCCTAAATACCATCCTTGGGTCCAGAATCCAATCCTAATATCCGCGGATCGTCGAGTCCCACATACCCCGCGCGCCCTTTAGCCGTGGGGACCTCGTAAGACCCTGGCCCAGAAAATATTCCTCTTGCGTTGTGGATGCCAAAACAACCACAAACAAGATATGAACAAGTACATCCCGCATAAGAAATCAGGCTCGTTTATAATCAAATACGAATTAAAACCGTAAGTGTTCTAAAAATGTTTAAATCTAGCTAACAACTCAAACTGTCTATTATCGTTTAAAAGAATCGAAACACTTTAGTCTACTTAATAAATTAAACACTATTGTCTTGAATTAACTATCGCGGCAAAGGGGTAAGTAGCATTTCATTTAACAATTCGTAGCATCGCGAGTCGGAGGAGGCTTTTAGTAACGTGAAAAATTAACTTCATGCTTGGACGAATTCCAGTCCTCTTTACAAACGATTTAAGCTTCGTAGCGAAACGAAGCGGGATTATTTCGGTGTTCGGTTCTATTGTTTTTATTTTTGTGAGCGACCGTACCGTACAGTCGGGCGAATAAATTTTAATTTACGTTAAATTTTAGGTCGGAACGTTTCGTCGATTACGATGTTCTCTCGTTGCGAGTTAATGTTTTTGTTGACTCTTTTTTTTTTTTTTTTTTACCATCGTTATCCCCTTTGCGAAACAGCTTTGAGTGCTCTGAATGAATCTGACAAGAGCACGTGTTATTGATGATTTTAAACTCGTTCGCCTGATGGAAAACAATATTGAACCAACCGTGCACTGAGACCAAAGCAAATCGAAAAGCTATTATATGGAATCTTAATTAAATAAACCATTATTTTGGGAAAACAAAATCCGTCTTTCAGGGAGCGAGTGTCATTGCACGCCACACCAACGGTCCAAACGGTCCTTACGGTGGTAGGACCTCTTGTGAGTCCGCACGGGTAGGTGCCACCACACTGCCTATTTCTGCCGTGATGCAGTAATGCGTTTCGATTTGAAGGGTGGGGCAGCCGTTGTAACTATACTGGAGATCTTAGAACTTATATCTCAAGGTGGGTGGTGCATTTTCGTTGTGGATGTCTATAAGCTCCAATAATAACTTAACACCAGGTGGACTGTGAGCTCGTCCATCAATCAAAGCAATAAAAAAAAATAAAAAAAAATGTTCGGAACTTGCAAATGTAAGTAGCGCGATTCGGGATTTGCTCAAATGACTTATATTCAGTGACATCTACCGCTACAGAGACTGCTTTTTTGCAAAAGTTTAATTAATTTTAAATCATCATGAAAATCAGCACACAGACATCCAATGCTGGAGATATGCCTTCCCTGACATTCGCCACAATGACCAGTCTTACCCACATTCAGTGAATTCCGATGTAAGTATCTCTTTAATGTCTAGATAGTATGTATTAAGTCTTAGTAAATAAATTATTTACTAAGACTAATAAAATAATAAGACTAATAATTACTACTTATAAACTCAGATCCCATACAATTTATCGTCAGAAGTACTAATGGTACTTTTAAAGTTGCATTAATTAGAATATAGAATTCTAATAAAAACTGAGGAAAATAAAAATTAACATTCGTCATAAAAATGAAGCAATCCAACAAAGCCTTTGTAGTGAAAGAAATGGACACATAAAAGAGTTGGCAACACAGAAATGGAACTTTAAAAAAATACAAGACATGAATGAAATCGTTACTGGCAATTCAGTTTTTTTTTGTCATAGGCGGAGAGCACTTCACGCTCTCGCAATTTGAATAATCTTCAAATTGTTCAATCAAAATTGTATTTATAAGACTTACGTTTTGTTTCGTTTGAATGAAAGCAAATATTTTCCAAATAAACTTATAGACATTGCAAAATTTTCGCAGCCTAATCCGGCCTAGAATAAAACGCCAAAGTCTCAACTGTAACATTTTACAAAGGGCGCATTCTTTGATGATTGTTCTATTTTGTCGTTTTCGCTTTTGTAGGCAAACGAGCATACGGCCCA
Source organism: Bombyx mandarina (assembly GCF_030267445.1). Classification (NCBI taxonomy): domain Eukaryota; kingdom Metazoa; phylum Arthropoda; class Insecta; order Lepidoptera; family Bombycidae; genus Bombyx; species Bombyx mandarina. Next base: position 7,192,721 of record NC_143222.1, on the reverse strand, counting down.
CCTAATGGTGAGTGGAACCATCGATTGACTTGCGATGGATGGATGGACTTTAGCAACGCCAGGGGTAGAGACAAGTCGCTGCCAACCGCAGATTGTCTATTTTGTGACAGAAATAAGAAAGAAGGTCACACCCATCTATGCGTACACACCACTACGTATTTGCATAAACAATAATATACACTTATACAAATCTGTTGATAGCACGCTAAATAGAAATAAAATAAACATGGCGCGTAACGGAAGAAATTAAGATGGCGCGCAACCGAAAACGTTACATACGTTTTTTCGTTCCTACGTCGATAAAGAAGTTTCACTTCAAAAAAATATTTTAATATTTCCATCTGTATCTGTTTGCGTCGGCTAATCTCCAGACTGGCTGGGCCGATATTGAGAGGATTTTCTTTGACAGTTAGCTAATGCTATACGGGGTAACTTAGAAGCTAGAAAAAATATTTTGTTTCCGCAATAATAACAGCCCATGAAATTGGGAGCAAGTATAAATTCATATAGAGAAGTTTTATTCATATCAAAAACCACAGCAAAACGTGCTAAAGTTTAACTAGTATGCACTAGTAAAAAATGTCTGTTTTTCTTCTATTTTGCAAAATCTGTAACTAAAATTCTTCATTAACATCGCTATCATCATCGAGGGAGAGGGCAAGCTGATGTGAGACTGGGCTGGACTTACAGACTGTAGAACCGATGATCGCTAAAATGCAAGTCACGTAAATGCTTATTATAATTTTACGACATATAAATGAGATTTCATATTTACGTCTTCGAATTTTAATTACACACAACTTTTCTAGGCAACTTTTTTTAAGTGTTTATTTGTAAAAAAATTGTTTTTAGTAATAATATCGCCTATCGTACTAACTAATTACTTGTTACTAGTGTATAATAATTATTTTTTGTCACATTGGCTTTGAATATGGACAATGAAATGTCGTCATGATAATCGCCTTATCGTTGCTGCCGCTGACTACTCCCCGAATCCTGATCACGTAGGAGCAAGTCACCGTCGTCGCCCTAGACACGTCCTTACGGATCCATCAGATCCAATAACTCTTGCATTAGATACCTTCAGCTCTAACACTAGGAGCAGGCTGAGGAACCCCGGTAACCGTACTCGTCGAACTCGACAAAGAAGTCGAAGTGCAACCTAACCCATGCATCAGCCCGCTGAGTTTCTCGCCGGATCTTCTCAGTGGGTCGCGATCCCGATCCGGTAGTAGATTCATTCGCGAAGCATTGCTCTTGAGTTGTTAGGTCTCCTTCGGTGGCGCTCGGGCAGTTGTTAGCAAATCCCAGCCCACCTGGCTGAGCCTTTGCTCGCCCACCTGTCCTGGTGAAGCTGGAAAGGCCTCCGGGCCACCAGTAATCTTTCAATCATAAAAAAAACCAATGAAATGTAAAAAATTACGATGAACTTAAATATTTTCATCGGTACATCTATCTATTAATACGTGAAGCAAAAACTTTGTACCCCTTTTGACGAAAATTGCGCCGACGGAGGAGTATGAAATTTCTCACACTTCTAAAGAATATAGAGAAGGAGTGCAGAATTTAGAGCAGTGCAGAAGGAGCATAAAAAATACATTAATTCAATAAAAAAAACATTACACAAACTACTACGTGTATTTGACACACACACACACACTCATGCATACTATTTGTTTATTGTCAAACTCTTCTTAAAGTCTGGTCAAAGTGAGAATGGATTAATATTGTTTGTCTTTAATATTATTTGTCTATAGTGTAGTCTTGCTGAAATCTGTGGTTATAGAAGTATAGTCTTTGACAATATAATCATAAGAGTGTTATATTATTTCAATAAATTATAGTCGAAATTCGACTTAGTACTTCGACGAAGTAATTGAAAAAGTATGTGTAAAGACAAGATCAAGTTTTCGTATCAAGAATATTAAATAGGAATCGAAAGTAATTACCGCGCAACTTCATCCAAACTCACTCACATCGGTAAATGCAGTTCTGCTTCGCTAGAAAAATAAAACTCCCTTAAAATCTTGGAGTATTTTGACTTCATGTTTCAAGTTTTGACCGTGCCTTATAAATAATTACGTAAGCAGAATTCTCAAAACTCGTACGGCTTTTGTAAATCAACTCTAATTGTCGGTGAGCTATTTAATCAAAATTTAAGAAAACAGGCTAAGAGATCTCGAAACAAAAGCGGTTGATATAAGATAGGGTCATATAATATAACAGTTTTATGGCATTTCGAACTGGAATACATCATTTTTCGCGTTAGGAAAGTCAATACGGATGATATGCCCTATCAACCATAAACAATATGATGTATCTATCTTCTATCTATCTATATATATAAAAATGAAACCCGTTTTCCGTTGTCACGACATAACATGAAAACGGCTTGACCGATTTGGCTAATTTTGGTCTTGAATTATTGGTGGAAGTCCAGAGAAGGTTTAAAAGGTATAAAAATATGAAAACTCTCGGAATTAAATAAAAATAACAATTTTGTTTTCCCTTTGACGTGTCCCCCGTCGGACGGATTCCTTTTGTTTGTTTTAAGTTTATTCTATATAACAGTTCAGGTATTTTATTTATCGATTGAGGCACTACGAAGTCTGCCGGGTCAGATAGTATTATATAAAAATGAATTGCTGTTCGTTAGTCTCGCTAAAACTCGAGAACGGCTGGACCGATTCCGCTAATTTTGGTCTTGAATTATTTCTGGAAGTCCAGAGAAGGTTTAAAAGGTAGATAAGTATGAAAATGCTCGGAATTAAATAAAAATAACAATTTTGGTTTTCCTTTGATGTCTCCTTCGTCGGACGGATTCATTTTGTTTGTTTTAAGTTTATTTTATACAAAAGTTAAGGTCTTTTATTTATCGATTGAGGCACTACGAAGTCTGCCGGGTCTACGAATTCTGCCGGGTCAGCTAGTTTTTAACAAATTCGTGAAAACAAACTTTAGAAAATGCGGAAAAAAAATCCAAAACATTTCCATTTCACCTCGGATACTGAGAAATAGTTAATTGGCTCCATTTTAATGTGCAAAGTCGAAAGCGAAAAAAGTTTAAGCATTTTCGTCGCTTTCGTTCTAAAAATGCGAAACGTACAGAAAGCATTTTAATTTCAAACTCTAAAATGAGCAAGAATTTTCGCGTGTATACTGAAATATGCATAGATGCTAAAACCCGATTACAGTATCTCTTGCACAAAGCAACCAGATGGCCCTGCGAGAAAATCTCATTTTTTCCCGTCTACAATGAAAAACCTTAAAAGCAACTTTGAAATTAATCCCGCAAAAAGTATGCCATATCGCTCGCGGTGTATCTTTTTCTCGTAAAAACTGAACGTAATCATTTCAAGATTTCATTTACAAGGACACTTATGAATTAAACGTTGATACGTTTGTTATTGGTGGTAGGACCTCTAGTAAGTCCGCGCGGGTAGGTACCACCGCCCTGCCTATTTCTGCCGTGAAGCAGTAATGCGTTTCGGTTTGAAGGTTGGGGCAGCCGTTGTAACTATACTTAAGACTTTAGAACTTATATCTCAAGGTGGGTGGCGGCATTTACGTTGTAGATGTCCATGGGCTCCAGTAACCACTTAACACCAGGTGGACTGTGAGCTCGTCCACTCATCTAAGCAATAAAAAAAAATTATGATCAATAGATGGCACATCGGTGAAAACCGCCAATAACAATTAAGTAAGTATATAATTAAAATTACGGCTGAACTGAACATCGCAAATTGCAATCTACAATTTTTGTTTTACACTCAAAAATTTTACATGAAAAGACGAGAATATAACATATAAAACTTTTCACAGCGTATTTGAGAAAGAAAGAATCCAAACACTATTACAAAAATTTCCGATAGTGGTTCGAAGGAAAATAGTTGGTTGTCCCCAAAACACGTGACACACGGCAACGACGAACGTCTAACAGGATAGCTAGCAAATTAACTAGTTCTTATTATTTTGATTATGATGAAAGATAGTTACAATCGATAACTGTTTTCACAGCCCATTTGATTTTAATTAATTACCGGAGATATAAAATTGAAAACTCAACCAAACTGGTACCATAGCTGTAGTACCATTTAAATGAGAATGCACAATTACCTAAAAATAGGATGAAGATATTATCAATATTGACGATGTTGCCGCCATAACATGTACACAGAAGAGTCTCACGTCTTCTATTACGTGACTAAATTAATCTTATTATATCGTTATTGTCCTATCAATCTTATTATAATCCTTTGAGCAGATAAAAAATTATGGTTATTACAAATATGCTTATTATCATAGTTGCTACTATGAGCAATTTTTACTTAATTTGTTTATACAACAAAGTGTCATGGTTGTTTATCATACAAGCTACGAGTATATTCATTATTCGCAATTAACTAGTTCACATCAGAGCACGTTCCAAGAAACTTGTGTTCTATTTGGTAATATCAATAATGTTTACCAATAATACTAAAATAAATTAACAATAACTTATTATTATAATAACAATTTAAGTATTACGTAGTGTGCGCATCTATTAATTGTATTTCGCTATTAGCTCTATCCAGAACGTCAATATGTTGATCAGTCTTACAAAATGAAGTGGCACTTCTGTCTACCATAAAGCTGTGTTATATAACAGCTCACTGGTGGTAGGACCTCTTGTGAGTCCGCGCGGGTAGGTACCACCACCCCGCCTATTTCTGCCGTGAAACAGTAATGCGTTTCGGTTTGAAGGGTGGGGCAGCCGTTGTAACTATACTTTAGACCTCAGAACTTATATCTCAAGGTGGGTGGCGCATTTACGTCGTAGATGTCTATGGGCTCCAGTTACCACTTAACACCAGGTGGGCTGTGAGCTCGTCCACCCATCTAAGCAATAAAAAAAAATCTGAAAAAAGATGAAATTTGTCACTACAGACGTTGTTCAAACTGTGTTACCATACGTAACAACACTACGTTGTAAACATTTTAAAGAGAAAACGAAGCGGTTTCAGAAATTGCTGTTCTCTATTTCGGTCGATGCTTTCCAAATATAAACCTAGCTTACATTGCAGTATTGAAGCTCACAGTGTATATTACAATTAAGCACATCAACATCGTCCCACTAAAACGGAAAAAATTGTTATAATAATGTGGACGACATTATAATTAAAAATTGATTTGTGTATAATAAAAAAATGATAAATTATTTGTTGTATATAATATTATGTGTTGTGTTCTTTTTTATTTAGAAATTTATTACAGAAGTCAAACCGAAAAGCACATCCCGTAGTAAAATTTTTTTTGCACTGTTGGAACAAGGAGTTAAATATTATTAATTAATTAAATTAAATTGTTTTCAATACATAATTATAAATTAGATTAGATTTAATTAATTAAATCCCAAATTTTGAACAAATAGTACTACTACAACACAGTGTTATAAATTAAATTTCATTAATAAAATATCATTAAAATTATCTATCATATCATTTAAATTATCATTTAAAAATATAAAACAACAATTTACGAAGCACTTGAACAACGTTTAAAATCGAATGCGCCGTAAGCGATACCTATTTCTATACAATTTTAAAATGCAAAATTGAATTAACACTAAGAAATATCCAAATTTGATGCATGCAATAACATAGGTAATATGAATATATTCCGATGGCTAAGCCAAATAGTTATGTATTGTATTTTAATTACTTATATAGTTAGTTGTAGTTTAAAATTGACATCTCATACTTAGTTATAGGCATTTAAAGACCGACCTAACACAGAGCTGACGTATTGACATTTTTTTTATAATCAGCCCTATTTGCATTAAGAGATTTTCACTGACTTCTAACCTATCCCAGTCACTTAAAGAGCTCCTGGAAATAAATTATCCTTAACATAAAAAAATTAAAAAAATATCCTAGTGAGCAAACTTATGGCCCCCCGATGTAACTATACTTGAGACCTTAGAACTTATATCTCAGGATGGGTGGCCCATTCACGTTGTAGATGTCTAGGGGCTCCAGTAACCACAAAAAAAAATGGGAATACATAATTATCACAATACGTGAGGTCGTCGTGCGCTCTTACGAGGCATTCTTTTTTTTTCTTTTTTATTGCTTAGATTGGTGGACGATCTCACAGCCCACCTGGTGTTAACAGTTATTACGATAGTTCAAATTTAACAAAAAATATTTGTGATAAAAAATCGTGACAAATATATTACCGACCTTCGAACGGACATAAAAACTTGATTTTTAAGACGTGCTTTAATTAAAACTGAGCTACATTCACAAGTCCCTAAGTCCGATTATGGTTTGTCTCGGATAATTCAATTCAACAGGTCTTTTTCAACTCCGCATATTGTAAAGGGACATCTTGAAATGGTTTTAGTGCTGTTCAGAACTTTCTGTTTCATAACTTTTTAATTTAGAATGATTTAGGTGAATTTAAAAAATTAGGAGAACCGAAATACTTGGTCTGTTAATAGTATTTTTGCTGAAAGAGCTGGTTTGAAAAGTGTCATTAGCAGCAACTGTGCACCCGGTATAGTTGACTTCAAACGATGTCAGTGATCGCGTACTATGAGACAGGCCGAGAACTAATCAGTCATCAATAGAAAATTAGGAATCTCAATCCACACCTCAAATGGGAATCCATAGTAAAGTATGTGTAAGCGATCCCTGCTATACTATAAAAATGTCGGTACTCAGTTATACGGCGCCACCAAATTTTGGTATTAAAATATAGTTATAAAAGTGCCAAAAAAACAAGAGCTAAAATGTACATAAATCACATCTTGGATAAATCATCGACATGACTATTAAACTTTTCATCCGGATTCGTTTCATCTATAAAGTTGGCCATACCTTCCATTCCTCGGCAAAGCACCTGAAATGAGGGAAGTCAGCGAACTTTTCTAATTTTCCAATAAAACTTATACATTCCTACAGCATCGTATTCGAAGTTAAGTTCCGAGATGACGGGCGGTGTCGTTAATTAAAACTGCGGAGACATTTATTGGAAAATGATAAATTCAATTTTGAGATCGCTTTTTTGTAGATTTATTAAAAGAAGGCATTGTATTTTCTAGTATTTCTTTATTCCATATTGTTTTTTGTTCGAAGGATCCCACCCAACTGGACAGCTGAAAAACCTAACGATAATTAAATGACATTACGCAGAAAGTATTTCTAGAAGCTCTCAATCCTACAAGACGAAGACCGATACGTGATTTTGACCGGCCAAAATAAATGCCCTCTTTAATATTTTATAAGCAGTCACGTAAGGAACTGATGAGAAGGCCCGTGTCCATTTCGTGAAAAAGTCAATGCCGAGATGCCGATTTTTTTGCTGCCTCCCTTGAGGTTCCTTTTGTTCGACCTCTTTAATGCCATCACCCGAAATGAGGATCTATTCGAATGCTCTGTGCCATTTAGGTACGTTTCTGTGTTGTAGTAAAGGAATTGGATTTCGGACGAGTTTTGGTCGCGTAGTCCATCTCATGTTTATTGGTATGCAGGGATTGTATAAAAAATAAAATGTTAGACTGGAAACATTTGAATTTATCAGAGCAGTCATATAAATGTTTAAAAAAACATTTATAAATTCCTCAATTAATAGGTTCTCAGACCAATACCCAGAGTTATAAAGTTACATAAAAAAAATTATGCCTATCCAAAGATGAAACACGCTATAATCGCGTGACTTCGAGAGTTTTAAGTAACGTACGTTTTGCGAGGCAATTTAATAAAATCAAACACGATTTCAACTTTAAACTGACATTACTCGATACGAAGATGATCTAACTTGTCTAATTTGTTATCCGCAGACATTTCCTCGGGTCGTTTTCGTAACTTAGCCGGCACATTTCCGACATCTCGAGACTTTCTAGACTATTCCATTCAAAGGAACGCTTATTTACTAAATCAGACGCGGCTCTATTTATTTCGTGATGCGTTTCAGGCGCCGTTTTCAAGGAGGCAGAGAAAAATCTAATTTGGGGAAATTTGGTTTTTCAACCACTTTTTTCCCGTGTTTATTGCTTTTAATAGCAGATAAGCATACCGGTGTATTTCCAATGCTCATGTTAATTAAGCACAATTAAACTGTTATCTATCACATGTATGCTTCAAGCCACGTCTGAAGAAGAAGAACACGCTATGTATTTGGAGGAAGGTTTATTTCAAAGCATGAATGTAAAAGTAAAAAAATATTTCTAGAAATACGTCGTGGGTGAGTAATGATTAGATCTTAATACCAAAAGAATATTGGTAGGTCGTTTTAATGTATAATTTGTCTGACATTGATAAACTCGGATATGATTCATTGAATTCAATAGAAACTTTGTATACTTCAGTTTAGCACTTCGGGTATCGATTCTGGTATAGCATCATCAACGGAAGGCATATCACGCGCTAGTAACGGCTACAAAGAATAACACATAAAAACAATACATTAATATTAATTGGTCTTTTATTATGTGTAGAAATCAAAAAAGATTTCGCAACTCATCAATTTTAAAATCATAATAAGCAAGCTTAGAGGTATAAAGGAAGTGAAACATGAATATTTTTTTATGTCTTTTAACATCAAAGCCGAAAATTGAATACGAAATAAATTAAAAATCTTGTCAAATCTGCGCCGTTCTTTAATTTCGTGAGCGAATTTATCTTTCTGGCCATCATCAAACTCGCAGAGAATTTTGGGCGTCACCAAAAGAAACTTACTTATTAAAAATCCGGGATTGGGAGTTGGCAAACAGCCAAAATAACTTCACCTGTAGCAGCGGAGGATATTTGCTAGAAATCAAAGTTTAACCGAAGTCTATTAATTTCGCGTTTGAGACTTAAACTATGATTTTAGTTGAAGTTCCGTTTCTATGGCAAGCTGCTGAAGTGGAATGATCGTTTGAAAGTATTGTTCGTTAAATAAGCACCTGGTGCATGTCATCCTAGAAATGACTTGCATTCGATCTGTAAACTTTAGAAGTACTGTAATTTCACTTACATTAATGCTCTGTAAACGCCTGGCCTAATTATTATTATATATTTTTTATTGCTTGATGGGCGGACGATCACACAGCCCACCTGGTGTTAAGTGCTTACTGGAGCCCATAGACATCTACAACATAAATGAGCCACCCACCTTGAGATATAAGTTCTAAGGCCTCAAGTATAGTTAGAACGGCTGCCCCACCCTTCAAACCGAAACGCGTTACTGCTTTACGGTAGAAATAGGCAAGGTGGTGGTACCTAACCGCGCTGACTCACAAGAGGTCCTACCACCACAAAATTACGGAGGTCGGAGCTTAAGGTCTTAAATAACCGAAAACGAATTTAAAGTTTATTGAAAATGAAATGGTTACAATTAAACTTATTGATTTATTTATTAAGCCTTTTAGTCCATGCAATTACATTTTTTTTTTTTTGTACATTTAGTTTATATAATATATGTATGGACCCCTCTCAGGTAAAGGCCTCCTCCAAAGATTTCCACTCTGCTTTATCTCTGGCGACATAAATCCAGTGTGGTCCAGCAACCTTTCTAATATCATCCTCCCAACGCGTGTACGGTCTGCCGACGCGCCGCTTGCCCTGTGGACCGTCCCATGCAGTTACTTTCAATGTCCATCTCCCATACCCGAGTCGTGCTACGTGGCCAGCCCACTTAAACTTCAGTCTTTGAGCATATTTGAGAGCGTCCACTGTTTTGGTTATGCTTCTTATCTTTGTATGGCGCACTCTGTGTGTCTTTTTTATGTTGAGCATGCTGCGTTCCATTCCACTCTGGCACGTTATTAATTTATTTTTAATGTTACTCGTAAATTTCCACGTCTGGCAACCGTATGTAAGACACGGCAATATACAAGTGTCCATGATTTTCTTTTTCACTTCTGTTGGCATGTTACTTTTCATTACTTCTCTGTAACTCCAGAACTTATTCCACGTAATTCTTGTTCTGCGCTCCACCTCTAGAGGCGGAGCACAATTAAACTTAAACTTAATTAATGCTGCTGGTCTGTCTTCGGATGATGTGAGTCCAAAAGTGCGGACCTCCTGTCTGGCTTCGAGACTTCCATGAGGTAAAGGTGCTGAATCGGCATCCCCCGCGTCAATGTGCCATTTACGTCATTGCATAGTTTCTAGAGTGTTGCAATTCTTTCTCAGCGTTCACGACGGTCACGTACGCCAGTGTATATATGTGGTAAAATTCCTATTGCATATCGGCATATTACATGGAACTAGGGTATATAACAACCTACTGGACTGTGACAACAGAGAGTTTATCAACACAGTTTGATTCTGAAATCTGTACCAAATCCGTTTAAATGATTTGACTGACTCGGCAACGCAGTATTTAGATCTCTATGTCAGTCAAAACATACATATTACAACTGGAAAAAAAAATCCTTTTATTTTCATACGTTAGTAATGCAGGACGTCCAGCAGTGAAAGTCTGTGGGCTGAAAGAGAAAGAGAGAGAGATAGAGAGAGAGAGAGAGGGAAATATCTGAACCACAACCAAATTTTTTTTTCATGCTTCCGCTGCACCTCTTACGAGGATTCCGAGGGTGAATGGAGTATGTAGATCTTGACGATCTGCAGATGTTGAGAACGGACCGTAGGCCCATGAATGTGTTAGGGCCAACCCACCAAAAGACTCTCCTTGCACTCTCCCACCCAACGTCTGATCTTCTTCCGAGGTCAGAGCGACCATCAACGATCACTACAACCAAACCTGACACTAATAGTATCAATTAGCTTTGAATTTAAAAAAAGAATTGTCATTTCAAAGAATTGAAATTCAAATAAAACAGTTTTAGAATTTTTCAAAAGAATTTTCCAACGTTCTTTTTACTAGTAATGTTTATTATTTATGATTCGCGGTGTAAAGTCTGAGATAAGATAAGAAGAAAATAGATAGTGTTCATTTCGTATCTAAGACTTTGACTATAGATCAAAGTCTATAGAAATCTCCGAACCTAGTACACTCAATTTCTAAGTTTGAGCAGGGAAAGTCGAAATGTCGCTCTAATGTGCAATCTACATTAAACTTTAAGTGCCATAGCTCACGGCGTATTTTAAGCGCGCAGTCGACGCGCATTTGACCCGCGTATACGCGCTTCAAACGAGATTCGAACGAACCGTCGTCGTGGCCTAACGGATAAGACGTCCGGTGCATTCGTGTTGAGCGATGCACCGGTGTTCGAATCTCAAGCGGGTACCTATTTTTCTAATAAAATACGTACTCAACAAATGTTCAGGATTGACTTCCACGGTGAAGGAATAACATCGTGTAATAAAAATCAAACCCGCAAAATTATAATTTGCGTAATTACTGGCGGTAGGACCTCTTGTGAGTCCGCGCGGGTCGGTACCAGCACTCTGCCTATTTCTGTCGTGAAGCAGTAATGCGTTCGTCTTGAAGGGTGAGAGAGCCGTTGTAACTATACTTGAGACCTTAGAACTTATATCTCAAGGTGGGTGACGCATTTACGTTGTAGATGTCTATGGGCTCCTGTAACCGCTTAACACCAGGTGGGCTGTGATCTCGTACAGCCATCCAAGCAATAAAAAAAAATTGTACAATGGCGTCGGCCCCTTCCTACACACTTCATAGCCGATAAAAACGCGCTTCACACAAACGCAAAAATCGGCATCTACGGCGCGTTTTAAATACGCCGTGTGCTAGGGGCCTAAACGTAATATGATATTTTCTTCTTAAACATTATTTTTTCGCACTTTATCAAAAATGATTGATGCAACGCCACTCCACTTCCAAGGTTCAAGTCCGATTGGAGACGGATAAAACATGCCCATAAAATCTTATCAATCACAAAAAATGTACGGAGGAAATACGAAGTACCGCAGACTGACAGCTGACTTATTTCTAGGACAGGCTGTTTTTATACCAGATGGTACCTACCATCCATTACGTTCAGTTTCAATTGTTACGGACTGTATCTTCTCTCAATTAAATGAAGACCGCAAAATAAATGTCAATTAAGTTTTTATATGTATTCCTAGTTATTTTTACGGCTTAAATTCCCGTTTTGTGATTTTCATTTTATGATTTCTAACGTTTCGAATACTTTTTTTTTTCTTTATGGCAATATTTCGAATACTTTAAGGTTTTTGTAGAGGTTTAAGATTTAATTCTTCGACATTTGAATATTGTATCTACTGTGTCTACTGTCAAATTATATATCCATACTAATATATAAATCTACAGTGGTTTTTACGGATGTTCCGTTATAACTACTGAAGCATGCATCCGATTGACTTGAAACTTGGTATCCATATAGAAAATACATGTACTTAATGGATAGGCTAATATTTATATGAGTGTTGGACTCCCTACACCAGTTGCGAGGGCGTTAGTGATGAGAATCTTTGTGGGGGTGAAAAATAATAATGTTAATTTTAAATTCCCAGCGAAGCGGACGGGTACAGCTAGTAATAAATAATATTGACATTTTGCATTGTTCAAGGCACAGAAAGCACTAATAGTGTCTTGAGCTCTGGCAGTCTGACTTGAGTTTTCTTAAACAAGATCCAAGCAGTCCAGGCGTTACATAATTATTAACTATTTATGTTAAAATTAGGTTTTTTTTTTTTGGTTCAGTGGCCCCTGGCGAACGCGAAAATAATCAATGCGAGATTAATAAAATAGCTTTACCAGTCGCGCAAAATGCTCAAAACACTATATTGCTAGCTGTATCACAGCAGTAGTTTATTGTTCATAGAAAGCTGCTGCCTTATCTTCTCAAAATAAAAGATGTGAGCTACTCACAAAGCGATGAATCCTTGAGAAATATTTCTAACTCAACGACAATCTCTGACACTTCACTTAAGACTTTATTTATATTGAGTATTTGAGTCGTCTATTATCAAAGGTGGCAATCTGTGCATTTGGACAAAAAAATGTTATTGATATGTCAATACAGATTGAGTTGAATATAATCGTCTCCTTCAAAGAATACGGTTCAAAACCTGCATTAAATAAAGGTTAATAGTTAGCCTGTTATTTATCTAAGATGTCGTTCCGAAGAGTTTTGTGACTGCCAATGGAATACAAAGTCAATAATTCGTTTTTCTGATTTACCAATAATTATCCAAAAGTCAGATTGCCGGCTTTGATAATAGTCGACTCATTTACTAACTAGTTTTGCTAGGAACATTGCTCTTGTAAAAGGGGTTAGGGGTATCTTTAATCCTAGTGAATGATAGTTCAGAACTTTTTCGATCATTTTCCAAAACCTTCATATCGTTCCACTGACGTCATTGTTAAAAGAATCGCCAATGGCAAACAGATAAAAATAGAATCCGTATTATGAAATGCACGAATTAAAATCAACCTAAAAAAAAGCTGTAATTTTTGTTATTGATACAAATAGACCTCGTCAATCAATTAAACAAAAAAACGGTTGACAAAAACGAAAGAAATACCTTTAGAGTGCTGTTTTAATGCTTCTTTAAGAGCTAATAATAGCTGTTTCGATTTCCCCCATATATCTGTAAAAAATAAAACACATATTGTATAAGTTTTTTTTTATTTGTTTTTTTTATTTATTTTTTATTGTCGTTGTAGGCAGACGAGCGTACGGCCCACCTGATGGTAAGTGGTTACCGTCGCCCATGGACTTCAGCAATGCCAGGTGCAGAGCCAAGCCGCTGCCTACCGTATATAGATGGGCACATAAGCGAACAGCCATCACCGCATGGCACGTAAATGATGGATGGGAATCGATCATAAGACACACATAACAATCGTAAACATAAAGTTTTTATTAATATCCATATTACTGTGTAGCTTTTACTTGCGTAAAAAAAATAAAATTAATCCGTGTATAATATGTATAAGTTTGTACGCATAATGTCTACATTTTAAAACTCTTATAATTGAGTCGTCTATTTTATCAAAGGTGGCAATCTGTGCATTTGGACAAAAAAAAATTATTGATATGTCAATACAGATTGATTTGAATATAATCGTCTCCTTCAAAGAATACGGTTCAAAACCTGCATTAAATAAAGGTTAATAATTAACCTGTTATTTATCTAAGATGTCGTTCCGAAGAGTTTTGTGACTGCCAATGGAATACAAAGTCAATAATTCGTTTTTCTGATTTACCAATCATTGTCCAAAAGTCAGATTGCCGGCTTTGATAATAATCGACTCAATTGAGGTACATAGACATTTTTTTCTTTTTCAACGGATCATACACTAATTAAAAAAAATATAATATGAATACACTGGTAACGATTAATATTGTTATATACGCTTTCCATTGAAGATTCCCCAGAATACCTTTGGGGGAAACAACAAAGGAGAGATCTTCCACTGAGCGGGTAAAGTTGTTCAGTAAACCGACGGTCTGAATGTGTTATTGATTGGAACTTATATACGAGTATAAGCAAGCTTGAAAATGTTTAGCGGGATTCAGGCACCTGCCAATTAAATTCTGTTCTATGATAGCTGCTGTCATATACAAGAAAATGCTAAATTACTATTTATTTTTTTATTGCTTAGATGGGTGGACGAGCTCACAGCCCACCTGGTGTAAAGTGGTTACTGGAGCCCATGGACATCTACAACGTAAATGCGCCACCCACCTTGAGATATAAGTTCTAAAATCTCAGTATAGTTACAACGGCTGCCCTACCCTTCAAACCGAAACGCATTACTGCTTCACGGCAGAAATAGGCAGGGTGGTGGTACCTACCCGCGCGGACTCACAAGAGGTCCTACCACCAGTAAAAATATATATGAACATAATATATTTTCTACAATATCATCAATGTACAATATTGTTACTGGCCGATTTCTATTTATACTAGGTTTTATTTATATATAGATATTCTATACGTACAGTACTAGTTGGTTTATGATTTTTAATAACCAATTAACCGGAGGTGGGCTGTGACAATTACTGCGATACAAAATTAATTAAAATAATAATCACGAAAAATTACTAGTAATTTGTTTGAGTGCTTCATTGAAAATATCAAAGGCATATATTTTATTAAAATTATTAAGTAAATATAATATTAATTGTATCGAACATAATCCAAAAAAGGAATTCAATTAATTGAGTAGCATTCAAGCGAAAATATTTCAATACGAAAACTTTGTAAAGGATCGGGTAAACAAAATGAAGCTCGCGTTAACCTTTTAAAATTCATGAATAGATTCTAAAATATTTCATTTACCTTTCATACATATTTTAATAAAATGATTAGTTTCTCATAAACGAACAATTATCTATACTCATACGTATTATTTCACTTGTCTAATTTTGTTCACCTCTATATTATACTTAATCTGGCCATAAATACTGTTACAATTAAAAATAAACAAAATATTACATTTGAATTTGGAATCTGTCATTTTTATATTATGATTGGAAATTGAGTTTTCTCATTTTGGCGCCAATACATTGTACAATATTTTGCGATATTAAAATGGAGTGGGGTGATAAAGAGAACCGAGTCGCTGTGATTGCATTACACAAAGTAGGTATGGAGCCAAATGCAATTTTTAAAACTCTCCATACGCTTGGTATTAGTAAAATGTTTGTGTACCGGGCTATTAATAGGTGCAATGAGATCTCCTCTGTTTGTGACAGAAAAAGATCTGGCCGTCCACGTAGTGTTCGTACGAAAAAGGTGGTCAAAGCAGTAAGGGAAAGAATTCGAAGAAATCCTGTCCGAAAGCAAAAGATTTTATCTCGGGAGATGAAGATAGCACCTAGAACCATGTCGCGTATTTTAAAAGATGACTTAGGACTTGCAGCCTATAAGAGACGTACTGGTAATTTCTTAACTGATAATTTAAAAGAGAATAGGGTGGTAAAATTGAAACACTGAAGCGATACACAAAGAGAGGTCATAGAAAATTTTTGTTTACGGATGAGAAAATTTTTACAATTGAGCAACATTTCAACAAACTAAATGACTGTATTTATGCTCAAAGGTCTAAGGAAGCTTTCCAATTAGTCGACAGAGTGCAACGTGGGCACTATCCGACTTCAGTGATTGTTTGGTGGGGTATTAACTATAAAGGAGTGACTGAGCCATACTTTTGTGAAAAAGGTATCAAAACATCGGCACAAGTGTATCAAGATACCATTCTTGAAAAGGTAGTGAAGCCTCTTAACAACACCATGTTCAATAATCAAGAATGGTCCTTCCAGCAAGACTCGGCGCCAGGTCATAAAGCTCGGTCTACGCAGTCTTGGTTGGAAACGAACGATTCGGACTTCATCAGAGCTGAAGACTGGCCGTCGTCTAGTCCCGATCATAATCCACTGGATTATGATTTATGGTCAGCTTTAGAGAGTACGGCTTGCTCTAAACGCCATGATAATTTGTCCTAAAACAATCCGTACGATTGGCAGTGAAAAATTTTCCCATGGAAAGAGTGCGTGCTTCTATTGATAGCTGGCCTCAACGGACTGAATTGCAGACAATGGAGACCACTTCGAATAAGCTTTTTATACTTTAAATTGTTTTATATTTATGTATTAAACTAACACACTGTAAAAGTAATAAATGTTATTTACCATACAATGTTTTTTGTTTTCCTTTGTAACAGTATTTATGGCCAGACTAAG
This sequence comes from Bombyx mandarina, assembly GCF_030267445.1. Classification (NCBI taxonomy): domain Eukaryota; kingdom Metazoa; phylum Arthropoda; class Insecta; order Lepidoptera; family Bombycidae; genus Bombyx; species Bombyx mandarina. Next base: position 7,176,112 of record NC_143222.1, on the reverse strand, counting down.
TATACTAGCTTTTGCCCGCGACTCCGTCCACGTGGAATAGTTACTTTGTCATAATACTAAATTTTAGCCGCGATTTCATTTACGTAGAAAGTGAAAATGTTTTTGAATAATAAAATGTTAAAGACTTCAAAAGAGGAGGCTATCAATTCGACTACCATTTTTTTGTAGTTCCTCAGATTAGCACGTTCAAACAAACAAACAAATCAGCTTTATAATATTATAAGTATAGATATCTAGATATTTCATTCATTTAAATTACAAGCAATATATCGCTCGAATAACGATTATGTACTACTGCAAGCCAATTGAAATTTAATTAAAACCACTGGAGCAGTCACCCGTGACCACGAAAATTGTAAATTATTCAAAACGTCGAAATCACAATAAATAGGCGAGATTAAGCCGTAAAACTAGTTTTTATTGCGTTTATAACTCGCGATGAACGAAGGAGGAAACAATTCAGATGTTTGAACTATCAATAAATTATTGTATCTTAATAATATCAAGCTGACCCTGTTCGACTCCATTCTCAAAAGTGTCCTCCTGTACGGGTGTGAGACCTGGAGAGTGACCAAGACACTCACGAACCGAATGCAGGTATTTGTAAATAAGTGCTTGAGGTCGATACTCCGCATATTCTGGCCAGTCACTATCTCTAATAAAGACCTTTGGATTAAATGTGAGCTAAATCCCATCGCGCAAGACATTGCTCATCGGAAATGGCGTTGGATAGGACACACTCTACAGCGCAGCACCAATCGCGTTTGAGTGGCAACCGCTTGGCAGGAGAAGACCTGGTCGCACTGTACACACTTGGCGACGCACCGTGGAGTATGAGATGAGGACTGCCAACGTGACCTGGAGTGATGTCAAGGAGCAAGCGCAAGACAGGGTAAAGTGGAAACAACTTGTGAGGGCCCTATGTACCAGCGGGGTACCCTAGTACTACAACAACAATACAAACTTTTCAATAGACAATCGAACAGCGAAATGACTTCGGAATAGTTAGCTAATAAATTGCCGTCAACTTACATGTAATTGTAGCGAGCACTATTGTAAATATTTGATCATTTATAATAACAGTTACGACGGAGTTTCGCTTAGTTAACCTCTTCCGGTAGATAGGAGACAGAGGCAACTTTAGGAACATTAGTATGAAAATCGAATTACCTCCGGCCAAAGCGCACTTACTAACAAACATTATATTGAACGTGAAGACACTGTATTGGTCGTACGTGCTGCTTACATGGACGTAAAACTTTTATAGGACTCTTTTGATGAGCATTGCTGAGTATATAAAACGAGCCCCGTGTAAACGATAACGTGAATGTCACTACCTAATTCAAGACAAGAGACCAAACATTTAAGTTGAGGTAACTGACTTCCTACCCGTCAAACCGTAAATGCCTTTTTTACGGCTCTTAACAAGAGATAGAGATGTATGTATAAAAAACAGGAGATTAAACCTTAAAAGTATCTTTGAAATCTTCTATTTCTCTCTTCTATCTTCTCTATCTTCTTCAAACGAGGTTTGTAGAGATTATTAAGCGGTAGGCAGCGACTTGGCTCTGCCCATGGTATTGCTGAAGTCCATGGGCGACGGTAACCACTCACCATCAGATGGGCCGTATGCTCGTCTGCCTACAAGGGCAATAAAATTTATGATCAGTATAAACATTATGTCCTTCAAACTAAGTCGTTATAAGCAATAAAATAAATAAAAAGTGGAACGTTATATTACGTCCATGCTACATAATATCTATGATGCGGAGATAGGTTCTATAGTTATTGTAGTGCTCCTACACAATGCCTAGTACAGGTTCGTATTTGTTTAAGAATAATTTAATGGTGGTATTAGGTATGGGTCATGCTGCTTACAAACCGTTGAATTAAATGCGTTACACTTAGGTATAATACCATAGAGAGAAATAGAACACACGTGGAGATATACGTCGGAGGGTAGATCTTCCACCGAGCGGGTGATATTGCTCGGTAGACCGACGGTCCGAATGTTGTTTGGAACTTGTATATATGCAAGCTTATCTTGAAAATGTCGTAAGCGAGATTCAGGCATCTGTTAAATGTCTGGTGCTGTATGATGGCTACCCGGCACACACATAATACATAAGTACTATAAATATGTATATAAACGCTGTTACATCGTTCAAATCGAAGCTGATTCATGCGAATTTACACCAACACTATACCAGTTATTTTTAAATTGTACCTACTCTAAATCTTCAAGAAACGTCATACCGTTGCTGGAGATCCGACCCTCAATACGTGATTATGACGTCCTTAACAAATTTATACATTAGAATACGAATATTAAGAAAGTCCACTATGCTCTTTCTACATGAGTAAATTTACGATACTAAAATTTAGAAGTACCTAATTTCATAGAGCCTTATTTTGTTTGTTCACTTGAAAGGAAAAAAAACACTAATGATATATTTTAGCGTATGTCTGATAGTTATGTGTTAGATTTTTAAGTTACTAACATAGATTAAAAGTAATTTTTACAAAATGCTATATGGTTTTGAAAAAAACTGAAATAAAGTATAAATAATGATTTTTGAAGTGAAACTTCTTTAGGCGCATGAGCGTAAAATTTTTACAGAACGTCACGCAGGTATGCAACGGAAGTGACATCAAACTACTATTGAAATTAAGTACTCGTCAAATGTCAGTAGTAGTAGTTGTTGTATTTTTCTAACAGGAAAGGCAAATGTATCATACCATACAGCTTAATGTTTTATAATTTTTTGTGAAAAATGTTAATAGAAATTGAATTGAAATGAAAAGAATTTGGAACATTAATCAAATAGCATGAAATTAATTTAGTCAATTTAATTGGCAAAATATTAGTCATTTACAATTTAGAAATCTAAACATAATGTGACTGTCAACACTGAGGTTTGAGATTGACATTTGACAGACTTTTGGCGGGAACATATTTTATCTTCCTTTTTCCCTTCCTCTAAGTCTCGGAAATCTAAAGTTTTAGATTTGTATAAATATAAGCAAGACTTATGAATTAGTTTGCCAAAAAAGTTTCACTTCTGACATGTGTACTTTGTACGCACGCACTTTTTTTTTTGTCTAAATACCGCTTTTGTACCTGCTATATAAATTCTCGTTTAAATATAAATGTAAATAACCTTGTACTGTCAAATATAAAAAACAAGCAAGACACGAGCTGTGAATAAAATAACAAACCGTAATTCGAGTATGTACGTACAAAGGTACGTTACGTAACAGGTAATACATAAGGGCGATATTCGGAAGGGAAAAAACGTTTGTTCAGATATAATTGAACGAGGGTGAGGAAAACGCGATATCATTTTACTTCGTTGTGAAAATTAGACGGTATTTAGCGTTGTGGTTTACGTCCAAACGCGTTGGCGCATGGTGCGGTTTTACTACCAATATCTACACAGGATATCAAGTCCCAGATACCCCCTGTGCCCCCTAAACACGGATACCCCGTAGGAGGTTCGACCCCCTTTTCTTTCGGGCAGGGTGCTGAGCCTCATACCAGGTTTCTGCACCGAGGGGCGCGCGGGGAATGTAAGACTTGACGCCCTACAGATTTGAAGAACAAATCGCGGTCCCAAGGATGCTTAGGTTCGGCCCCCTGCCCGAAAAATAAAAAGTGGTGTGATTTTACTAGTGGCAGGGTGTATGGCGAACCCCCCAGCCGATTAAACTAGTGCCCTGCCTTTTTCTACCGCTTCTTCTGTTCGTAGGTCCTACCTTTAAAGGTATAACATTGGAACGCCTGGCTCAAGCTCTTGTCGTTGTCTCTTATGATAGTATGATTAGTGGCTTATATCATGTATGCTTTTTTTGTTTTTTTTTTGCACGTGAATCAGTAGCTAGAAGCTCCCGCGAAGCAAAACCTCAGAATAGGCGAAGAAAAGCAGCAAGAAAACTATAACTCATTCACGATCTTCAGCAATGAGGAAATGACTGAAAAAAGATGGACGAATGACCCCACCTAATGTTAAATGGTTTCTGGAATCTACATCACCATTTAAACTCCGCAATCCACCTTAAATATGAAGTCGAAATCTCAATCATATTTGATTAAATCTGTCCCGCTGTTGAAACCCGAATGCATGACAGAAATAGGCAGCGTGGTGGCCTATAGCCTTGTGGGCTATCAATACGCTCTACATATTTACTAATGAAAAAAAGAAGTGTTTTAGGAATATATTATGATGTTAATAATCTTGTGGTAGATAGGATTTTTAGTGATTGACATTTGTTAATAGTTATATGAATTCGACACGGCCATTAAATTTAATTAAAACAGTCACCATCTAAGTAAGGGCATTATTTGTTGAAATGGCGAATGCTTAATAACCAAAACAAGGTAACATTGAAACAAAAACATGCTAAATAAAAAAAGGCTCTGCGTTCCTTTCAGATTTACGTTTGAATGTAGTGTATTCTTATTAATTGTAATTAAATTTTCGCCCACTTCTAATTGTTGCACGAAATGAGACCTATCTATTCTATGTACATAGTTCTGGTGGCGGTACAATTTGGTAATATCAAGGTTATCTGACTTGTGCCTCTAAAGAGTACAATAGGAACCTTTATTTCAATAACCTCTTAATTAAAGTAAAAAAAGAACGAAACTATTCTGAATATTTTACAATATCAAAACTCGAGTCACGCAAAATTATTTGGAAAATATTTTTTAATCTTAAACGAATGTAAAGTCATCGCTGCATTGAGCTACGTTTATGAAGCTAATCTCACATTATCACGAACGTAAAAGTTTATTCGTCGAAGCTATGAAACACGAACAACGTGAACGTAAATAATTTAATAATGAACGTAAGCTTTGTTGAAGATCGTAAATAAGGTAAGTCGAATAAATAAGGTAAAATAAAGACTTCCTCTGTATTAAAAGCTAATTATGAGGTTATCATTTTTATTAGTTAATACATAGATGCGTGAACACGAGCCTACATCCCGGTTTAAGTGGTCATGCACACAAAACCGTTTTTGGAGTTTACTCCTTTAGAATCGATTTACATATATAGGCCCGGGGTATGAAAATTATGGGGACCAAAATCGTACTAGCATGTCACACGAAATGCGTTATGCGCCTGATTGGCTCCTGATTGCGTGATGCGTGCGCGCGCCAATCAAAATCGTACTAGCATGTCACACGAAATGCGTTATGCGCCTGATTGGCTCCTGATTGCGTGATGCGTGCGCGCGCCAATCAAAATCGTACTAGCATGTCACACGAAATGCGTTATGCGCCTGATTGGCTCCTGATTGCGTGATGCGTGCGCGCGCCAATCAGGAGCCAACGCGCGGCCGCGTTATCGCAGGTGACGCCGGGCTGCTGCGCCGGCAGTCCGCCACAAAGCCTCGTACTGATCGCGCGTTTCTCTCATTATTGTATTTTCATATATTTGTTAGTCGTTTGTTTTGTGTCTCGTTAATTTGTTAATAATCTGTAGTGTATCGTGTTGTCGTAATATAGAACTATTTCTCGTATTGTTTCGTTTAATTTTTTATATCCAGTAAACTCCAGTCGTGCGTCGGAGCGGACACACACACTTTTTTTTTTTTTATCCTACCTTTGCTAATAGCCTTGAGAGGCTATTTCAGCTTCACCCTAACGTGTATAGGTGAGCTCACGGTGCTAACACTGTCCATAGGATCGGAAACGCGACCTACTGAGAAGATCCGGCGAGAAACTCAGTGGGTTGTGTCTATGGGTTAATTCGTTCGTCGAGCCCTTCGTCGCAAGCGACGGGTTCGGCGAGGACGGTGACCGGATTAAGCCGTGATGACTACCATTCTTAATGCATAAGGTCGAGTTTCATGTCGTATTGTACAAAGGTTGTCTCAATCTTCAAATCGAAAAATATCACTTCTTCACGCCAGAAGTAAGCACGATAGTGGTACCTATCTACCCGCACAGACTATATTACGCTCTACCGCCAATAAAAAACATATTTCAAATTAATTGGAGTTTACTCCTTTAGAATCGATTTACATATATAGGCCCGGGGTATGAAAATTATGGGGACCAAAATCGTACTAGCATGTCACACGAAATGCGTTATGCGCCTAGCATGTCACACGAAATGCGTTATGCGCCTGATTGGCTCCTGATTGCGTGATGCGTGCGCGCGCCAATCAGGAGCCAACGCGCGGCCGCGTTATCGCAGGTGACGCCGGGCTGCTGCGCCGGCAGTCCGCCACAAAGCCTCGTACTGATCGCGCGTTTCTCTCATTATTGTATTTTCATATATTTGTTAGTCGTTTGTTTTGTGTCTCGTTAATTTGTTAATAATCTGTTGTGTATCGTGTTGTCGTAATATAGAACTATTTCTAGTATTGTTTCGTTTAATTTTTTATATCCAGTAAACTCCAGTCGTGCGTCGGAGCGGACACACACACTTTTTTTTTTTTGTAGTATTTCATTATTAAAGTACTATTACATATTACACTAAATAAAAATACTAAATACCCAATTCGTTTCTGTTAGTTCAAGAAAATGGGGTTACATAAAAAATTGTATGGACCTAGCAAATATAACGTTACATAGAAGTGGCAATACCACTCATACAAAGCAAGCAATGTAAGTCGAAATGAAAACCCTCTTCGAATGATACCACCATAACGAGACCCGCAATTCAACTAAACAAAATCTGAATGACACAGCAGAGAACGAAACTTTTATCTATGGATAGATCATGTGCAATTGGTCATACGTTGGTCGAATTGATTACATAAGAGGATAGTTAGGAATGCCGCGATCCATCACATTCTACAAACAAACGTGAGAAAAACGCAGCTGTGTAAAAGCTGACGAACAAATATGGTAAGAGGTCGATCGATCTACTAAGAAATTTGAGAACGGTATCTTAAGCTCTGTTTAGTCCTCACTGAAATTAAAAATATATAATTACTGGTTTTTCTTTTCGTATTGTTGAGATAATTTACTAAACTTTAATGGCCTCTCGTATTAATTTTATTTCGTGGGAAATTTCAGACGCTTCTTAAACTTTTTGTAAGTCATCCGTGGCCAGAAGAAACACGTATATTCAATTATAGTGACCGAGCAAACGGTATTGCTTGGCCAACCCAGAGTATGAAGATTTTTTTCTTTTGGTACTTATAATCGCTGTTGGTTTAAAGATCTCGCCACTTATTCAGTACTCGACGACTCATCCAGATGAGGAAGGACTGCTAACCACTACCCGAGCGCCCTTAGAAAAGGCCTACCAGCTTAAGGGCAGCTGCACTACATCTATTAACAGATCGGCATTACGACTACCATTGGTAATATCGGGCAGGAAATTCAGTGGACTGATTCTATAGCCTAAAGCTCACATTCGTTGAGTTGGACCAGTACGGTGAAATGTGTTTTGGTTACTGTTACCAATAGCTTTCACAACACTGATATTGGTTCAGAAAGATTCTTGAGAACGTGTCTAGGGCGTTCACGGCGGATGGTTGTTGCGTGACCTGGATCGGAAATGTATTTCGACGCGGTCATAGTAACTAAGCCTTCGTATAAGCGAAAATATGTTATTGGGAAGTTAAGTGTTTCACCGGATATTCTTATGTCGGAGACGGTCATGAGTTTGGTAGCTAAACGAAACGCAGCACGATTCCTGAGAGATGGCAGCACGATTGCGGTATCGTCGGAACTCGGCTAACTTCGTGCTACGACAGAGCCAAGCCGATGGAGGCGCGTAGACGCCATCACACTTACCAACCAGCCTTCTTGGATAACAGTGCCTCCGTCTTAAGAACTGTCATTCATTTTCGTTTGCTAACGTCAACAGAAGATTTCTAAATTGTTTTAAGACAACAACCATGATTGATGTACTCAATATTCCTCTGAGCTCGCTCACCCTATTTGCCCCTACGATGTCTGATGATGGTGTTAATAATTGTGGCTTCTCCGACATTTATAATACCTTCATCAAAAACATTACAAATTTTCTTAAATAAAAACCATTCAAGATACAACTAAACAAAATCTAAATGAAAATTATATAGATTAATCTTTTTGCCAAACTTTTATAAGTAAGAGCGGATATTATCCTCCTTCTGATGAAACACAATTATGTTACTGTATGAGCGCGCAAGACGCCAGCATACCTACCAATTTAAAACGAAATATTAAAATTCATCATCGATTTTCCGAAAAGAGAGATTTTCCTCGCAAAAAAACATTTTTCTTAAATAAGGAATGATATTCGCAATACGGTACACACACACATACATTTCATATTAAAAAATGTACGTGCCCTATATTGTACATTGAAATATGGCGTAAGCTTTGACGTGAGTACCATTGATAACTGTGCAAATTTTCGATCACTTTCAATTAACTCAATTCAATAATACAACCATTCCATAAAACGCATAAAAAAAAGCTTAGATAGTTGTTTTTAGATGAGTTAATGCAAGAATATTAAATGGGGAATTCCCTATAGGGAATGGCGACTGTAACAATATTAAATGGGGAATAGTTTGAGATGACTATCAGTCCCCCTTTTTTTTAATGAAAATATAAACAGTAGTAATTTGAGACATGAATTCTACTATCCAAATTAGAACATGAGGTCGAAGTCTCAAACATATTATAAAGCATGTGCACGAGCTAACCTCATTAACAAAGATTGACAGTCATCATCATCATCATCATCAGACCACAGACGTCCACTGCTGGACATATACCTCCCCCAAGGTTTGCCATAATGACCAGCCCTGCGCCGACCTCATCCTGCGGTTTCCTGCGACCTTTAGCAGATCGTCAGTTCACCTCGTAGGAGGTCTACATAAATTCAATTTACAATAACAAATTGGAATCATGTTAATGGCCATACAATTATTTTTTTTCTTACAAGATTAGTTAATTGAAATAATAATGAGTGTACACAAAATACATAAACGAAGAGACATAAAACGGTACAATTATTGCAGAGAATGAATCGAGGCCCGCTACTAGAAGAAAAGCTTTATGAACAAAACATTAATGTCAGAGAAAAGATACATTACTTGGATTAGGCTTCGTTCCATAAATTAAGTAAAGATATAATTTAAACTACTTTTACGGTCAAAACAAGCTGTTTTTTTTTAATTGTGGATGATTCGACTTTTCCAGACTTTTCGTTTCCAGAGGTCTTTTTTGCCACGTACCATCCGGCTATGGAATGAGCTCCCCTCCACGGTGTTTCCCGAGCGCTATGACATGTTCTTCTTTAAAAGAGGCTTGTGAAGAGTATTAAGCGGTAGGAAGCGGCTTGGCTCTGTCCCTGACCTTGCTGAAGTCCATGGGCGACGGTAACCACTCACCATCAGGTGGGCCGTATGCTCGTCTGCCTACAAGGACAATAAAAATAAAAAAACTTTACAGTTTCCGTACCATAAAAAAATTGCTTAGTTATTATGTCTACGACATGCGAAAACCATGTTAAAGGTCTTATCAACAAATATTGTCTATGCGAAGAAGGATCATCTGTATATTGCTAAATTGAGTAGGTCTTTTCAAACGCGTATCGAACAGATACCTCATTAGTAAGCAATGCTTAATTGAGACCCTTTTTTTTAGTACGGAGGAAACCTCCGGAGTTCCGCCCTCCACTGGGAATGGTGGGCGGGGTATGTTGGAGTCGAACCGACTAAAACCTCCTGTCGCTCAACAACCAACGTCCGAACCTCGCATGAGACAGAACTCGTGAAAAGGCAAAGGGGGGAATGTGAAGTGTTTAGTGCGGAGCACAAGAGCACATCTCTCCCATCACCCTAACTCAGGGGACGCCGGACCAGCGATCGTCGGCGCCACGACCACCAGCCCTCTCGATCGGCAGGCTATCCGAAGACCGCCTAGATGGCGCCGGTTAGAATGAGTTAACTGAGCCCCTGGTGCTGGTTGAAATACAATGAATAAATGACGATGAAGAGCTTTATGCAGGGTATCGTGTTTACAAATATCTTGTGAGTAGCGACTTTTTTTGTTGTCTTATATTAGCCTTGAGAGGTTATGGACGGACCACTCCACCGGACGTGCAAGAGTAACTGCTCGATTTAATCCCAACACCCATGTAAATACGAGCAGGCTTTATGAAACAATTCTCTAATCTAAACTCGACTGACGAATGGAGCTCCTCGTTTGATTACGCATTTACGAGACATCGTTACGAAACGAAAATTATACTTTTATAAACCATTATTCGAAATCCTATCAACGTTTTTCATTTTTACGATCGAACGAATAACGACTGATATTATTTTTTATAGACTTTATTAATACTTAACAAAACGCCGTTTTTTCATTGTTATTGAATCGAGCCGAAAATTATAAGTACGGTTTCGTTGAATATCATTTTGTAATTTTAGAATGTTTAAGCCGGTGTAAAGACTTTTCTAATCTAGGTCAGTTTTGGTCGAATTTCAGTTATGAATTGTTTTGAAATTTCGCCCCTATTTAAATTATACACACTATTATTTGACATGTACTTACCACAAGTTTCATATTCTGTGAATTTCCGTTTTTGGAACGAAGTTCCTTATGGGACGATGCGGAGGGGTACCCTAACCGGGAAAAAACATCCGTTTCAGTTTAAAGGGTGATGCAGCTGTTGTAACTATACTTGAGACCTTAGAACTTATATCTCAAGGTGGGTGGCGCATTTACGTTGTAGAAGTCTATGGGCTCCAGTAATCACTTAACGCCAGGTGGGCTGTGAGCTCGTCTACCTGTCCATAAAATTCTTTCATTAATCATTTCAATAGCAAATATTGTTTTCCAACATACGAAAAACGGCAATTAAATTAAAATACCCACTCTGTTGCAACACTTCACAATATCTTCCGTAATAAAATTTTATCTTTCTCTATTTAATAAAAATACAACGCGTTTTAGAATTTTAAAAATTTCACGCGAATTAAATTTTCACGTGACACGTTTTTAGGGAGCCAACAAAAATGTCATTTCATCTAAGTTTCGGGACACCTGCATCAGTCTGTCCGAAATTTCCGCCATTAAGCGTCGCATGTTAGCAACGCTTCTGAATAAATTAAATTCTAGTTGAAACTTAGTTTACCCGAAGGTTTTTTAATGAAACAGTAAGGTATGACGAGCGACGTAAATATATGTATATTAATACGTGAAGCAAAAACTTTGTATCCCTTTTTACGAAAATTGCGTGGACGGAGGAGTATCAAATTTCCCATGCATAAAAAATTCATTAGTTCAATAAAGAAAACATTACACACACTACCATGTATTTGACATAACGCATATACACACACATATACTCTGCGTTTATTGTCAAACTTTATTGTCTTTTTTGCCACGTACCATCCGGCTATGGAACGGGGGAGCTCGTTCCACGGTGTTTTCCGAGCGCTATGACAGGTCCTTCTTCAAACGAGGCTTGTGGAGAGTACTTATTAAGTAGGCAGCGGCTTGGCTCTGCCCCTGGCATTGCTGAAGTCCATGGGCGACGGTAACCACTCACCATCAGGTGGGCCGTATGACTGTCTGCCTACAACGGCAATAAAAAAAAAAAAACTTTTGTTATTGTTGAAAGTCTGTGATCAAATTGAGAATAGATTAATATTGTTTGTCTTTGATACTATTTATCTATAGTGTAGTTTTGACGAAATTAAAGAAGTCTAATAGTGTTTGACGATATAACCATAATAATGTTTATAAATAAAATTTCAATTAATTATAGTCGAATTTCGACTACTGCGGGACCACTAGTTGTGAGAAAAGGTTTTCCTTCGTAATTTTTCGGAAAAATTCGTATTTATCGTGCTCCCTCAAATAGCTTCAGTACCCATCTTAGAGCTGTAAGGGTACTTGTCGCATCAGTAGACCAATAAGAGAGTGGTAATTTCGCAATTCAATTATTTGCTATAGTTTTAATCATATTTTGAGGTATCAAATGTGAAAATGAATATCACTCACTCACAGGAACGCTCGATGAATGATCACATGATAGGATTGTTATTAACATCAATGAAAGCACTGACGAATCTGACGATGATATGTCTGACTGTTACTCAGATTGTGAAATGGAAAATATTGAAAGCATCGATTCAAATGTGCAGTAGGTAAAATTTTAATTATAATAAAGTTTTAAGCCTTTATGTCGATTGCATACCTCTCACACGCAGATTATTTACTTAGGTACGAGAGGGACGCCAATGACATAAAATTTAGGCAGGTATTGATTTTTATTATTGTAAATATTTCCCAATAAGCTTTATTTTGTTGTACTTTTCATTATGCTTTCATGTGGAGATAATGTTTTGTTTACTAATGACAGTAGCACTGAGTATTTTCAAAGTTAGAAAAGGTGATTGTAACAAAATTATGATTTTAAACTAACATGGTCACGAACATAACAATTATAACTTAAAATATCGGGAACTCATTTCATATAATACACTGGTATAATAATGGAAAATAATTTCTCACTACATCTATACCTACTGAATGAATAGTGATGTTTTTTTTTCCAAACTACCCTTCCAACTGGAACTCAGGATTGCTTCGAGGTAGGAATCGATATTAAAATGAATTCTACAAAGCTGCGTAACTGTTGCAAGGACTTTTTTTTAACTGATGCCTTTCCAGTTTCACCACGACAGGTGGGCGAGCAAAGTCTCAGCTAGGAGGGATGGGATTTGCTAACAGCTGCCCGAGCACCTCCGAATGAGACCTAACAACAAAAGGTCAGCTGCTTCACGAATGAATCTACTACCGTATCGGAAGCCCACTCCTTCTTGCTTTATCCCACATTATGTGGGATGGCGCAGCATGTCCTATTATGATGCTGCTGAATTTGGCATGAGTTTTACGACTGACTGGTGTTCTTTCTTGGATTATATCTCCAGTAGTATATCTATTGCAACGTACCATAGTAAGAGACTTGTGTCTTCATTTGGTGTTTCATAAACGTAGTCAGTTTTTTGTTCTATAATTAGTGTATTGTGAGCTCACGTGGGAACTTACCACTAACACCCTATAAAAAGTTATAAAAAAAACTTAGTACAAAAGCGTGGCTTCATTTTGAAATTTTAATAAAAATTAAACAGAAACACAGCGAGTACTCGTCGAGCTCCTGAAATGTCAGTAAAAACAAACAAATGAAAGATGCATTAGGGTAATACCGCTGACCTAGATATCAAGCTGTGCATACCTAAACGGATCGTGAACTCAAGCAACGGCTCGTTCGCTGAGTTTTTACATGATCCTCAAGCGAAAAAAAAGCCAGTAAGAAACGAGACATTAGGTTTTTATTTATACAAACTTAATTAAAAAACCTATAAGAACCAAAATTTGTGATAGTGCTAGTACGAAGTAAATAACAGTCTTAGATTTGCTCAAATATATAAAAAAAAAAACTCGATCGTTTCTAATAATGCTTTATATAGCTCGTTAATTACCGCTTAAGACTGGCAGACTAACAGAGAAGAATTCATTTTGAATTAAAACAAAACAAACACAATCAGAATATTAAAAGTATACTCGCATGTAGGTATGTGTCATCTAGCATGAAATCATTCAGCCTATCCACAAATGGTTTTGTGGATAGCTTGCCCACGGTTGAATAAAACAATTCACACGCACTTCGAGAAACTTCCTCAACTTCTTCCCAAAATTCATTTCCCGAGATCACAAAGTGTTCGACATATTTCAATTTATCTACTCACTCCATTAAGAGAATTCCTTTTCGCATTTTCATTTTAATAACTGATACATTACCTTCCGGGACTTCTTTTCCGGAGCCAAAAGACGATGCAATCAATTTTCGTTGCGTTGAAAAAACCGTGATTGTCTTAAAAAGCCGTTTCGGATATTCGTATTTCTAATTTTAAGCATCAACACGTTTCCACAACAAAACTAAGCAATATATGTTTATTAAAACATCAACACGTCCTTCAAGTACTCGTAAACTTGTGTTTGCGGTCGCAGCCAACTATTTATCACGGGCAAATATGACCCCGCCTTAAGACAGTATGCACCGGAGAGGTTTAATCTTCTCATAGCGCTCGCTTCAACGTATAACCATTGCTTCTAATTATGCTTCCTCACCTCCTCCCCACTTTTAATTAAATCGAGCAGATAAATTTAGGTGTAACATCGCCGATCTAGCGCGATCCCGTGCGGTTCGGAGACACTATGTAAATACATGTCTCAAATTACTTAGTACTGTCGTTTAAGAAGCACGATGTGCTGTAAATGGAAGTCATTTGTTTGGTCGCAAATGTGGACTACGTTTTAAGCCTACCGAGAAGTGGTTGTACAAATGTGACTACCTAAAACCACAGTACAAGAAACTCTAAAACATATAACAGGTACTTATAATGCATATTATTATATAATGAAACTTAACATTTTCAATGATAATGAAGCTAACGAATAAATTGCCATAGCAACTAAACTAACTTTTTACTGGTGGTAGGACGTCTTATGAGTCCACACGGATAGGTACCACCACACTGCCTATTTCTGCCGTGAAGCAATAATGCGTTTCAAGTCTCAATGTAGATGGGTCATTTACGTTGCAGATGTCTATGGGCCCCGATAACCACTAAACACCAGGTTAGCCGTAAGCTCGTTCACTCATCTAAGCAATAAAAACGTAAATAAAAAATATGTTAAAAATCAAAGGATTGCTAAAAAAGTAAAATTAAATTCACCTGGCGATCAAAAGTCACGCGCCCCGAAAACACTGGTCACACAAAACCCAGGTCGGGTGCATGGCCGACGAAATTAACATGCGCAGAACGAACTTGTACGTTAGATAAGCCTTAACTTATTAAGTTGAGGGCCGCCCCTTTAAAGCTCATTAAAATTAAATGTGCCCAGGCAACATCTGTGTAATAGGATTGTTTGCGTATTCGTGTATGCCAGAGGACGAAAAACAATTAGACTAGATACGTGTTTATAAATTCAAAATACAATAAATTATATTAATCAACAATCTTTATAAAAAAGATGATACAATCACCTCTATATAGATATAACTTTGTTGTTTGTGAAACGGATGCTTGCTGTCAGTTATTAAATCAGAACGAAACTTAGTTTCGCAATAACCAGGTTTGCAACTACCCCGATTATGTAGTAACACATATTAGATTTAATGAATAATAATAATAATAATAATAAATATTTACTAACAATCACGCCATGTTAACTGGTCCCGTGATAAGTTCGTAAAGAACTTGTGTTACAGGTACCAGATAACGGAAATAAATGTAAGATTTTTATTATACACATACATATATTTAATATACATCCATAACCCTGGAAAAGACATTTATATTTATCATACAAATATCTTCCCTTGGCGGGATTCGAACCCGCGACCGCCTTGTGTAGTGACCATGTCACTTACCACTACACCAGACGGCCGTTAAATGTTTTATTGAAACTCTAATGTACCGAGTGACAGATTTGTGGTGGAATTAAAATACTATTGCTGAACCAAGACGTGACTTACCCCTTCGCGAATCGCTTCCACGATAAAATAGTAGCATCGCGCCATAGAAAAATACCCGCAAATTTTACATACATTTACGTACACTCGGATATCGTGAGCTCAGCATGAAAAGACGCACTTACATATTATACTAGTGCTTATATCTACCGTGATGCAGTCTTCCAATTTGAACCGTGAAACAGTATTTAAACAAAATAATGAGACTTCAGCCTCGTGTAGTAAATTAATAGTGACATTATCCTTCCATATTTAAGATAGACAATGACACATCTAGCCAATCTATAGAAAGAAGCATACAATACATTTGCTTGCTATCTGCAAGTTGCTAATGGCAGAGACGACAGTATCTCGTGAGCCCGCAAAGGTAGATACCTACCTGCCTATTTCTGTCGTGATCCGCAGTAGTAATACGTTTCGGTTTGACGGGTAGAGCAGCAGTTGTACTGTAACAATGAGACTTAGAACTCATGTCTCAAGGTGAGTGTACCCGAATAATCCGGGAACCTACAACCTAACACGGGCACGTCTGACTGATGCTAAAATATACCTACTCATAACACTTATGTATTAACAAACTACCCTCCTCGTGTTTTTTATAGGTTATAGGTTTATTAGATAAGTTATGTAGGATTGATAAGAACGGAACGTATGAAAAGAGTGTGGAACGGAGCGTTAAGATGTGAGTGAGAGAAAACGGTAAGAAACGGAAAAGAGAATGACAGACAGCATGACAGAAAAAAGGAAGATAGCGAAGACGATTAAAATGAGCAAGACGTAAAAAAGATGTCAATTATTTTTTTATTATTATATGTATTATAGAGGATTTTGAAAAAGAGGAGTAAAAGTACAACTTAACAGTGGAATAGTTTGATTTTATATGGCACGATTCCAATTCTTTAGATATATTAACCGAATTCAGCATTAATAATACATCACACACTTAAAACATTTACACACAACAGATGTGTAAAACATTATAAAGTGATGTGTTGTTACAATAAGTAGAGCGTTAGAAACTAAATGTACACCCTACTTAGCTAAGCTAACTTGCTAAGCTAGCTAAGCTAACTTGCTCGATAAATATTGAAAATAATCGAATTGAAGAAATGTAATTATTGTATGTATTACATTCACTGTGAATAGCGGTATTTACTTTTCGATGTCGGTGGTCTTCTATGAGCAATCAACCCAAGATGGACCATGTCTATAAACATATTTTTAGGACACTTTAATTAACTTGGTACTTCATTGTACGCGAATTCAAAACGTCCAATTAACTTGAAAATTTCCACATGCATCAAAGACCCGATGATGATACAATAGTTTTTTTACTTCGCTCTGATATCCTGACTAGTTTCAACAAGATAAAAAAATAGATGTGGTGTCGTGGGACACCGGATAGGAACGAAGTTCCTTATTATAAAAATATTAATTTAAAGTTCTATTCGAGGTATAAAGAAAATAAAACTGGAGGTTTCGCAACAACCCACGGTCATTCGGTAACGTGCGAACTTATTGTGGTACACTTCATTCACGGTTGTTTGCATAAGAGTAAGTGTATTGCGCAAAAGAACGCTCTGAGATCGTGGTCAATGAATGATAAAAAATAAATAATAATTTTTGTACGTTATTACAAAGTTAAGTCATACACTGTGTGCGTTACTAATAAAAATCTTACGTTAAGGACGTTTTTTGTCCGGTTAGGGTACCCCTCCGCATCGTCCCATAAGGAACTTCGTTCCAAAAGAAAGTGATTGTTAGTTCGCTTTGTTCGAAATGTTATTAACAGCACATTTTTGCTGTTCTCGCTGGAAGCTAGTTCGCACCTTCAACCGTAAGTAAACTAGTAAGTTATATTAAATTCTTGTACAAGTCATTGTTTTCCTTACCAAACTGTTTCTGTTTCTGTATCTCTGAGAATTTCAAACAGGTATAACTTTTACAATTAGTTGCTTGCGTGTATTTAACTTTGAACATTGGTTGGAACATATTTTTTCTTCGTTGTAAGCCATGTTAGGTACTAATACTAGAGGTCAAGCAGTAGTCGAAATTCAACTATAATTAATTGGAATTGTAAGTTTGTACACTATTATGTGTGTGTTTTATACTTCTATAATCACAAATTTCGCCATGACTATACTACAAAAAATATTAACAAAGACAAACAATATTTAATCTATTCTCAATTTGACAACAGACGTCAAGAACAAAAGTTTGACAATAAATTATATGCATGCGTGTATGCGTCAATTATATGGAATGTAGTGTGTGTAATGTTTTCTTTATTGATTTAATGTATCTTTTATGCATTATATTAAAAAAATATTAGCATTGTGCACTTCTTCTCTATGTTCTCTAAGTGTGGAAAATTTCATATTCCTCCGTTCGCGCAATTTTTGTAAAAAGGGATACAAACTTTTTGCTTCACGTATTAATATATAGAAGATTACTAAGTCATTTTAATATTCATACTGTTTTAATGTTGATTGATTATCATTTAAGTAATTATAAGGACGATGACAGTTTTATTTTTTATACCATAGATTGGGAGGGATCGGGACATTTTCCAATTTCATCACAAAATTCAAACCGCTGAATTTCTTAGGGTAATACCAATAAAATTGAGTTTAAAGTTGTTCCGGAAGTTTAAATTTTCATATACAATGCATTATTATACATAGTTAATTTGCAAAATATATACAACAACTTAAAAAACTAGCTTGACCCGATTCACCTTGGCTTTGGGGTGAATCGGGTCATGAATGGGGACAATAGATTTTTCCATAGAGCTGGCACTGTTTAATTTTTAAGTGGGTACCTACCTACCTACCCGATATGCGTGTGAATCAAAACTTCTAACTCAACCAAATCTTCCAAATCAACAGTAAAATATATAATTAGCTTTTCAATATCTTTAATAAGTTACAAAACTTCGATGACTAAATTAAAATATTTAATGTTCTAAAACACTAAATAAAAGTTACTTTCAAATCAATAAAGTTAAATTGGCAATCTCTTACTTATTAATTTTAAATAGGTAATCCCCTACCTACTTTTAAATATTTTAAATCAATAATAATATATTTCAATCTTTTAAAAAGTGTGTGTGTTTATGTACGCACGTAAGATGCAATCCCTTTTATTGTAACAAAACAAAAAAAGTTTAAAAATAATAATTGATTATAACTACGTTATTAAAGTTGCTTTTTAGTTGTCGGTCTGCCTGCGAATGGTAAAAATTTTACTCTCATATTTTCAGTTAAATGAGGCAAAAGAAGTAGAACTTCATAAAAACTATATTTTTTTAATTTTATATTAATCAAACATAAGTAGGTTTGTAAATAATAGGTATCTTAAATAAATCATCTGAGTGCTAAATGTCTAGCGGTCGCAGAACGTCCAATTCATCATTTGAGAAATAGAATATAATACATTAAAATATTAACCAAATATTGGTATTGTAACAGCCCTAGTAACAAAAACCATATCACCTATAGCCGGCCCTATTGACCCAGTCTAGTCCCTATTAAGCCCACTCTCCGACCCGATCTTCCCCACCCACGACCCTATGCACCCCATTCTTCGAAGCCTTTCCCCCATTTCTTGTTCAAATCGGACCAATTCAGACTTTGTTAAACTACATGAAAAACAAAAATGATATATCACTTAAATTATATCGTGTAATACTGTTCCCAAAAAACTTAAAATAACTCTCAAAACTTCACTTAACACAAATCTCAATAGTAACAAAGACAATTAAAAATGTTTTGAAGACTAAATTTTGTAGCTTTCCGACCCGATTGACAAACGATAATTTTTTCTTAAATTCACAATAAAAAGACGACTGAGTGTCGCCAAATTAAAGAAAAAATATTGTAAGCTTCAAATTAAAATTGGTCTATACAGTTATACAAAATCATTTCATACTAGGGCTGCAAAGAAATCCCAGATTTGTCCCTATCCTACCCCTAGTCTCTATTCCCCCCAATCTACAGTACTTCCAGGCAGCCGAGAGGCGACCGACCGCACCCCATTGGAAAGAATAACCCCATTGAGTTTCTCACCAGATCTTCTCAGTGGGTCGCGATTCCAATCCCGTAGTAGATTCAGCGAAGCACTACTCTTGCTAGGACCAGTGTTAGCAATTCTTTCAGGTTGAGCCCGTGAGCTTACCTACCCGTCCGTGCGAAGTTGGAATACCCCCCTGAGGATACCAACGACTGGTTAGGATAGGAAATAATAATATTTTGTTAAAGCTTCAAATATGCCATCACATAAACGTCAATAGCACCATATCAAAAACTGTCACTAAAGTCCCTAAGCAATTTTACTACATGACACTTTAACCCATCGAAGAATCAAAACAAGAAAACGCAACGCCCGAATAAAAAGGAATCGCACAAATATTCATGGATACATTATGCTAAGAGGATATCATTCGTATACACAAGATAAAGTTAACAATCTAAGCTAAGAAAATAAATGAGAAGGTAATCTGTCTATATAACGTTTTCAATGAACAAATTTGTATTTTAATATGGGACTTCGCGAAATAGAAGGGGAACGAATCGACTGGGAGCACATTACATTAGCGGGCGATTTTTTTTTAAGCGAATAATTGAGTTCTTCGAGAAAGGTCGTTTTTTATACTTTAATCAACATAGATACGCAGATGCACAAACAATCCATCTAATGTTAATTAACATTATTAGATTCTAAATCATCAACATGTAACTGCTTCTCTCTATTCTATCCAGATTGATAGATTGATAAATTGAACTATTAGAAAGGTTTGGAAATTTACAATTCATTGGAGTATTGTGATAGTTTTTAGTTACCCAAAAAACTATGTATTTCATTTCTTAATAAATTTGCTTATCTAATTGCTTAATATTTATCTTTTTTTTCTATGTTGTCGTACATTCAAAACGATTGAAATTTTTGGGGAGAAAATTTTAGATTTTCTTTAAATATAAATTATCTTTCAAATATAATTAAAAAATTATTTAGGACTATGTATTTGATGTATTTCCTTTATAGATTTGTTAGGCAATTGTAGAATTCAATTCTGTAATATATATTACGTGTATTTAATGTTTTATATGAATAAGCAGTAAGTCTTCATTGAATTATCTAATGTCATCTACATATGACGACATATGGATATAACTAATTTGACATGCCCCGACCATTCTCAAAATACTAACTACAATACAACAAAGTTTGCAAACTAGAAGTTTCCCACAAGAACTATTGGTCTGACTCGATTGTATCCGAACGAAAACACTTACCCGGGTCTTCCTTTTGTTACAGAAATAAACAGTAAACTTAAACAGACTAAAATACTTTTCACAAGTTCGTGTTCAAAGATGAGCATTGAAATCTCAAAAGTTTAAAATAAGCAAAATTATAACATCTGTTTGCCTAAAGATTCTAAAGAGTATTTATCGGCATTAATTTAGTAAGTTATTACTCGTAAATATGCAATTGAGTCTTCGACCTCAAGATTCAGTGGCGATCTTCTTGTTGGTGTTTGTAGGGGTTCCGTAACCACTTGACTTGACCCTTGGCTTGACATGAGCGCCTCCAAAATCTTATTAAATCATTGAATGGTATTTAATTTTTGAATCCCGAACTAACAAAATAAGTTTACATTTAATGGAGTTTCCAAATTTTGTCTAATTTTTTTTATTGCTTAGATGGGTGGACGAGCTCACAGCCCATCTGGTGTTAAGTGGTTACTGGAACCCATAGGCATCCACAACGTAAATGCACACCCACCTTGAGATATCGTACCCGTATCGATACCCGTACTCAACAAATGTTCACGATTGACTTCCACGGTGAAGGAATAACATCGTGTAATAAAAATCAAACCCGCAAAATTATAATTTGCGTAATCATTGGTGGTAGGACCTCTTGGGAGTCCGCGCGGGTAGGTACCACCACCCCGCCTATTTCCGCCGTGAAGCAGTAATGCGTTTCGGTTCGAAGGGTGGGGTAGCCGTTGTAACTATACTGAGACCTTAGAACTTATATCTCGAGGTGGGTGGCGCATTTACGTTGTAGATGTCTATGGGCTCCAGTAACCACTTAACATCAGGTGGGCTGTGAGCTCGTCCATCCATCTAAGCAATAAAAAAAATAAAAAAATAAAAGATATAAGATCTAAGACACCAGTATAGTTACAACGGCTGCCCTACCTTTCAGAACGAAATGCATTACTGCTTCACGGCAGAAATAGGCAAGGCCGTGGTACCTACCCGCGCGGACTCACAAGGGGTCTTACCACCAGTAAAAGTGTTGTCTTTACAAGGCTATAATGTAAAATTCAAATTCTTTTGTGGGTACATCATGCCACTTCCATCACGTGTATTTGATGGCACCAAATCTACATTTTCATACAATAACCATGCCGTTAAATAGCAGCATGTATTAACAACATAATAAAACTGAAAACAAAAAAAAAGGCCTGAATTCTGCAACGTGTTTATAGTTCTAGCATTGTATTCTACGGCTGTTCACAAAGTAATAAGCACTCAACAGATACAGCTGGCAAGCTATCACACCTTCCGCTCATAAAACCGCTAGAGCGTTAATAATAGAAGCTCGCCTTAACGCGATTCGCTTGGCACCAGCTTAAAGCCTTTTGAATATTTTAATTTAGCCGTTTTAATGTGGGTAATATTTCGTGTGGAGGCATCCCTAATTATCTCGAAATCTATTCACATGTCAAATGGATTTGCCTTCGGTATAAGGTAGAAATACGACATTCATTTGGTCTTTGTTCAAGATAGAATGTTTGAATGAGAAAATCGAAGATGCTTATAACGTTTTGGAGAAATGTACATTTTATCTATAAGTAATGTATTTCAAATATTTGAATATTATTTATTTGTGGCCTAAAATAAATACAACCGTTGTACTCGCTATACAACCCGTACCGTGGTGTGAACGCCAAGTATGGTAATTTAATAGATTGTATAAACCTGCAAATAATTATGCGAAATAATCAACTGTTATTCGGTGCAATTGAGATATTGGCCTTATGATATTTTTTTATGTTTGAAGGATTGCTGGTGGCCCGCAGGCCTTTCCAGTTTCACCAGGTCAGGAGAGCGAGAAAAGGCTCAGCCAGGAAGGGTGGGACTTGCTAGCTACCCGAGCGCCTCCAAAGGAGACCTACATGATAAGGGTAGCTGCTTCGCGAATGAATCTACTACCAGAACGGAATCGTGAACCGCTGAGAAGATCCGGCGAGAAACTCAGCGGGCTGATTGTTTAGATTAGGTTGCACGTCGAGCTCTTTGTAGAATTCAGGTGATGAACTGAACCTGCGTGATCAGGATTCGGGGAATAGGCGGCAGGAGCGGCGGCAACGATAAGGCGATTATCATTACACAGCCTTATCGAAGTACTGTTCCGACGCTGACTTCATGTCTTTCCAAATTAGTTAGAGGCCCAAGTCGTCATGTAGGTCAACGTTCCTCACGAATCACTGAGCTCCGACGGTTAGCCTGCAAAAGTGGGGTTGTAGGGATTGAAGAGTGTCTATATGTGTGCGGGCCGCGTGAGCGAATACCATAATCGGGTAAGCCATGACGGGCTTTATACAAGTTTTGTAAAGTGTCACCTTGTTCCGAAGGGATATTTTACTCCGCTCACAGATCATGGCGTAGAGTCTGCGGAGAGTAAACACGGCACGTTTGCGGACTGATTTTATATGCCGGCAGAATGTCATGGATGCATCCAGGGTAACTCCTAGGTACTTGACCTTCCTGGCCCAGGGTATAGGTTGGCCTATGAGGGTGATCGGGGGCGTGATATTTCTCGTCCTAGTGCGGGGGAAAATACGCGTTTAGTTTCCCCTTTGAAATGGCATGTCCGAGGGTTAACGCTGCGCTCTGGAGTCTAGAGAGGAGGCGATTAGGGACTTGTTTCTACTCGAGTAGTAAACGGTTGTGTCGTCAGCAAATAAGGCTAACTGGGTCGGTGGCGATCGGGGAATGTCGTTAATAAATAAACTAAATAGGAGCGGAGATGGACTTTACCTTGACAGCTGTGGCTATATTGTTTTTCAAATATATGTACCTCAGTAACCTACGGTGAGTCTTGAGCACGTCTGTCCGTTTCCGCCATTAAAAATGAGTAATCCACTTATACAACGCACTTATACAACGAGCCATACAATATCTGACGCGGAGCTCTCTGAAAAAACTATAAAGGCTGGAGCTTAAAGTAAATTAAATTCAGCTTGATACAAAGAGAATGGTGAAGCGTTAAAGGCGGTGTGAGATGATTAAATAGTTTCATATTAAAAGCGCGCATCCACTTTTTTTCGTTTTTCAACACATCTTAAGTGAGTTTGTTTATGATCGTGACGCCTTGTTCGTGGGATCTCTTAAAGCCTTCACGAAATCATACATATGCGTCAATTTATCTTTGCATTTTTTTTCAGCGTTAAGTTTCATCGTATTTTTTCTATAAAATATAACTAAAAATTCAATTAATTAATAATCTAGATATACATGTCAGAGGAAGCAATGAGTCGAGTTGATTCTTGTTTACATGCTTAATGTTTATTATTATTAGTTTTACGTTGTAATTACTTTTATAATTTCTAATTTTATTTTATCTTGTTTGTTACGTTTTTCTATAACTTTAAAACCTTTCATAAAAATAAACTGTAATAAAAGGTCCCATAACTGTAAATCACGTAGGCAGCGACCAATCAGAGCAGAGCGTCTTGTCTCGAGCGTGGTCGAGGCGCCATCTTCACTTTTGAGAAAGCTTGTATTGTGGTGTGACGCATTTTGTATTTTGTGAGCATAAAAACGTATCGAGTTGGATCGTTGGATAATTTGGATATAGTTAAAGTGAGATTGGTGCACCGAACTCGCTGCTCGGTCTAAACTGTTGTGTTCCTACAATATTACCGTGGAATAACAAAATATTGTATAAACTGAAATTAAACTATTGATAAAACGGCATCCATTGTGTTTTGTGCTCGCACTTTAACCCCATGACGCCCACTAAGCCCGCAGCCACTAATGGCGATGTCGGCGAGGAGAGCCTTTCCCCGACATCAGAAGTGGGATCGGTGCAGGCACAAAACGTGAACGAACAGACGACAGCAAATGATGGGTGGCGTGCCTTATTTGAAGCACAACAAACCAGCATGAAGCTACTCGTGGAGGCTTTGACTAAACCACCGAATCTTGAGGATAAAAACATCACGCTGCCTAAGTTTCAACCGGATGATGCAAACACTGACGCCCGGGCCTGGCTGGCCACGGCGGACATTTGCTTATCGGATCGTGAGATACAGGGAAGTAAATTAATTCTCATTCTTAGTAAGGCTATGAAAGGGTCGGCTGCAACATGGTTTTCTCAAATAGTTTTTCCTAATATCAAATGGGTAGAATTTAAGGAAATTTTTATTTCTCGATTTGTTACGTTAGAAACATGTGCAGCGACGTTATTGAAGATGCTTACTGGTAAACCACAAGAAGGTGAATGTCTTGCTGCATATGCAAGCCGTTTATTTACCTTACTCATGTCACGATGGAATAATTTAGACAAGGAAGAAATGGTGGTATCATTAATACTTGCACACATGGCACAAATTGAGCCACGGTTACAACGCAATATTTTTGCGGAAGAAATAGCTACGCGCTGTAAAATGCAACGCGAACTGATGGCTTTTTCGTATCGCAAACGGAGTTACCAAGACACTACAAAGGCCGTTGCAAGCACTACGCAAGATTATAAACGTCCTAGGTTAAGTTCTGGTTCCACAAAATGTTACGCTTGTGGAAAGCTTGGCCATAAATCTATTGAATGTTTCAGCCGTTCGCATGACAAGCAACAAACAGCTCCGACCTTTGGACGTCCCGACACGGCCGTGGCTAAGCATGCACCTGTGACTTGCTACAAGTGTGGTGTTGAAGGTCACGTGGCATCGCGGTGTTCAAAAACATGGCCAGTTACAAGCAGTAGTGGACAGCCCACCGCCGCACCCAGCGTCGCGAAGCGAGTGGACGTGTGTTGTATGAAACCTGTCACCGGGATAATTACACAATTTGGTGAGCAGTTCTCGTTTTGTTTTGATTCCGGTGCTGACTGTTCTTTGGTTAAAGAAAGCGTCTCTCATAAACTTGTCGGTACATTGCAGCACGCAATTGTTACATTGACGGGAGTGGGAAAGTCTAGTGTAACATGTAACTCACAAATTTTATCTAGGGTCGTTCTCAGTGGCCACGACGTACAAATTTTATTTCACATTATACCTGATGATTACCTAGATAATGATATTTTGGTTGGACGCGATTTGTTGGCCTTAGGGTTGTCAGTACACATATCGAGTGATAAGCTTACCATAGTTGAAAAGTCCTCTTTAGTTAACATTTGCAACTTAGGAAACGTGGTGGCTGACTTTCATGACGTGGACACTGATATACCCAATAACCTTAAACCGCAATTGATAGAACTTCTTAGCTACTTTAAGAGTTCGTTTGTTGAAGGTACGCCTACTAATAGAGTGAAGACAGGTGAATTAGAAATAAATTTAGTAGATCCTAGCAAAATTGTACAAAGGCGGCCTTATCATTTGAGTCCTGAAGAGCGACTAATAGTACGTAATAAATGCAGTGAACTATTATCAGCTGGAGTTATTAGACTAAGCAAATCGGCCTTCTCTAGCCCAATAATCTTAGTGAAGAAGCGCGACGGCACTGACCGGATGTGCGTAGATTACCGAGAGTTAAACTCTAACACAGTTCCCGACCGGTACCCACTACCTTTGATCGGTGATCAAGTTCAAAGGTTATCAGGCGCACGACTTTATACATGTCTTGATATGGCTAGTGGATTCTATCAAATTCCTATAAATGAAGAGTCGAATTCGATAGAGAAGACCGCATTTGTTACCCCAGACTCTCATTATGAGTTCACTGCTATGCCATTTGGTCTACGAAATGCTCCCTCTGTGTATCAGAGAGCTATTAATACGGCTCTAGGTGACCTAGCGCACTCTTACGCAATTGTCTATATGGATGATTTAGTTATACCCGCGAATAATGTAGAGCAAGGACTGGAGCGATTACACGTAGTACTGAAAACTCTTAGTGATGCCGGATTTTCGTTCAATATGAAAAAATGTGCCTTTCTAAAGAAGCAGGTTCAATTCTTAGGGTATGAAGTATCAGAGGGTGTAATCAGGCCTAACCCCCGAAAGATTATCGCGTTGGCTAGTTCCTTACCACCACAGACCATCACTCAACTCAGACAATTTTTAGGCTTAGCATCCTACTTTAGACAGTTTGTTAATAACTTTTCGCTTAGGATGGCACCGCTCTACCGTTTGTTAGCTAAGAATAATTCTAAAATAGTTTGGAGCACAGAGTACGAAACAATTAGGCAAGACATAATATCGGCGTTGACTTCCTCCCCGGTTTTGATGCTTTTTGACCCGGAATTACCTATAGAGCTACATACGGACGCTTGTAGTGAAGGTTACGGCGCGATCCTATTCCAAAGAGCTAAAACAGCAAAATTACACCCGGTAGAGTACTACAGTAAACGCACTACGCACGCGGAATCTCGATACCACTCTTATGAGTTAGAGACACTAGCAGTTGTTAACTCGGTTAAGCATTTTCGCCATTATTTGTATGGCAGGACTTTCACGGTTGTTACTGATTGCAATTCTTTGAAAGCCTCAAGAACCAAAGTGGACTTAACTCCTAGAGTGCATCGGTGGTGGGCATTCCTCCAGGCTTTCGATTTTGATATACAGTACAGGGAGGGTAGAAAAATGGCCCACGTCGACTTTCTCTCTAGAAATCAATTACCTGAGGTGAATAGCACCACCGTTGGCGATAGTGATAATTTATGTAGAGAAAATTGTGTAGGAGAAAAACGCATTAATATAGCTGAGTTATCTTCGAATTGGTTACAAGTGGAACAACGACGAGACCCTGAATACAATGAAATTATTAGTAAGCTCGAAAACGATGATTTGGACCTAGATCGTAGTAGAATCTATGAATTACGATCTAATGTGCTTTATAGAAAATTTCAAAGGAATAATCGCAACATTTGGCTACCAGTTGTTCCTAGAGCTTTTCGTTGGTCGGTTATAAATCATATTCACGAGTCCATTCTTCATCTGGGATGGGATAAAACTCTAGAAAAAGCGTATCAACATTATTGGTTTCCCAATATGTCAAAATACGTCAGAAAATTCGTAGAAAATTGCATAACGTGTAGAGTAGCTAAGTCGCGAAGCGGTAAACAGCAGATAGAGTTACACCCCATACCGAAAGCTAATATTCCCTGGCATACAATCCACATTGACGCCACAGGTAAGTTTAGTGGCAAAAATGATCAAAAGGAATATGTTTTTGTTGTTGTAGACGCTTTTACAAAATATGTGTTACTCAGGCATTCTACAAGAATTAACACAGATAGTGCGATCAGCGCTCTCAAAGCATCCATATCGCTTTTCGGGGCCCCTGCGCGGGTTATCGCTGACCAGGGTCGATGCTTTGCAAATAAAGATTTTAAAGATTTCTGTGTTAATCACAATATCCACCTACATCTAATAGCAACCGGCTCTTGTCGTGCTAATGGCCAAGTAGAGCGTATAATGAGTACACTCAAAAACATGTTAACTGTGATAGAAACAAGCCCAAGTAGGTCCTGGCAAGACGCATTAGATGATGTCCAACTATCCATAAATAGCACAATTCATAGAGTAACGAAAGCAAGTCCTCTAGAGTTATTAATAGGTAGAGTAGCGAGACCCTTAAATTTATTAACCGTAGACGATCATGAGGTTGAGGTAGATATAGAAGAGATTAGAGAACGTGCTAATGGGCTAATAAAACATAACGCATGTCTTGATAAAGCACGGTTCGACAAAAGGAAGGCAAAAGTCACTTCGTTTTCTGTGGGCGATTATGTTTTAATTGAGAATCACGAACGGAATCAAACAAAATTAGACCCTAAATATAAAGGACCTTATGAGGTCATTGAAATACTAGACGGTGACAGGTATCATCTCAAAAGCTTGAATTGTAATCGTACATACAAGTATGCGAGAGACCGCTTACGTCCTTTTCCTCAATCCTATATCCCAACTGAGCTGGATCCGTGTCTGTCAGATGACAGTGATGGTAAGATATTCATAATAAATTTCTTGTGCTTAAAATAATTAGTTCCTGAAGTGTAGGGAATGCCAATACAACGACCGTAGAATGGCGAGGTGGCCATGAGTTGGCGAGGTGGCCATGAGATGGCGAGGTGGCCAAAGGATGGCGAGGTGGCCATAGGATGGCGAGGTGGCCATAGGATGGCGAGGTGGCCATAGGATGGCGAGGTGGCCGTAGGATGGCGAGGTGGCCATAGGATGGCGAGGTGGCCATAGGATGGCGAGGTGGCCATAGGATGGCGAGGTGGCCATAGGATGGCGAGGTGGCCATTTTATTGCTATTAGTCTGTTAACGGCGAAGTGGCTGCTTAGATACTATGGAATTAATTTAGAATGTAGCGTGGAATCTATTAGGATTCAGATCAGAATACGAAACAGAAATGTAGTTATTGCATGAAGGATCAAATGTAAGGATCCTGTAATGTCCTGGGTCAGGAGTGGCCGAGACGTACAAAAATAAAGTTTCTTTTTTTGCAGATAGCGATGATGCACGGCCTTCAACATCACACGAGGACGTGTGATATGTCAGGACGGCCGTGTCAGAGGAAGCAATGAGTCGAGTTGATTCTTGTTTACATGCTTAATGTTTATTATTATTAGTTTTACGTTGTAATTACTTTTATAATTTCTAATTTTATTTTATCTTGTTTGTTACGTTTTTCTATAACTTTAAAACCTTTCATAAAAATAAACTGTAATAAAAGGTCCCATAACTGTAAATCACGTAGGCAGCGACCAATCAGAGCAGAGCGTCTTGTCTCGAGCGTGGTCGAGGCGCCATCTTCACTTTTGAGAAAGCTTGTATTGTGGTGTGACGCATTTTGTATTTTGTGAGCATAAAAACGTATCGAGTTGGATCGTTGGATAATTTGGATATAGTTAAAGTGAGATTGGTGCACCGAACTCGCTGCTCGGTCTAAACTGTTGTGTTCCTACAATATTACCGTGGAATAACAAAATATTGTATAAACTGAAATTAAACTATTGATAAAACGGCATCCATTGTGTTTTGTGCTCGCACTTTAACCCCATGACGCCCACTAAGCCCGCAGCCACTAATGGCGATGTCGGCGAGGAGAGCCTTTCCCCGACATACATATAAACATGGATTGCTGTTCGTTAGTCTCGCTAAGACTCGACTACGGCTGGACCGATTTGGCTAATTTTGGTCTTAAATTATTTGTGGAAGTCCAGAGAAGGTTTAAAAGGTAGACAAATATGAAAATGCTCGGAATTAAATAAAATTAACAATTTTGTTTTTCCTTTGATGTGTCCCCCGTCGGACGGATTCCTTTTGATTCTTTTAAATTTATTTTATACAAAAGTTTAGGTCTTTTATTTATCGATTGAGGCACTACAAAGTCTGCCGGGTCAGCTAGTATAGTATAAATAGCGCCGAAGCAACGCCTTCTTTAAGTATGTAAAATAAATTATCATGGTAAATTTCCCGGCTACGAAACGCCTTCGAAAAACCTTCACAAGAAGACGAAAATTTCGAGACTAAAGAGCTTAATAATACTTTGAATTAAAGCTGTGTTTCCATTTTTACCCCACTGCCAACATTTTGATTATATATTCTTATTGTCAGTGCTCTGCACCTTCACATATCCGCCTCTACATTAAAACTTTTTTCCCTACCTAATCGTTGATAGCTTCGTGAAATTATTCCAGAAAATCCGGCCAAGTAAATAAGCTCACGGGGCTCAGCCTGAGCCTTTGCTAACGTCTTTCCTGGCAAAAACAGTTCCTCGCTGAATCTACCACTAGATTGGAACTGTGGCCCAGTGACAAGATTCGGTGCAAAATGTAGTAGTTAGTGTTGATGATTTCGACGAAAATAGTGTCCAATGCTTGGAATCGCTCAAGCACCGAGAGCAAATCGGAAGTATCCAACAAAACATGCTTAGGGCGACGGCGGCTGTGCCTTACTCCGTCGTCTGGATCATGTATCCAATTAGAGGCGGCTACCATAAGAGGCTTATCATATCACGCCGCTTTTTCGAAGAAGGGTTCTGACACTATATTCAAATACGTACATAATGGTAATCGAGCTCGTCGTGAAAATCTGCACTCCTCACATACCCCGGAGCTTTGACGTATATCCTGCAGAAACGGGACAAAATGAACTGAAATATGGTTTATAATATGGTTGCGGACCGCGTGAGTGAATATTACACTTGTATAAGTCATAACAAAACATATGCAAGTTTTATAGAGCGTCACCTTGTTACGAAGGGCCAATTAGCTTGGCTTAAGTAAGAACTCGCGTAAGAACGCGACTCGGTCACTGACTGACTTTATGTAGGGGCGTAAATTCATTCCTCTGTCGGGGGTGACCCCTAAGTATTTAACCTTCGTGGCCCGTCTAAGAAGTAATATAACACTAATCGCTTTAATAGTTTATACTTACATTGTGAGCCGCCGCCGGGATTTTCTGAAGACTGTGATACCCGCGCGTTATGTAGTTTTTAATTGTTTTACTTTTTATTTTTATTGCTTAGATGGGTGGACGAGCTCACAGCCCACCTAGTGTTAAGTGGTTACTGGAGCCCATAGACATCCACAACGTAAATGCGCCACCCACCTTGAGATACAAGTTCTAAGGTCTCAAGTATAGTTACGACGGCTGCCCCACCCTTCAAACCGAAACGCATTACTGCTTCACGGCAGAAATAGGCAGGGTGGTGGTACCCACCCGCGCGGACTCACAAGAGGTTCTACCACCAGTAATTACGCAAACTATAATTTTGCGGGTTTCATTTGAATTTGCGGGTGAACATTTGTTGAGTACGTATTTCATTTGAAAAATTGGTATCCGCCTGCGGGATTCGAACACCGGTGCATCGCTTCAACACGAATGCACCGGACGTCTTATCCGTTAGGCCACGACGACTACAGACTACATTGCGTGGCATTGAAAAGAGCTATTATGAAAGGTCAGAATGATAATCTAACACAACAATCTGTCTTCATTTTCAGAACGTTTCTTTACTGGTAGGGCCTCTTGTTAGTCCGCACGGGTAGGTACCATCACCCTACCTATTTCTGCCGTGAAGCAGCAATGCGTTTCGGTTTGAAGGGTGTGGCAGCCGTTGTAACTATACTGCGACCTTAGAACTTATATCTCAATGTGGGTGGGGCATTTACGCTGTGGGTGTCTATGGGCTCCAGTAGCCACTTAACACCAGGTGGGCTGTGAGCACGTCCACCCAACTAAGCAATAAAAAAATTTAATAAAAAAACATGTGATATACTCATAGCCAACCTAATTTTCAAACAATAAATCGGAACGTTTTTCTTACTTCGATTGAGCTCTGTGTTCGAAACAAATAAATCGTCAAAAATAAACAAAAAAATAATCTGGGAGCGATCATTCTAAGTTACACTGGCAGTTTTTCAATACGAGCACAGTACGTGACTTAGCAAATAAAACAGCTAAATCGATTCCCGGAGGTATAACCGATATACGGGTGCTCGGTCAAATGATAGCAATCGAGAATCTGTCAAAGCCTCTTTGTCAATGTTACGCCGCGCCGCTGGATATGGGTATAATATTCAAAATCTATGCGAAGCGTAATCGTGTACACTTGTTCGTTACGATGTGTTTCGCTTTTCAAATTCTCATTTATTACATAACTGTACTTTTTTTATTGCAATATTAGTGGAGATTGGGGAGAAAAGTCGCGATTAATTGACGGATCGGGCGATTCGGAGCCCAGCGGAACACATAATCTGAATTTTTAAGAGATTTATTGCTCGGGTGACCATTCTTTTTAGATTCTCGTGACAACTAATAGCTAAATTTAAGGTGAACTCGTATTTTTTTTATTCTTTTTCAGTTCCCTCATGCCGTCAACCAATCTAGACATCACAATATGACGTCACAGTATTTAAAATAACCAAAAAAACTCAACTGTTCAAAATGTACATGGCATATGTAGACTTGATTTCACACACATAATTTCAAAACATATTGAGTTCTCGAAGATAGCTTTGGATGTATAAATAAATTAACTCTAGAGATCAATCCATCACAGCTCGAGTGAAAAATGATGCGAAACTTCACATGTCTGCAGTATGCTCACGAATATTTGAAGATTGATGTTTCAGAATTTATGAACAAAAATTCAAGTTATATTGTAATAATAATTTATATACATTTATATTTATGTATGTAAGAAGACAAGCACCCAACCCACTTAGCACCAGGTGGGCCGTAAGCTTGTCCACCCAACTAAGCAATAACAAAAAGTTTCGAGGTCTACATACATATATAGTACATACATAGTAATTACGCATATTACAATTTTTTGTGGGCTTAATTTTTATTACACGACTTTATTATTCCTTCAGCGTGGAAGACATCAGTGAACATTTTTTAACTACGTATTTCATTAAAAAAATTATGACTGATTTTGGATTAGATCTGGCGTAGTCACATCACTCGATAATTGTACACCGGTCATCTTATCCTTTGGGCCACCGACGGTTTCAAACTTCTACTTTTTGTTAATATTAACTACCAGATATTTTTCGAAATTAGCAAACAGTTGAAACACCGGTATTGTTTGCTTGCCATTGTCCTATCGCGTACCCATTCCAAGAATGTTACATTTCCCATGGGCCGTAACTTTATGAAACTCTAAGGCGAAAGTGGATTGAATTCCCGCCCGACATATAATAAATGCAATGTGAAATTTTAGTAGCGCAACGGGACATCACGGAAAAATTATTCATACGAAAAGTACTGTATGTAAATTCGCTGTATCCATTTGCCTTATTGGTGAGAAGCTTCGAAATGAGAAGTGTTTCTTGCATTTATTCAGAGAGGGATATCTTTAATCATATGAGTTTAGTGTTGTACCACATTTTGATGATAGCACTACTTATTCACTCACATATAAAAGTAAACTTCGATAAACAAAAATAGCTCTTAACGTTCGCATTTAACGTTCAAAAAAATCAGCATACATTTCTTTTTAAATTTCTATAAATTAAAACTAATAATATATAGCAGGGCGCGAAAGCGTATTAATCTCTTCAATCGTATTAATTAAAGCAACGAAAACTATCTCTCATCATCATGTAATAAGTATGTACCTGCACTAAACAGTATCGACTAACTAATAGGATTTATATTTTTATATTATATTATTTATATTTATTTTTTTTTTTTTTTTTTTTTTATTGCTTAGATGGGTGGACGAGCTCACAGCCCACCTGGTGTTAAGTGGTTACTGGAGCCCATAGACATCTACAACGTAAATGCGCCACCCACCATGAGATATAAGTTCTAAGGTCTCAGTATAGTTACAACGGCTACCCCACCCTTCGAACCGAAACGCATTACTGCTTCACGGCGGAAATAAGCGGGGTGGTGGTACCTACCCGTGCGGACTCCCAAGAGGTCCTACCACCAGTGATTACGCAAATTATAATTTTGCGGGTTTGATTTTTATTACACGATGTTATTCCTTCACCGTGGAAGTCAATCGTGAACATTTCTTGAGTACGTATTTCATTAGAAAAATTGGTACCCGCCTGCGGGATTCGAACACCGGTGCATCGCTACACACGAATGCACCGGACGTCTTATCCTTTAGGTCACGACGACTTCATTATATTTTATATATTTTATATGGTTCACTATATTTTATATGGTCGTCGTGGCCTAACGGATAAGAAGTCCGGTGCATTCGTGTTGAAGCGATGCACCGGTGTTCGAATCCCGCAGGCGGGTACCAATTTTTCTAATGAAATACGTACTCAACAAATGTTCACGATTGACTTCCACGGTGAAGGAATAACATCGTGTAATAAAAATGAAACCCGCAAAATTATAATTTGCGTAATTAATTACTGGTGGTAGGACACTCTTGTGAGTCCGCACGGGTAGGTACCACCGCCCCGCCTATTTCTGCCGTGAAGCAGTAATGCGTTTCGGTTTGAAGGATGGGGCAGCCGTTGGGACTATACTGAGACCTTAGAACTATATCTCAAGGTGTATGGCGCATTTACGTTGTAGATGTCTATGTGCTCCAGTAACCACTTAACATCAGGTGGGCTGTGAGCTCGTCCACACAGCTAAGCAATAAAAAAAAAAAAAAGAAATTGTTGAATCTCAGAATTTGTTCCACGTTCTTAATTCAATTAACTATTACAAGAACAACCATTACCTTGGGTATAAAATCAAGGATTTCTTTGATAAATTGAAATTTATTGTTATTTCGTGTTGTATATTTTATTCACCGTACTCAACTTTTTGCGACCCAAAACCGTCACTTAAGAATTAATAAACAATATGAATTTATAATCGGTTATTAAAAAAATTTGATCGTACCCAAAATTATTGAATTTTGGACATTTCGGAAATAATCAGCTTAACTTAAAACCGAAAAGGGGACAATTTTTTTTTTCTTGTACATGACACCGAATCACAAAGCCAAAGACCCACAAAATCTATTAGCAGCGTATTAGAACATCTAAACCAGACTGACGCCTACTTATCAAACATTACAAACACCACAGTCCCAATTCAATTCAATACCTCGGACGTTTTCAATGTAAGGAATTGTACAGTGCCATCAAGCAACACGAATGAGATAGCTGTGATATATGCGAGTCCATTATCCCCAAGTAAATGACGCGTATGAATCATGAATGATATTAACCAGTCCAATTGGTGGGTCCGTAATACTTTGAGTAATCATTATTGACGTGATGTGTGCTTAGCCATTTGATATTCTTGAGCGGAAAAGGAAAGGGATCGGTGTGGAAATGAAACAAAAATGTACCAAACTAAAATTGCCATTTGATGTTTTTGAGACAAAAAGCAAAATATTGTGCCTCCGAAAAATAAACATTATTTTATGATATCACTAGCTGACCCGGCAAACGTTGTTTTGCCATATATAAGATTTCTAGGGAATTTCTAGTGTAGAAAAACTTATTGTAGCTGTGTAAGGATGTGATAAATGAGTGAAAGAGGCATGTAGCTCTGTGAACGATGAGGGAATATAAAAATAACAAAACCTCATTTAACCACATAATGCCTCATTATAACAAAAAAAAATTGTCCAAAAAATAAAAAAATAATGTTAGGGGTGGACAACCCTTATCACTTAGGGGTATGAAAAATAGATAGTAGCCGATTTTCAGACCTATTGAACATTCATATAAAATTTCATAAAAATCGGTCAAACCGTTTCAGAGGAGTATGGTAGCTAACATTGTGACAGGAGAATTTTATATATAAGATATCGATTATTGTATTCATCGTGATCATCATCATCATCAGCCCACAGTCATCCACTGCTGGACATTGGTCTGTCCCAATCTCCACCACTGAGCCCGATCTTTGGTTCTCCTCATCCACCTCTTGCCGGCTACTCTTCGAAGGTCACCGCACCACCTAGCCAGGGGGCGTCGTAATTATTGTATTAAAAACCATTTTCATTTGTAAGAGATTATTAAAAGAGAGATTGGTAAAAACGAAAAGTGTAAAGTAGAGTGCGTTTATATTTGCTTAGATTAACTTATTTTTTTATTTTTACGCAATTTCGTTAACTAACATAAGAGAAAATGGAATTTTACTACGTGGAATTTTACCTATTACTATACTGAGATACTAATATCATATTTATATTTAAATACTAATATTTCATAAATAAGTCTAGACTTATTTTTTATTTTGACTAGACGATTGGTGTGGTTTTTATTTCTTTATCGCGGTGATGGGTGCACAAGTTCACGGCTCACTTAGAGTATCAATTTGTTACCGGAACCCATAGAGATCGGAACGTGAATGCCATCAACCATTTTCATGTACGATGTCAAGCTCGTAATTATATTGAACCTTTCCCATCCTTCCAACTAGGACGCATGACGCAGAAATCTCTGATACCAGCAAATATCGATTGGCGATCTCAAAACACTGGTATAATACTCAGAGAACGCTGCTATACACTCACTGATAAATTCCTTAGTCGATTTTTATGAAACTCACACAAAATCTTGTCAAAGAATGTTATGAGCACAAGTCAGACATCCAATAAAAAATTACGGAGCAGTTTCGATAGAATGCGCATTGTCATTGTTTTTTTTTATTGCTTAGATGGGTGGACGAGCTCACAGCCCTCCTGGTGTTAAGTGGTCACTGGAGCCCATAGAAGTCTATAACGTAAATGCGCCACCCACCTTGAGATATAAGTTCTAAGGTCTCAGTATAGTTACAACGGGTGCCTCGCCCTTCAAACCGAAACGCATTACTGCTTCACGGCAGAAATAGGCAGGGTGGTGGTACCTACCCGTGCGGACTCACAAGAGGTCCTACCACCAGTAAAAAATTGTCGACAGACTCCAGTAATCAGTCCGTGGCTGAAAGCTAGTTTAAAACATCGACGCATTAAAAAAAGGAAACAAACAAAATAAACCCGCATATTTATAATTTGCGTAATTACTGATGGTAGGACCTCTTGTGAGTCCGCACGGGTAGGTACCACCGCCCTACCTATTTCTGCAGTGAAGCAGTAATGTGTTTCGGTTTGAAGCGTGGGCTAGCCGTTCTAACTATACTGAGACCTTAGAACTTAACACCAGGTGGGCTGTGAGCTCGTCCAAGCATCAAAGCAATAAAAAAAATGAAAATATAAAACGAATGTGACACGTAATTTACGTTCAGGACATTTAGAAGAAACTCATCAAAATAAATAAGTCTAATTGTAATATAAACGAAGTTCCATCTAATGTTTATTCAAATGTCTAATAAATTACCTGGGCGCTAATAAATTACTTGCTTGACTCGAAATTTCAAATTTTGGAAGATTTCTTGATTGGAAGATGAAATTTTACTAAATTTCAACGTAGAATGCGCATTGACATTGTCATTGTTTTTTTTTTATTGCTTGCTCACAGCCCACCTGGTGTTAAGTGGTTACTGGAGCCCATAGAAATCTACATCGTAAATACGCCACCCATCTTGACATATAAGTTCTAAGGTCTCAGTATAATTACAACGGCTGCCCCACCCTTCAAACCGAAACGCATTACTGCTTCGCGGTAGAAACGGGCAGGGTGGTGGTACCTACCTGTGCGGGCTCACAAAAGGTCCTACCACCAGTAATTATGTCTAAGACTCTACTAGAACAAATCACTACTTAGCTTAACGGCCAAATTGTACGCAGCTTCAGTCCTAGTATTGGTTCTGACATATAATTAGACTATACCTAATGGACATCAACAGTCACAACCCTTTCTGAGCCTAGAAGGCATACGGAAGGAATTGAGGTGAAAAACAGACCTAGACCTCGCGTCTCAACTGCTGTGGTGACATTTCTGTGACCTTCAGTAACAACACAGCCAATTTCTTTTATTAGGCTTGTAAGTAGACAAACTTACAGCCTAATTACTGGAAAATAATCATCGTCGCTCATACCATAAACGCCAGAAAAACCAGGGGCATAATTATCTATCATAGAATTATCTATCATCATTCTAGAAGGTGGTAGGACCTCTTGTGAGTCCGCACGGGTAGGTACCAACACCCTGCCTATTGTAGCCGTGAAGCAGTAGTGCAGTAAAATTTCGGTTTGGGGCAGCCGTTGTAACTATACTTGAGACCTTAGAACTTATATCTCGAGGTGGGTGGCGCATTTACGTTTGTAGATGTCTATGGGCTCCAGTAACCACTTAACACCAGGTGGGCTGTGAGCTCGTCCACCCATCTAAGCAATAAAAAATATATATATCAAGACAAAAAACTCAAAGGGGTCAATTTATAAATCAAATTAACGTTACTACAGCTCGACCGCACGTGTTACATTCCTTATTATAGATAAAGCGATGATGTAGAAAAAGCTCTTGTGCGCACCGACACGAGCCATCAATTCTCTAAGTGATGTTACGTTATAAATGATTCTCGTAGCGCACTTTGTATTTCAGAAGTAATATATGGCGACGTGTCATCGTCTGCCTTCGAACGGTCTCCATGTTTGAGCACGAGAAAATACATTCATGTTTATTGCTCAGATGTTCATTTTTAGTCTGTGATGGTACTACACGATTGAATATCCCACGCATACACGCAAATATGTACATTATTTTTATTATATAACTGGCTGACCCGGCAGACTTCGTAGTGCCTCAATCGATAAATAAAAGACCTAAACTTTTGTATAAAATAAACTTAAAAAAAACAAAAGGAATTCGTCCGACGGGGGACACATCAAAGGAAAAACAAAATTGTTTGTTTTTATAAAATTCCGAGCATTTTCATATTTATCTACCATTTAAACCTTCTCTGGACTTTCACAAATAATTCAAGACCAAAATTAGCCAAATCGATCCAGCCGTTCTCGAGTTTTAGCGAGACTAACGAACAGCAATTCATTTATATATATATATATATATAGATTTATAACATAAAGCTACTTTTACGTACATGCGTTAAAGTATTCGAATAATTGGAATAACAAACGCGAAATTAAACCGTAAAAGTATTTTTATTTATGTCTACGACTCAAGAGGATCCCAGGGAAACGCTAAAATGAATAATAGCATATATGTGACAAACATACTCACTTGCTGAACGTCAGGTAAGTCCCGAGATCCTCTTAACTCTAACAAGACAAGACGTCTTTCATAAGAAAATTA
Source organism: Bombyx mandarina (assembly GCF_030267445.1). Taxonomy (NCBI): domain Eukaryota; kingdom Metazoa; phylum Arthropoda; class Insecta; order Lepidoptera; family Bombycidae; genus Bombyx; species Bombyx mandarina. Next base: position 7,136,734 of record NC_143222.1, on the reverse strand, counting down.
ATTCATTAAAATTCCCGAGCTTAAGCTTTTTTTTCTTATTTTAATCTGATGTACTTAAACTAAATTAAACGTCAGGAGAGTAGCTTCTGACTTTCAAAGTGCATTAAATAAATGCGAAAACTAATAAAAAGAAATAATAATATCGAACTATGTTCTCTCACAACACAAATACCGACTTATGTACATAGGTAGGGGTGAAAGGTTATATTTATCTTGGGTTTTTTTTTATTGCTTAGATGGTTGGACGAGCTCACAGCCCACCTGATGGTAAGTGGTTACTGGAGTCCATAGACATCCACAACGTAAATGCGCCACCCACCTAGAGATATAAGTTCTAAGGTCTCAGTATAGTTACAACGGCTGCCCCGCCCTTCAAACCGAAACGCATTTACTGCTTCACGGCAGAAATAGGAGGGGTAGTGGTACCTACTCGTGCGGACTCACAAGAGGTCCTACCACCAGTAGAATTTGTTATTAAAAGTCCGTTTCATTTGTTCTTAGTATCTAAAAATCAATTGTTTTTAATTGAACTTCAATTGTGTTTACCACATTGAAATAGCTGAAGAAGATTTTTGCTATGATATTTTATACCTTAAGACATAAAATTTTAGTTGTAGTTTAACAAGGTTTTTCTACATTTAAACCGGATTAAAGTACTGCTTTACAGTAGAAACATGAGATAGAATAAGGCTAAGTTCACATGACCGCGCGATACCGCGCGGAACTGCTCACCGCGCGGTACAAGATCAATCTAAGCAGTATTTATTGTTCACATAATAGCGCGCTGCCGCGCGCTACCGCGCGGTACGCTACGACCCGCGCGCAGGTTCTTGTACCGCGCGCGCCACGCGCGGCACAAGTTCTGCAAAACTGTATCTACCTGTTCAGCTGATCCGCGCGGTTTGAGACGGACAGACGCATAGATCAAAGAAAAATGAGTACCTAGCGAAGACGATATCGTGTCTATCGATATTAAATAGTTTTCAACGCAATCATATAAAAAATTTAAAGATGCAACTGACATCCTAAACTAGGTAGTTAAAAATTTTATTCGTGTAGTCTCAGGTCGGGATATAAAGTTACAAAAAGGCTTAAAGAAAGTCTTTCAATTAAAATAGGATACACCCAGTATCGTCTTTCAATAAGCAAATTGCTTCCTCCACGTCCATTCTCAATCAATGTTGATTCCAGACTCTCGCGCGTACATTCTGTCATGTGAACGCTACCACCGCGCGGCGACGCCGCGACGCGCGGTACCGCGCGATCATATGAACTTAGCCTAACCTATGTTGAATCGTGCATTGATGAAATTGACTCTTCTCAAATAGGTTAGTGTTAAAACGTCAAATAAAAATTCACAGCATAAAAGTCGATATTCATAAACTGTCACTGATACTTCCAATCGAGAACATGAATGTCAAGCACAAAATGCTCGCTAACACGGAAACCCACCGACAAATCTGTTTACTGTAAATAACTGAAGGAATGCGATTAGGAGCATTGCATTCATTTAACGCAAAACGTCTTCGTTTTTGGGTTCTTGTTTGATTAACATAAGTAATTTCAAAATTAGGATAGTTATTTTTTAAACTGAAAAATAATTACGATAGTTGGAAATAAATATTGGGGTAAGGTAGACGGGAAATAATCACGGAGCCAATCGTCCACGCGCTGTACTGGACCAACTAAATTCACACATGACATTCAGTAGTTCAGATGAAAAATTGATGTTTTTTTCCTACCTAAGCTGAGAGAGGAGCCTTGAGACGTGTGGGTGAGCTCTCGGGGCTCAACCCAGGAGGCGTTGCTAACACTGGCCCTAGCAAAAGCTGTGCTTCGCAGAATCTACCAGAGAGAAACTCAGTGAGCTGTGTCTAAGAACTTAGATGGAATTCATCACTTTATTAATAAAAAATACTATTGACCATAAAGAATAGTTTGTTAGCACAAATAAACCCTGACGTACGAGACTCGTATTGAAACAAATGAAAATAAAACAGCGAAACAGGAATATTAAAAAAGCACTCATACGCTTGTATATTGACCAATCAAACAACACGAATGCGTGATGTACATGTGTACGTCAGACATCGCATTCGTCGGAATTCGAATTTCAGTGTTGCCCGAACAAGTTCGTGTCGGTCTATTGAACTTTGATGGAAACAACACAATTCCTGGCAGCATGGACTAACCGATTCGAACTTTGAATACACATGCTGACGAATTAACGGCCTTCTGGTGTAGTGGTAAGTGACATGGTCACTACACAAGGGGGTCGCGGGTTCGAATCCCGCCAAGGGAAGATATTTGTATGGTAAATATAAATGTCTTTTCCAGGGTTATGGATGTATATTAAATATATGTATGTGTATAATAAAAAATCTTACATTTATTTCCGTTACCTGGTACCTGTAACACAAGTTCTTTACGAACTTATCACGGGACCAGTTAACGTGGCGTGTTTGTTAGTAAATATTTATTTATTTATTTATTTATTTATGCTAGTGCACTACAGCTCGAAAGGAACGTTTGTTACCAATTAGTAGTTCGAAATTCGAACAAGAATATTGTTCATATTAAATTCGAATATATTTTTTTTGGGATTTTATGACCTGGTAACTAAGACCTTTTAGATCAAGCCTTATTTTAATTTATATTCTTATTTTTAAATTCGAGTAATTATTTCATCTGCCATAGACTAGGTTTTAATCTATAGAGTACTTATATTACATTCTACTATTGTCTAGTAGCCAGTATAGTCTAAAAAAACAATATTTCTAACAACAAAGAAAAAAAAAACAAATTGCCGTACACAGATTACCCCATATGCCAAAATTACACATCAAATTACGCAGGCAAAAATTCAACATCCACAAACGTCCGAAAGCTAACGCCCAGTAAGCAGAGATCAGCATTGTAAGCCTCTTATAAATACTTGGAGGCAGTCGCTCTGCAAAGGAGTGGGAAATCCTGGATAATCTCGCGACGACATGATTCCGAAATTAGGCCTGGCCGGTTTTTTTACATTTAAATTATTTTCTGTTGAAAACATTCAAAACAGTCCGCCAGTTCGTCTTTGTTAATGTAAATATCAATAAGTTGAGAAAAATGTACCGAACATTCTCGAATTTGTTCCATTTCATTTTAAAGGTCAAAACATGATAATTATTATGTCCCGTGTCCTAACTACGCGTTTCAAACAATAGTTTTGAAATTCGAAAAGAAAATTGACACATTTTTCTGTTTTATATCCATTAATTCCTATTTTAAAATTCCATTATTAATATACCCGAATTCGAAATGCAAATCGTTTTTTTAATATCTTGCTTCATTAAAGAATATACGAACCGACGTGACGTTTACAGCAAATAATTAATGGAGACTAATGACATTGTCATTATCCCAACAAATAAATAAATAACTGGGAACAAATTACGCACGGTCATCTGTCCTCAATTTAAATTTCCCCGTGCTATGGATAACAGAGACTGACAAACATACTTATATAAGTTTAAATATATCGCACATACGGTGCAATAACATCACTTATGCTAATTATGTAATTTTTCAGGAGAAACGTTGGAAAATTCAACATCTTATTATATAATTCTTATGTAATTCTGTTAGGCTATAGAAATAAAATGAACTACAAACTTCATCAGTAAAAGCAAACATCTCTCTCGTCTCACTAATAACTATTAAAAAATGTATTTTCTCATACTCAGTTTAATGTTAACAAAAATTGCATAAGTGACTTTATAGCACCGTATGTGCGATATATATATCGACGCTTGAAAGGCAAACGTGACTAAGCGACAATAACTGCTTTGTACATAAATGATAGGCAATAACCAATAACCATATTCGACGCGCAAAAAAATATATATTTCTAGGTCTATTAAAATCATTTCAATCCTACAGCTACTAGCTAGATTCTACTACAGCTAGATTCGTTAAAATAAATTTTGTTTTCAGGTATTTCAACTTTAAATTAGTCTACTGTAAAGTTCACGCATTGTCGCTTAGTCATGTTTGCCTTTCAAGCGTCGATATATAGATAATAAACACCCAGACAAAGAGCAAGCAAATCTGTTCATCACACAGTATTTGCCTGATGTGGAAATCGATCCTACGACCCTCGTAGCAACAGTCAAGGGCGCTAGCTACTGCGCCGCCGAATTAATCAAACCTGTAATTTTGTTTTTGACGTTTCTAATACTTTTTAGTTTTCATAGTCGTGTCTGTCTTCAGAAAAAAATACGCAAGATTACACTCTAAAAGTAGTGTTATTCATGTCTAGAAATGGCAAAAGCCTAAAACAATACGCAATAAACATTATGATTCTAAATAATAAGCCATCATTAAATCAATCATTGAGATCACTACATCTGTATTGTCTTTTTATATTGTTTTAAGCGCTGTTCTTCTTTATTTGCATATCTGAATTACGGATCTGAATATCCGAGTGGATATTTCAATGGCTCTGTCTTTCATTGAGTCAGTGAACTGTGTACTACGAAATCGTCATCTTATCAACAGTTTAGATCTTGTAAAAGCGATCTCTGTACGGTTATTGTATTGGTTCCAATAAGCTTTTCTTAAAACTATTATCATACCTAAGATTGCCAGACTATTTATTATGCTATTTTGATATGCTATTAATATATAGTTCAATGACTTTTGTTACGAAAATTGTTAAAGTATTGGAAATTTTGCATTAGATTAAATTTATTATAAATTAGACCGAAAATGAAGTTGTCGTGGCTTAAAGGATAAGATGACTGGTGCATTCGTATTGAGCGATTCACCGATATTCGAATCCCGCGTTCGGGTACCAATTTTTCTAATGAAATACTAACTTAACAAATGTTTACGATTGACTTCCACAGTGAAGGAATAACATCGTGTAATAAAAATCAAACCCGCTAAATTATAATTTGAGTTTAACGTTTAAAATGAAGAAGAGTAATAACGATCAAGAACTATTTGTTATTCAAATGTAAAAGGACACGCTTTAATAATAAACCGATGTAAATTTTAATATGATGTATAATAACCTAGTTACTCTTGTTGAGTCATTTGATTAAAGTAACCAAATGAATTACCGTATCGTCTTTGATCCTTGATACGTGACTAAATTTCCAAGTTAATCAGATGTTCTCAACGTGGTTTCAATTACATTTACTTTCTTACTGGTGGTAGGACCTCTTGTGAGTCCGTACGGGTAGGTACCACCACCTTGCCTATTTCTGTCGTGAAGCAGTAATGCGTTTCGGTTTGAAGGGTAGGGCAGCCGTTGTAACTATACTGAGATCTTAGAACTCATATCTCGTGATGGGTGGTGGCATTTACGTTGTAGATGTCTATGGGCTCCGGTAACCACTTAACACCAGGTAGGCCGTAAGCACATTTTGCCATCTACACAATTAAAATAAAAAATAAAACCTTCTTGGTTTTGTTGTAACTATCAAAAAATAGTACAGTTTGAGACTTGGGTTTCGTGATTCAGGATTTTAACGATATTCAGGGTATGAGGTTCATGACCTTCAAAACCACTGTCCACCATGTAAGATCTGAAAAAGTCCTGCCATCCAATGCAATGATAGAAAAAAAAAAAATTTGTTTTTGACGTGACAAAGTCTTATAATTCGATAGAGCCGGCTGCACGCACAAAAAAACATGACTAGTGCGGTGTTACCTCGCTCTGAGGCGTTCCATTTAAGGCTTGAAGTGCAAGCAAGAGTGCGCAACGAGCGACAAAGTGGCACATTGTAAAAAAAATATTCACATAATTGTATTTATGTGTATAAATAAATGTAACTTGATCAATTCAATAGTGATTTCCATTTACCTCCTTCTCTATATCCATACAAAATATCTATCAAACAAATAAAATTAAAATTTTCTTTTGAAAAATGAAGCTATTCCATCAGTATTTTCTTATGACGTTGTCACGTTCAACTATCGTCAGTAAACCGACTTTACAGACAACCGATTTTTTTTTATAAATTGTCTATGTTAACAACAACAGTCCGATTTGAAGTGCCAGTTATAAACATCCAAAATGTCAGTTCAATCGAATTAACGTTACATTTCTCGAAAGTTTATTATCAAAAGCACTACTAATAACTTATTTTATTAGATTAGTGACATAGTTAATAATTTCTATCAAATGTCAGTACGTTTCCATATATGAATACATGAGCACTCATATTTTACATTATAAAATCGGATCGGTGCTAGTTTATTAATAGATTGCATAGCACTTGGTCTATAAATGCATGCTACGTAACGCATAAACCTCCCCTAGAAAACGAGGTTCGATCGCTTAGGTGTTAGTTTAATTGATTCAATAACATTTAGTATCTTACGAATGCATGGCACGTTACGCATAAAGCCATCCAAAAAAAAAAACTACGCAAAATGGAATACTCAATATCTTCATAAATCTTTCACAGCGCGAAAGTGAGGAGAAGGAAGGTTTTAAAACGTGAAACAATTTCTGAAAGCTCCTCTGATCCTATCTAAGCTTCTGGAGGTGTCGTGAGTTTCCGTTCGTACCTACAGTATATCCTTTGATATGTACAAAGCTGAGATTTCTTTACGTTGAAAAGTGGAACTATTTAAAGCCATTCAGCCTTCTGGTTTAAGGTTTTTTTTTATTGCTTAGATAGGTAGACGAGCTCACAGCCGACCTGGTGTTAAGTGGTTACTGGAGCCCATAGACATCTACAACGTAAATGCGCCACCCACCTTGAGATATAATTTCTAAGGTCTCAGTATAGTTACAACGGCTACCCCACCCTTCAAACCGAAACGCATTACTGCTTCACGGCAGAAAATAGGCGGGTTGGTGGTATCTGCCCGTGCGGACTCACAAGAGGTCCTACCACCAGTAACTAGGTGACAGTAACAGTTTTTTTAATGTAAAATATATGTACATACATATTATTGTATAATATAATGTATTGGCAGTTTGAGGATCCATCTTCATGGAAAGACTTATATATAATTTTGTATATACGTGTGATCGCGATCCTCAGTAATGGCGATTGATGAAGGAAAAGAAGAATGTATTGTGTTAGGCTTCCAACGTGAAATTAAAATTCTAGATCAACATGTGACGCTTCTTACATTTCATACTTCAAGAGATCAATCTGATTATATCGTATTGCCATCGAATAATGTTTTTCCCGCCCTAATGAAGCTAAGGAGACCAGACCACGAACATTTCTTTCATAAAAAAGATAGTAGCTTTCCTGTAGAAAAAAAACCGTAATTCCCCCGTTAGCTGCAGGTTCATTGACATGAACAAAAAATCACGAAAGAGTACCGTTACATAATTTGCCTTCTCAACATTTCAACCCATACAGCCTCGAGGCACTCCCAAACGGTTCCTTCGTAGTGAAAGAAAAAATTTAAAAAAGTTTAAAAAAAAACTATAGTACATCATCAAATAGACTAAGGTGAGGGCTCGTTAGTTGGCGGCGGGATTTTTAATTATACGGAAGTGAGAGTCGACGGAATGCGCTTAAATCGTTTTTTTTTTTCTTTTTTTTTTTTAATAAATCCGAGACTGGAAGTTTTCTCTACCTTTAGTTAAGATTAAAATTTTCTCCGTTTCTGATTGAATATTTTGAAATTGAAATCCCGCTTTAGTTTTATCTTCGATATCTATAATACGCTCTAGTAGGAAGTGAATTTATTATTTTCTACTTAATATTTATAATGACGTCAACGCAATCGTAATTTACAAATAAACTCAAAACAATCATCTATATATTAATACGTGAAGCAAAAATTTTGTATCCCTTTTTACGAAAATTGCGCGGACGGAGGAGTATGAAATTTTCCACACTTATAGAGAATATAGAGAACAAGTGCACAATGCTAATATTAAATAACACATAAAAGATACATTAAATCAATAAAGAAAACATTACACACACTACATACCATGTATTTGACGCACACACGCATGCATACTATTTATTGTCAAACTTCTGTTCTTGACGTCTGTTGTCAAATTGAGAATAGAATATGATTTGTCTTTGTTAATATTTTTTATAGAGTAGCCTTGGCGAAGTTTGTGATTATAGAAGTATAAAATACAATCATAATAGTGTACAAACTTACAATTCCAATTAATTATAGTCGAATTTCGACTACTGCGGGACCTCTAGTAAATACAAATCCGTGACAGAACATTTTCTTCATGACAAACAAAAAGAATTTATAACAATGCTAAACTTTCTATACGAGCGTACAGGAGCGGTGAGTTTGTAACTAGCTCGCCAACAAAAGCTGTTATTTATGTCACTCGTACTTTGTCACAAAGGTAATAATCGCTGTACCTAACGTGTAGAAGTATTGTAATTGCGAGGGCAGCCCCCCGAGACTTGGCCTAACGAAGATTTATAAGCGGCCAAACCCGAATTTCTGTCCAACCTGGACCCTCAAGGTATCGAGTCGGTATAATTTGTTAATATTTTATTGTATATTGCTTTGGCTGTTTGACACGGTTATCTGTGCTTGTTTGAGATTTGATTAAAATGTCTTTTTTTTTTTCATTTTGAACTAGGTTCATTAATTTGAATTAGGTTATTTAAATAATTTATAATTTAAAAGACTTTTTGGCGGGAACGCGAGGAGTGAAGTTGTGTGATTTGTTTTATTTTGTCTATTTAGTGTTTCTTCGGGTTTAAATGTGTAATAATGGTGGTTTATTAACTGTTTAATATCTGTGAAAGTGCACAAATGTGGGAAAATGAAACAAAGCCGCTGGACGTAACTTCTCGTGATCCTCCAAAAAGCCCACTGAAAAAATCTTAGTAAATGACCACCATTTTACTGAGATTATATTTCATCTCATATCATCTCATTTATTTCATCCCAGTTGATTAATGTCTCAAATTAATCATCTTCATTTCATTTCACTCCATAATATCATTTTTCATAAAAATATGAATATACATTAAAATAAGACATGACTTAAAGGTCTCAGTTACCAGGTCATAAAATCCCTTAAAAAATATATAATTTAAAATAGGTTCAAATATTCTAAACATAGAATTAATATTATACATTTAAAATAAAAATCCAGAAATGTTGTTACATGAAAAGCGATACTTTGTACAACGAGTCACGAAATCTTTCGTTAATCTATTAACAAAACACCAAAATTTACTACTACGAGTCCGTCAAACAGCATAACGCTTAGAGGCAATTTTATTATATAATGTGAATGAACACGCGAGCCGCACTTAAACAAGACGGTTATGTTCGTTTACATTATTCTCTTACTCGTATAGTGAACCCGAGACGAGGTTAACTGCCCCTTTGAGTGTGTAACTGCCTTGATACTATCGGATGATGGCATCAGAAGATTATTTTATGAATGAAATTTGAAGCAAACCGTCAGCAAAGCAACTTGAATCAGTTCATTAGTCAATCGTTGTTTTGCTAGGTTGCATGGTTTGAGTACAAGCAGCGACTTGTATAAAATGATATAAATATAGATATAAAATGATCAACCTTAAAGAGAATTGCAAAATAAATAATAGTTTAAAAAAACTAACAAAATACGCTTTTATAAAAAATACAACTAAAAAATAGAAATAAATTTAAAAAATTTGAATTTAAAATAGTGTTAGAAAACTATACTGAATATAGAAAACTATATAGAAAACTATATTAGTATTTTGTTAGTTTTTTTAAACTATTATTTATTTTTAATTTTTTTGTTGAATTTAATTTTTTTTTTTCAATATTGAATTGTCATCGGTCCTGAATAAGTATACCAAATTTCGAGTTAATCCAACGTTTTGAAGGGGGTCAAAATCATGTTCAAAGATTCCGTTACAAACATACATACATACGTCTGAAGCTAATAAAAGCGTATTAATATAATCGATAAAAAAAACTACTAATTAAAATAAAATTCGTTCCTTTTTTTGTTTTTCCTAAAATTTTAGTTTTTCATCAATCCGATCTGAATGCGTACGTTCATGTTATCCGATTTTATAGGCGGGCAAACTTCAAATCCGTTCTTAGATTGAAAAAACAAACACGCACAATAAGAAAACTTCTAGATCGTTTATTTTCTCGAACGTTCCACTTTATAAGCGAAACGAAAACTTTCCGTGCAACCTGTCACCAGTAAAACACATTACTTATAAATCACTTTATCGTGATTGAAGAAATAAAGTCTTCTTTTTTTCATACTTTTTCTCTTAAATTAAATCGATACTGAAAACAAAAATTACAAGCGCCATTTTTTTTACTTTCAATTTTTACATATTTTTCTTGTAAATTCAAAATATATTATGTATGTAGTTGTGTTTATTTCCACATTTACAGCTTCAATAGTATATGTATATATACTATAATAGTATATTAAAAATACTAATAACAACCAATAACTATTTGTTGTTCAAATGTAAAAGGACACGCTTTAATAACAAATCGATGTAAATTTTAATATAATTTTAACCTATTTACTCTTGTTGAGTCATTTGATTAAAGTAACCAAATGAATTAATGTATTGTCTTTGATCCTTGATACGTGACTAAATTTCCAAGTTAATCAGATATTCTCAATGTAGTTAAAATTATGTTTAAATATATGCTAAGTTCAAACAAAATCGCGTTAAAAAAAACAAGAATTTTCAAGTTTAAATAAACTACTAACTCGAACCGCCTAGATATATTATGTTACCCTCTATATGTTACCGTCTATAGACCGCCCGTTAAAATGAGCTATTCATCTGTCGTGCTAGTCAACCGTGCAGTGTCATATTCCAAACTGTAGTTTCCTGCATAACTGTACCGAATATATTATATGCATACAGATACAGGTCAAGCAAATAAAAGCATTAAAACTATTCGGGTTTAAGTGGCAAAACTGGTTATAACATTAAAAATTATCACAACTTGATTCTATCAAAAGGTTTTGAATCTTCGAAATATCGATGAATTTACGAATCTTTGAAAAATTCTTGCAATACGGCTGTTATACCTTTGAAACCGAAACGGATTACTGCTTCACGGCGGTAATAAGTATGGTGATGGTACATACCCGTGCGGACTCACAAGACGTTCTACCACCAGTAGACAATTGGCCAATTGGCCAAACTCACTCACTACAATCGCCATTTACTAATAAAACAAACAGAACTAGCAGTTACGCGGACAGAGACAACCATCTACTGAATAATTTACTGGACTTGAAGTTAAGACTAAAAGATTCAGATCCTTTTTTCGTTAACCTAATTTCCCCTCAATAACTATTATCATAAGACTGAATCTTGTATTAATTAGTATTTTAGTTTCAAGAAAAGGGAAAGCCATATTCACTTAAACTACTCCTGCAACTTTTAATACTTAATATCCGGATTCCCGCTCACAAACCGCCCTTACCGCCATCGTTCATAATAAAATTTATGAAAACGAAAAATATGACCACAAAAATAATGCAAACGCTCTGCAATTTTCATTACAACTAAAACAAAAATTGCCTACCTTCTATTTACTTGTACATCTAGTTTTTCTATTGCCCTTGTAGGCAGGCGAGCATACAGCCCTTCTGATGGTGAGTGGTTACTGTCGCCCGTGGACGTCAGTGATGCCAGGGGCAGAGTCAAGCCGCTGCCTACCGTTAAGTACTCTCCACAAGACTCGTTTGATGAAGGACATCAGCGTATACGTCAACATATACCGAGATTCACAATTCCTTGAATAATTGGTGAGCTTGGCGGCAACTACTTAAAATTCCTTGACCCTAAGACTTTCTTAGTGACCTGATAGCTGAAGATGTTAAGAAGGAATAAATAATAGAAACAAGAGCATCAGTGTCAATACTTCAGCTCAAAACATGGCACACAGTTGTTTTCTGCTGAGAATCTGTTTTGTGCACTGTACTTGACGTAAGTTTTTCCAATTGATGAAAATTATGTCTAGACGAGTAACGTCAACAGAAGTGTTACGATTATTTTAACCACTTTTAGACTTGGTTAGGTTAGCTTTGGGTCATTAAGCTTGGTCTTAGGACGTCTTAGCCTGCGAAAGGTCTTCGCATTTATAAGAAATTCGTTACCTATTTTTCTATAGAGTCGAATATTGAATAGCCCCTTTAGAAAGAAATGCAATAATAGGGTTGGAAAAACAGCTTAGCCTTTCAATGTGACTAACGCTTTGGGCTTTCCTTAACTTCGAAGATTTTGTTACACAATTGCAAATACGAACATAAATTTGATTAATCGAAAACATTTAAAGGATCTTAGAGATATATTACATTAAAATAATGCTCTAAGGAATTATTGTTGTTTTTTGTTTTTGTATTTTAACACTGATGAGTAGATAGCCAACCTGGTGGTTAGTAGCTACCGACACCCATGAACATGGGCTTTGCTAGAGCGCTTTCTACCGCCAAGTAGATGGGTCTTAATTCCAGAGCGAAATTGAAAATGGCTTTAGGATTCTTCACGATATTACCTGAATTCTATGACATATCCTTCTTCAAAAGCATCCGTGAGCTTCAGTAACCACTGAACATTGTGTGGGCCGTTTTATCTATCTGCGTTCAAACGGGAAAAGACCTTTTTGCCAAATTGGTTATCGAATCCATTAGACTCATCGAATCCTCGTGTTCACTTACGGGACCACAAATTGGGCACACAATCCGGCCAATAGACATGGGGTCAAACCCCCTGTATTCATAAGCGGGTCCTTAAATAGGAGCGCGTTTCGCGTAACTAGGCAGGATAGCTGTACCACACGTAAGGGGTCATAATACGCTATACTACCAGTAAGTATTGGTACATAATCTATGCTGATATAATGTTGAAGAACGTTGCTACCAATTCTCTGGTAAATGCCTATACGATGCTCAAATAAAGGTGTGTGTGGGCTGTTGACATTCTACGCCCACAGCCACAAATAACTACTAAGTTCTATCAAAAGACGAATTGGATATATTTGATCAAACATTATTAACAACTTCAACAAAGACATGCCCTAAACCAATCAACCCATACATCGAATTCCTGTACTCCACCCGTACCCTATACCCGACCCTGTGGTTTTTCAATCATAACGTTGCCGCTCTGAATGCCATTAATTGAAATGAGCTATTACTATTACAATAATTTTATTTATCTTACTAGCGACCCGCCCTCGCTTCGCTTCGGAAACATTAAAACACACATGAAACCAAATAAAAAAAATAAAAAAAAAATAAAAAAAAGTAGCCTATGTTCATCAGGGACAATGTCGGCTTCTAATGGAAAAATAATTTTTCAAATCGGTCCAGTAGTTTCGGAGCCTATTCGAAACAAACAAACAAACAAATCTTTCCTCTTTATAATATTAGTATAGATTGCGTTAAGATTTTTCAGGGCGATCATAAAGACTTCCACGTTTAAGGAATGACATCGTTTAAAAAACTATAATTTCCATAATTACTGATAATAGGGCGTCTTTGGAGCCTCCATGATTAGGTATCCTCACCATGCCTATTTCTGCCGTGTAACAGTAATAGGCAGGGAATAAATTAGTCGATAAATTAAAATTACGCCCCCATGTTGCAAGATCGCACTAATATTTCAAAATCTATAGTGCCTGCCACCGGGTCGTAAGCTCGGTTCATTCCCAGAAATTAAGAAAGCTGTTTTCGTCGGAAGTGCACAGAATTCGATGCGTTTACTTTAAAAAACAACGCTCTCCATTGTAGCCAGTAGGGCATACGGCTCAACTGATCGTGAATGGTTACGGTAGCTCATCAACGTTAACTAAACCAGAGATACAACTATATCGTTATATAATAAAGCACATGTAGGTTGGGTGAGACGACAGTCGTTGCTTTGAAGACCCTATCTAATACCGATCGTATTGTTTTGTAGAAACAATAAATATTAGATATGAAAATTAGCATTCATAACAATGCAATTTCAAAATGCATGGTATATTTCTTTTTACTATTCAGACGGATAAAAATCAATGGGTCTGAAATTAAATTATAGAGACTTCGATATCTAATTAACGCTAAACAGATCGTGAATTTGCGAAAATAATTATGTAAATTCTTAATAATCATATAATGATTTTTGTGATGTTAATGTGGATTTTTTTTCACATACAGAGCCACGATCTTCAGCTAGTATTCTAATAAGATAGGGTCGCAATGGCTGGCCACATTCCTTCGTTTGTACGGAATTGTCGGCGCGCGAAGCACTCGGCGGTACGTGAGGAATCTCAACTGAAATCGGCTGAGATTTGATGGCAAAAATTTTTGTATACGCTTCCGTCATATTTCAAAGGGCAAAAGCAAACGAATGTTTTAAACGTGTGCCATCACAAATACGGGTATTTTATTTAAACGGGACGTAAAGAATATTCTTGAAATTTTAACAGTAAGCATACAAGTTCATATTATTAAGTTTATTTAGGAGAGCATGATGTCATTAATGTAATCAGCATTGGCAGCTTTCAGTGGTTATAGGCTTTAGTAATTTATTTCTCTATGATTTTTTTTTGTTATTGTGAGTAGATTGTGGGGTCTTGATAGAAAGTTATCACTGCCACCCATAGACACCGGCGGTAGGCAAAGGCTTGGCTTCGCGGCAGACAGTGGCTTGGCTCAGCCCCTGGCATTGCTGATATCCACGATAACCACTGACCAGCATATGAGCCATATGCTAATCTGCCTAGAAAGAAATTAAAAAAACCCAAAAGAAAGCATCCAGCGCTTCAAAATTACCGTAAGGGATAGCTCATTCCGGCCCCTTAAATAGTAACCTAGATATGCAATAGATATTTACTACTATTTTAATCACTGACTATAAAGTAAATACTACCTATTATTTGGTTTGAATACCTAATAATTTCATATTAGATTGTAATAATGCGTTGTATTAATTAATGGAAAATATGTACGTATAGGCTGCGAACATGTCATTATTACTTAATTGGTAGTTACGGAAAATTATCGAGTTATAATAATTTTAATGAAATTAATAAGAACAGATAGATAATAGGGATAAGACATATTATTATAGTGTTTTTTATTGTTTCGACGGGTAAATGAGCTCATGACCCGGACTTAAGTGGTTATAGAGGCCCATAGTTATCAGCAATGATGCCACTTTGAAACATCAGCTCTAAATCTCGGTTCTATAGTACAACAGCTGCCCCATATATTCAATATGTACATGTATTGTGTTTGTGTGCTCAACTAATATTAGAACGCACCGACCAGTATTTTCCTGCATTACCTTGGATTGGTTGGTAGATAATGCCAAATGCATTAACTCCGCCAATATATACAATTCTATTCTTGATTCGGTTTACGTAAACTATAATAATATAATAATATATATAATAGTAGTAGTAGTATATATAATAATACTTTACGTAAACCGAATCAAGAATAGAATCCGAAATAGAATCGAGCAATACAACCATGTCGAGACCTAAGTTCCAAGTATTGGAAATTCACTGGTAGGTACTTCTTAACTTTTGTATTCATGAACCGCTCACTTGTCGATGCGACTAGAGCATTCTAAAGCCTTACATACTGTGCATAATAATATTTTAGCATAGAGCAATCAATATGAAAAGATTTTGGAACGAAGTTCATTATGAGACGATGCGGAGGGGTACCCTAACCGGGAAAAAACGTCCGTAACGTAAGATTTTTATTATTTATGTATAGTCTTAGTATGATGACTATACAGTATCTAATGTATAGTCTACATGATGACGGTTATTATTATTATTCATATAAATAGCTGTTTCTTTGTATATTATTATTATATATTTTTTATACATCATGTGAATAAAATAAAGTTGACAACTTTGTTTTTTTTTAATAAAAAAAATTTAATAAAAAAACCATAATAAAAATGTATACCCGAATAATTATTTTCTTTATACCTCGAATAGAACTTAAAATTAATATTTTTATAATAAGGAACTTCGTTCCTATCCTGTGTCTCACGACACCACACATCTTTTTTGTTTACTCAAGAACGTCTTTCAACTGCTTTTAAAAGAACACTTTACCACCGATTCGGAATTCAGTTTCATCACTGAGAATAACGAGAAAGAAAAAAAAATTTTGCATGCACTTTTTCAAGATATCTAGATTATCTAGGATGGGTAAAGTTCTGAGCGTTAAGGTGTGAGTGAGAGAAGATTGTAAGAAAGGGAGAGAGAAGAAAGCAAGATTGCGAGGATGACAAAGTGAGCAATCTGCGAAAGAGGCATCAACTAATTTTTATTCCAATAATAGGAAAGATTTGGTATGAATAAATAAAATTACAGTCTAGTGCACAAATTTCAATTTTCACCCCAATCCCAATTCTATATACTCTCTATAAACATCACACAAAAAACATTACAACTTCTTAAATCAGCATCTATAATTTATAATCAGTGACTTTAACTAGGATGCAAATGTAATTAAATTCAAAATTGACTTTAAGAGTAATTAATTAATCATAAACTCCTTAGAATAACACTAAGGAACTTTTAGATGAATAATGTCAAATATTTCCGAACTCGAAGTCAGTTTTACATAAATAATGAATGTTTACATAAATAGGATAGCGAACTTGCACTTAATTAACATTCATTTTTAAATAGTAATGAAATCGTATAACTCAAAATAGCCCGTTGCAACAATCTATGAGTACTAGTAATAATTAGCAAAACTTATTCCTAATCATCTGAGACTCTGAGACTTCAGTAAAATAACAGAGACATTTCTTGAGGTTAACAACAAGCACAATATTAAACATCTTTGATTTTCAACTAAAGCTCTTAGATCTTATTTGATTCCAAATAAATTGGTATGCGAAATGATATTGATATTAATTGTATCAACAAATTCGACCTTCAACTGTCTCGTGTCAAACCTAAGCTGACTTTCAATTATAAAATATATGAGGACCAAATTCAAATCCATCCAAAAGCATCCTAGATGGGTACCTCACTATACAACAAGCTTACATTATAATAATAAGTCTATATCAATCTCACTGCTATAATTGGCACCCGCGTCGCGTCGATATCTTTAACGTGAATTTTTACAAAGATTACTAACGCAAAGGGTATTAAATAAAAAAATCTCAAAAAAATATTTAACGGAAAAATGTAATAATTTATGTCGCTGATCCTATATTTGATATTTAGCCACAGTGTTCAAGTTACTATATTATCGACAGTCCTGAATACATGCCCAAATTTTGAAATTAATTGGGTATCTTAATATTGTAATTATGGCAGCCGGTATATACCGACGAGAGAAGAACACGTACACCGAGAACCAATATGAATTCACAAAGGTGCTGCTAGCTCCAACCGGGAATCGACCTAGACCCCGAGATATTTTTTATTTTTTTTTATATATGGTTGGATGGTTGTACGAGCTCACAGCCCACCTGGTTACTGGAACCCATAGTCATGTACAACGTAAATGCGCCACCCACCTTGAGATATAAGTTCTAAATCTCAGTATAGTTACAACGGCTGGCCCGCCCTTCAATCCGATACCTACGATATCCGATCCAATACCTACCCGCGCGGACTCAAAAGAGGTCCTACCACCAGTAAACTAGATATAAACCAGATATATAACAGACAGTCATTAATGTCGAACACAAAACACTGAGAGTACAGATGCTTCTTGAAACTATTTGCTAACAAAAATCATCGCTAATAAATATAGATCAAAAGAATTTATAAAAATACAATAATATTGTTAGGCCGGTAGGAGTAACGCCAACTATTGCCGAATAGTAGAAACGAAAATAAGTCGTCGTGGCCTAACGGATAAGACGTCCGGTGCATTCGTGCTGAGTGATGCACCGGTGTTCGAAACCCACAGGCGGGTACCAATTTTTCAATTGTCAACAAATGTTCACGATTGATTTCCACGATGAAGGAATAACATCGTGTAATAAAAATGAAACCCGCAAAATTATAATTTGCGTAATTACTGGTGGTAGGACCTCTTGTGAGTCCGCACGGGTAGGTACCACCACCCTGCCTATTTCTGCCGTGAAGCAGTAATGCGTTTCGGTTTGAAGGGTGGGGCAGCCGTTGTAACTATAATTGAGACCTTAGAACTTATATCTCAAGGTGGGTGGCGCATTTACGTTGTAGATGTCTATGGGCTCCAGTAACCACTTAACACCAGGTGGGCTGTGAGCTCGTCCACTCATCTAAGCAATAAATAAATAAATAAAGGAACTAGTAACATCGAGAACGCTCGAGAAGTACAACGCCATCTTTTGTCAAATAGCAGAAACACCCATCAAAGCTACTCGACAAGCACAGAATGTTCTCGATAAATCTAGGGATGTCGTATCGACTATAAAAGCGTTGCAGAGATGGCACGAGGGTACGAAGGTAGTTAGTAATCGGATCTACTCGAAGCAAAATAGCGAACGGATCACCTGAAGCGAAGCGAAGAAGTGAATTGAGAGTTTTAAAGTATTCGTTAAGTGTTTTAAGTGTTAAAAAGTTAATAGTTAGGTTTAATTTTCACTTCGGTAGAATTTTCATTTATCCCGAACTCCAATCCGTAACAATATGTATTAAGCATGAATTATTGAAGCAATATTTTGAATCTGTGTTCTACCTGTGTCATTCTCAAGAACCAATCGAACAACTAGATACGAGTGCCGCCCACGATAACTATGTATACCTAGTTCTTACTTACTTGTATCACACATTTTTGCATAAACCTATACTTCTGTACTCTCCGTGTTTTGTGTCACGATACTGTCAATACAGCACAAATAAAGCTAACTTGTTGTCCCGGAGTAGTCGAAATTCGACTATAATTAATTAGAATTGTAAGTTTGTACACTATTATGATTGTATTTTATACTTCTATAATCACAAATTTCGCCAAGACTACACTATAAAAATATTAACAAAGACAAACAATATTTAATCTATTCTCAATTTGACAACAGACATCAAAAACAAAAGTTTGACAATAAATAGTATGCATGCGTGTGTGCGTCAAATACATGGTATGTAGTGTGTGTAATGTTTTCTTTATTGATTTAATGTATCTTTTATGCATTATTTAAAAAAAATATTAGCATTGTGCACTTCTTCTCTATATTCTCTATAATTGTGGAAAATTTCATACTCCTCCGTCCGCGCAATAGATATTCAAATAATGCATAAAAGATACATTAAATCAATAAAGAAAACATTACACACACTACATACCATGTATTGGACGCACACACGCATGCATACTATTTATTGTTAAACTTTTGTTCTTGACGTCTGTGGTCAAATTGAGAATAGATTAAATATAGTTTGTCTTTATTAATATTTTTTTATAGAGTAGCCTTGGCAAAATTTGTGATTATAGAAGTATAAAATACAATCGTAATAGTGTACAAACTTACAATTCCAATTAATTATTATACTCGAATTTCGACTACTGCGGGACCTCTAGTAAAATTTAATATTCATCGGCACCGACCGATTCTTTGTTTGTTCGTTCGTGTTCTGTCGATTCGCGCTTTATTTATCAGATTAAGTACAAACTTTATATAGTAATTGTTATTGGCACTTCGAGAAAGTTTTTGGCATAGAACAATTGACGTATTCTCATGTTTGAACACAGTGCGTGACGCAAGAGAGGTTTCAGCAAATGGGCGTCTTTAATTTATTTATCAGTAGTTATTACGCGACCGTGATCCTCTGGCTAACAGTGAATTTAAGTTGTATTTACTTATGATAAGGCGTATGGCACGATTACTCGGGCAAGTAACACCACCCTTCCTATTTCTGCAGCGCAGTCACGTGTTCAAGAGCGAACGGTAGGAACAGCAATAGCGATTTTGACCTCATGCCTCAAAGTGATTGTTGACGTTTTAATGACTGTAGCAGTGATCTTCAACTTTTTTTGCTGAGGCACACTGCTAGGGAAAAGGTCAGTTTGAAATTTATTTCCTTTATTGTACTTAATACACTGTTTCAGATAGTATGCGCGATAATACATAATTTTTGATGTATAATTTAAATTTCGCAACACGCTAAGAATGTGGTGGCACACAAAAATTTTACTTTTTATTTCTTAACATTAGTTGAGAATTACTAATCTATATTTTTTATTTTTCCCCTACCTATACGTCGGTAGCCTAAGAGGCTATTCCAGCTACGTCCGGACGGGTAGATGAGCTCACGGGCTCAACCTGAGAGAATGTGCTAACACTGGCCCTAGCAAGAGCAGCGCTCCGCAGAATCTACCACCGTATCGGAATCGCGACCAACTGAAAAGATCCGGCGTGAAACTTAGTGGGAGCTGGTCTGAAGGCTCCGTAGTTATCCACTTAGTACCCATCATGTGTGCCATGAGCACGTTCAAATCCGTGCAATAAATATCTAAAAACTTAAATACAGTCCATTAAATCAGAAAAAGATTGAAAGTGTTCACACAATTTTCGGTTTGCCGACTGAGTTGTTAAACTTCAAAGGAAACCTTCTTTCCTGCGGCATTAATCTTTTGAAAGGGCCCATAAAATACCTAAATTGGATACAGGTCTGAGACTGCTGGTATAAGCCGGCACAATTACATAGTCACCGCGGACCCTACTCCGGGCGAACTTGTAGAAGCTATACGTACGACCACTTAACTTGTTGGGGGTTACTGTGAAGACAGTAGGGTTGCAATTTCTCAATATTTTTTAATAAGTAAAACATAAGGCCACACATGTGGCTTCGACCTCAATTCTAAAGCTCTGACCAAATGAAGCTGAAAATGAAGATGAAATGAAGCAAAAAGTATGAAGGCTTTGTAGTTAAAAACAAATAGTTAATTTGTTGTCTTTTTTGTAAATATATTCAATAATAAAATTGAACAAAACATTTTATTAAAGTGTTAGAATGGTATAATATATTACAAATAAATTATTGCGTGTGGTTTCAAAGCACAAGTGCCTTAAGTGAAAAAATCAATATGACCGGTGTCATTAATAGCTAACGTCAAGGTCAACCTTGAACCTTGAAGCGTTTTTTATTAAGGCATGCTCTTCGTAATACATTTGTTCGAAAAATATACTTCCTTGAATAGGTTAGCCAGCCCACCGCGTAACTTATTCATAGACAGATATCTCTGTTCATCTCTGTACTTATGGCACAAAAAGCACTGCTTATTACTTTAAGTAATCCCTTCTAACAGATCCACGACTATAATAAAAATGCGTGTACATAAAAAAAGTAAAATGCGAAGGGTGTTAATCAAAGTGATGATAAAATTCTCAAATTATTAATCTACTAGCTGACCCGGCAAACTTCGTTGTGCCTCAGTCGATAAAAAAAATACCTAAACTTTTATATAAAATAAGCTTTAAACAAACAAAAGGAATCCTTCCGACCGGGGTCACATCAAAGGAAAAACATAATTGTCATTTTTATTTAACTCCGAGCATTTTCATATTTGTCTACCTTTTAAACCTTCTCTGGACTTCCACAAATAATTCAAGACCAAAGATAGCCAAATCGGTCCAGCCGTTCTCGAGTTATAGGGAGGCTAACGAACAGCAATTCATTTTTATAAATATATAATAATATTATGAAATAATTCTAGTAATGTTTCTAAAGAAACAATATCGGCACAACCCTACCTCATCTGGCGCTACAAATTACAGTATACGTAACTAAATTCGAAAGTACAGTGCCTATACTTAACGGTGTAAAGTTTTCAACGAATGCTCGGCTCGTTGAATCTAACTTACATTTTCCGTTAACAGAATTTTCTTTACGTGAATAAATTTCAGACACCTCTGGTACTTTGAAATAGTTCGAAAGAGTTTCGTCGAAATACACATTGTGGGATCATTTTGCGAGCCTGTCAATTAGGAATTAGAAATTCCTTTGAATCTCTTGTAAATAAATGTATTCGTGCGTCGCGCATGTTTAGTCAAAAGATTCTACATGTGGCGGGTAGCCATCATACAACGCAGGTTAATTGACAGATGCCTGAATCTCGCTTATGACATTTTCAAAGCGCATATATACAAGTTCCGAACAACAACATTCGGACCGTCGGTCTACCGAGCAATATCACCCGCTCGGTGGAAGATCTTCCCTTTGTCGTATACTCGTATCTCTCCACACTGGTCACCAGTTTGGAGAGATATAAAATAGTTTGCTCAACTATTCATTATCTGACGTAAGTATACAACCAAGCTCTTAGACGCTACGATAGTGATCAGAATTAATTTTTATTTGTGTATCTGTATGTTTATAATTATTGTTTACTAGCTGACCCGGCAGACTTCGTAGTGCCTCAATCGATAAATAAAAGGAATCCGTCCGACGGGGGACACATCAAAGGAAAAACAAAATTGTTATTTTTATTTAATTCCGAGATATTTCATATTTATCTACCTTTTAAACCTTCTCTGGACTTCCACAAATAATTTAAAACCAAAATTAGCCAAATCGGTCCAGCCGTTCTCGAGTTTTAGCGAGACTAACGAACAGTAATTCATTTTTATATCTAATATATAAAATTCTCGTGTCACAGTTTTCGTTGCCATACTCTTCCGAAACGGCTTGACCGATTTTGATGAAATTTTTTGTGCTTATTCGGTATCTATGAGAATCGGCCAACATCTATTTTTCATCCCCCTAAATGTTAGGGGTAGTCCACCCCTAAATTTTTATTTTTATTATTTAGACAAAAATTTTTATTTCTATTTTTTTATGATACAACATACAAAAATACATACAATCCTCAATTTTCACCCTTCTACGATTAACCCTTATTTTTTATTTGCTAATTAAAAACTTTAAATTTTTTTGCGAGAATTTTGTTTTTATTTTGTCATGACGTAGAATAAAAAAAAACATATTACTCTGAAATTTTCACCCCTCTACGATCAACCTCTATTTTTTATTTGTTAATTATAAACTTTAATTTTTTTGGCAAGATTTTCATTTTTATTTTTATTTTGTCATGAATTAAAATAAAAAATCTGATGTTACTCTAAATTTTTCATCCCTCTATGATCAACCCCTATTTTTTGTTAATTATAAACTTAAATTTTTTTGGCAAGTTTTTTATTTAGTCTTATCATGACTTAAAATAAAAAAAATCATATTACTCTCAATTTTCACTCTTATACGATCAACCCCTATTTTTCCATCCGCAATAAGGTTGCAAGATGGCAATCAAATATTATAATTGTAGTACGATAAATTCTTATTCAGAGTTTATAATTTCAAGTTCCTTTAATTATGATTTTTTTAAAATTGAATTTGATCTCCCGCGCTCGCCGGTCGACTACTGATCAACTATCAATCGATCAGCTATCCCCACCAGGTGTCACCACTGATCCAGCAAACAGGCAGCGGCTTGGCTCTGCCCCTGGCATTGCTGAAGTCCATGGGCGACGGTAACCACTCACCATCAGGTGGGCCGTATGCCCGTCTGCCTACAAAGGCAATAAAAAAAAAAAAAAAAAAAAAACATCACGTAGTAGGGATGGGGACGAAGCCGGTCTCCTGTCTTACTTACTCACTATACATCATAGATTATACACTTAATATATTTGAGAGCTATACAATACTATACATTTTTCAGCCATGTTTTGTTGGTTTTATTTGTGTATCAATAGTATGTTCAGTAGGTCTGAGAATCGGCTACTATCTATTTTTCATACCCCTAAGTGAAAAGGGTTGTCCACCCCAAACATTTATTTTTTATTTTAATTTTTTGGATATATTTTTTTGTTTATAATGAGGTATTATGTGGTTAAATGAGGTTTTTATTACTACAGTATAATTTCCCTAGAAATCTTATTTAAGGCAACACAACGTTTGCCGGGTCAGCTAGTAATATATAGATTTGTTTCAATTGATGATGTTCAAATTGTAATTTTAATAATATTTCAATGATTCTATATAGACTCATGGACTGGCTTCTAAAATATATGATTGTAATTTTTATTTTATACATAACTTAGCATTCATCTCCCGTCTAAAGTACATAGTAGTACTTTAGTTTTTTCCTGGCATAGTCAAAGTGTGATTCTAAATACATAGTTTTAGCTCTGAGAGGCGTAAGAACTTCAAACTAATGTCTCATGGCTTAAGGTGGAAATCACGTTGCAGTGATTATAAACGCTAATAATCACCTATAACCTCAGAAAGATTATTACGCGTTATATCACGATACATAATATATTGTTATTAAAATCATATGAATATTTTCATTAACAGTATTTCTCGGAAACGTACGAAACAAAAGGTATTACGATCGCTAACCAAAAAACCAAATAAACAGACACATTAATTACCGGTCCGACCGCAAAATGTTAAAATCGGCTTATATTAAAACATTCTAGAGTGGATTATCAAAAATATTTATTTGAACTAAAGCATAATTCAGATAAGGGGAATGGTTGATAACGTATTTTGTGATATGTTCGCGATGATAATGTGTGTTAATATTTCAATGATTAATTTCTGTTTCGGAAAATATCAAAATGTCCATCCGATTATGCAAAGCATTTGCACATCTATATATTAATACGTGAAGCAAAAACTTTGTATCCCTTTTTACGAAAAGTGCACAATGCTAATATTTTTTTCAAATAATGCATAAAAGATACATTAAATCAATAAAGAAAACATTACACACACTACATACCATGTATTTGACGCACACACGCATGCATACTATTTATTGTCAAACTTTTGTTCTTGGCGTCTGTTGTCAAATTGAGAATAGAATAAATATTGTTTGTTTTTGTTAATTTTTTTATAGTGTAGTCTTGGCGAAATTTTTGATTATAAAAGTATAAAATACAATCATAATAGTGTACAAACTTACAATTCCAATTAATTATAGTCGAATTTCGACTACTGCGGGACCTCTAGTACATATTAAACTCTTGACTTTCACATCCTGATTAACTGATTCGTACATTGATCTATCTCTCATTGATTTTAAAAATGACAAGGAACTTTTTTTTTTAACTGCGAATTTTGCATACTATTTTAATTAACCGGATTACGACTCCCAAAACTTTCATTAAATTCGCACTATATGATTTACGAATGTAGCTTTTTAAACGTCACAAAACTTTGCTGTACTCGCGTGATGTGTCATGTGTCATTACTCTCTCTTGTGTTCGCGTGTCGTTTGGAGACAGGCTAACAAGCATTAATTTCATAATGTGAAACAAATGTTCATGATGTAGTTATTAATAACGTGTTATTATGTTTTTTTTTATTGCTTAGCGGGGTGGACGAGCTCACAGGCAACCTGGTGTTAAATGGTTACTGGAGCCCATAGACATCTACAACGTAAATTCGCCACCCACCTTGAGACTTAAGTATTAAAGTCTCTGTATAGTTACAACGGCCGCCCCACCCTTCAAACCGAAACGCATTACTGCTTCACGGCAGAAATAAGGCGAGGTGGTGGTACCTACCCGCGCGGACTCACAAGAGATCCTACTACCACCTATATAGTTGTTCAGGCTTATAATAATATTTGATTGGTATAAGAAGAAAAAACGCAGAAGGATTCTAAGATATGTTTCCTGCTATTAATCGATAACTATTCCTGCCGTCGAGTAATCATTAGCGTTTACGGGTAGAAGAGCCTAGCCTAGAGAAGAGCCTGTTCTAATTCAATTAAAACTTGAATCTTAAGTTTCGAAGTGGACAGAAACGCTCGACGTAACCTTAAGATTTCAGGTCAAAGTCAGTAGGTAATCTATATATAAGTAGGCAAAGATTACAGGGATTACATAAGTTCGTCAATCGATTTTATTTATAACTATAGACATAACGAGGCTTAATCAATAAAAATATTCCCATTTTTTTAGTGAGGAAAATTACAAAAATATAGAAAAAAAAACAGTATTTTAATATTTAAAATTAATCTTCAGCTCAAAGCGTCAGGGATTATAATCGAAATCTATTGAATTGAACACTATTATGAACAAACTGACAACATCTTAGATTTAAGATAGATTTTATGCTTCTTTAACTTTATGTTTTAGTTTTTTTATCGCTTAAAATGGTGGACGAGCTCACGGCCTTCCCGGTGTTGAGTAGTTACCGAAGTCAAAGCATGGTAAATGTCTGCACCTTGAGACTCGAGTTCTAAGTCTCCGTTTTTATTACAGCCTACTACCTACCTACCTATCTACGGTACCTACCCGTGCGGACTCTCAAAACGCCCTTTTTTTTAGCGCTGGGGAATCCATTTACGGATACCCGGTTCAGGGAACTAACCGACCGGGTTATCGGACACAACACAACAACAACAATATCACGACACGCCCTATCATACTCATAATAGAGTGAGTAACTATGGATTAATATTATTCGTGTTTCTCTACAATCAAAGTAAATAATTTCCATGTTACCATTTTTTTTTAATTTATTGCGTAGATGTGTGGACGAGCTTTCAGCCCTCCTGGTGTTAAGTAGTTACTGTGGTTACTGGATCCCATAGACATCTACAACGTAAATGCGCCACACACCTTGAGTTATAAGTTCAAGGTCTCAGTCCCACCCTTCAAACCGAAACGCATTACTGCTTCACGGCAGAAATAGGCAGGGGGTGGTACCTATCCATGCGGACTCACAAGGTCCTACCAGCAGTAAAAAAGATGATAAAAAAATTACCTGATAGAATTCAACCTAACAACCTAACCTTGAAGTCGTCGTGGCTTAAAGGATAAGACGTCCGATGCATTCGTATCGAGCGATGCACTGGTGTTCGAATCTCGCTGGCGGGTACCAATTTTTCTAATGAAATACGTACTCAACAAATGTTCACGATTGACTTCCACGGTGAAGGAATAACACCGTGCAATAAAAATCAAACCCGCAAAATTATAATTTGCGTAATTACTGGTGGTAGGATCTCTTGTGAGTCCGCACGGGTAGGTACCACCGCCCCGCCTATTTCTGCCGTGAAGCAGTAATGCGTTTCGGTTTGAAGGGTGGGGCAGCCGTTGTGACTATACTGAGACCTTAGAACTATATCTCAAGGTGTGTGGCGCATTTACGTTGTAGATGTCTATGGGCTCCAGTAACCACTTAACACCAGGTGGGCTGTGAGCTCGTCCACCCACCTAAGCACCACCTAAAAAAAAACCGAGTTTCCAGATATCATTTTCCATTTTCAAACTTTATAGTTGAACTTCCCTTCTCTGTTCCTCCTATGTATAACATACTTTTTTTGGAGATTGCTTCATCAAAACTTTTGAAATGAAGCGCGATAATAACGCGTTACGCACCTCCAAAATATATTTTAATCTAAATACGAGTCGAGAGTCAACGTTCACATACAAATTAACACTTGGATTTATGCCCCAGAGATATTAACCACACGTTACTATTATATTTGAACTCGTGTCCGATCTGTATCTTTCTTAACCTACATTATTGCTACGCGCTGGGGTTCGACATAAATAAAAATCCTACCGAATTACAACTTAAAACTGTATTAACGCTTAGAACACTTAAAATACTTCACACACACTTTAAAATTCTCAATTCACTTCTTCCGCTTCGCTTCAGGTGATCCGTTCACTGTTTCGCTTCGTGTAGTTTACTGTAATAGTAATACTGACTGACTGCGTGCCATCTCTGCAACGCTTTTATAGTCGAGACGAAATCCCTAGAATTACCGAGAATATTCAACACATCTCTAGTAGTAGTTTCCGCTATGTGTCAATAGATGGCGTTGTACTTGTCGAGCGTTCTAGCTGCTACTAGATCCTTCGATACTCGTTCGACTACTCGGCGATAGATGGCGTTATTCTTATTGGCGTAACATTATGCACAATGGAAACGTTTGTGCATTTATGAACTAGCCTCGACAACGCCTTGGCAGAATTAAAATATTTACTATTATAACAGTCTTCAGCTGTAGTTCCTCAATAGAGACCGTATATCATTTATTATTTTCTAGTACGTGTCCTTTTATTACATTTCATTATTTTTATTCCACCCATCTATGCAATAAAAATAAAAATAAAAAAAAACACGATAAGAAAATTCAGCTAAATGATAAGAACTAGGATTTAAGTGAGATTTCAACTAGCAATAATTTACTCAGATTAGCATTATTTGTTGCTTACATAATGCCGCAGCTTAAATAAAGCCAAAATATACGTTGTATTGACTAAGAAATTTGTCATACGAGTAGAAGTTCTTTTGTTACGCTCGAGGGAGCTACTGTTATATACACGAAAATCCATAACCCCTGGTCTCCGAAGCAACCCAATACAACACGGAGACTGTCGCTCGTGCCTGAAATGCTTTCTAGAAGCTTTTTGCAAACCACCTATTTGTATATAATGTAGCACTTGTGTATTAACTATGACGCTTCCCCGATCTTGCGGAACCTATATACTATTCAATCAAAACAAAAAACAATACCAATAAGCAAATGTAAAAAAGTAATGTACCAGATAATAAAACTAAAGAAAAGCAATAAAGAGACGACAGCCGTCGTCCAATCGAATTTATTTCTTCTCTTACTCGCAATAAGAAAACATTTCGTACGTACAACCGAACGCGCATTGTGATTCTCAATACATTTCCTTTGACGTCGCAGAGAATGCTACTTCATATTTGTGGGATACCGACGTCATCTGAATTGCAACAATGCTTCGTTCACGTCGAGACTAATACATATAACACGCTTTTATTCGTTAGATTTTTTTTTTAAAAGACCCGTACAGATATTGTATATATGTCGTTATATAGAATTCAGGTACAATTCTAAGGGCTTCTGAACTAGAAACTAAGAACTATAGACTTATTGTAATTTAAGTTTCGCGTGTCGGGAACAGAATTAAATTTACTTCTTCGATTTAGTATCACGTTCATTGTCTTCGTCTTAAATGTTCCAATGTTATAAATTTTTAGAATTTACGTGTTTTTTTTTTTTTCGGTATAATCTAAAACATTTATCGGAGCTCTAGACATCACGTAACTAATGTCACCGTACAAATTACCCTAACGTTCGTAAAGAAAATGTTTGGAGTTTATCTAACACCTCATTAACCTGAGTGAAGTCAAAATCCAAAGTCAAACAACATATTCCACGACTTCAAGACAGTATTAGTTCTTTATGTGTGCAAGAAATCCTAAATGTCAATAAACATTATTCAAGTACCAATTTTTCTAATACGTACTTCACATGTGTCCACGAACGCCTTCTACGGTGCAGAAATAAAAATTGCTTAAAATTCAAATCCCAAATTAGGCGGATCCAAGATAAGATTTTTTCCTGTGTATTTTAACCCATATTAATAGCTTCTAACGAAAACTAATCTAATGTCGCAATCAAAATTTACTTCCTCTATCTCGTTCTAATTATATAAATATACTAGCTGACCCGGCAGACTTCGTAGTGCCTCAATCGATAAATAAAAGACCTAAGCTATTGTATAAAATAAACATAAAACAAACAAAAGGAATCCGTCCGACGGGGGACACATCAAAGGAAAAACGAAATTGTTATTTTTATTTCATTCCGAGCATTTTCATATTTATCTACCTTTTAAGCCTTCTCTGGACTTCCACAAATAATTCAAGACCAAAATTTGCCAAATCGGTCCAGCCGTTCTCGAGTTTTAGCGAGACTAACAAACAGCAATTCATTTATATATAGATAGATATAAGATATATAATTTATTGTTTTGTAAGTTTTATTTTTTTCGTTTAAAATTCTTCCAGATATCATTAATCCGATTGAGTTCAAACTTTGTACAGTTGTTGTTGACACTTTAGAAAGTTCTCTGGCTTAATCTCTGGAACGTGTAATACAATAAATGGCACGCGAATTGTTTCAGAAAATGAATTCGTGTCATATTTTAACATTAGCCACAACGAGGAATGGCTGAATACCAAGCAGTTCTTGTTAGAGAATTTTCTTGAATATCTACCAAGTAAAATGAGAAGCAAGCCAACTTAAGCAGCACGTGGCACATTGTGGCAGCGGATAGGTAGACGTTTGGGGTAACCTGGCCCAAAGTAAAATGCGTAGCCCAAAACCGATCGCCATGGTAAAATCCTGTTGAAGCTCTCTGTTCCACTATCTATCTTCTATATATATAAAATCATATTTTTTTTCTTAGATGGGTGGACGAGCTCACAGCCCACCTGGTGTTAAGTGGTTACTGGAGCCCATAGACATTTACAACGTAAACGCGCCACCCACCTTGAGACATAAGTTCTAAGGTCTCAAGTACAGTTACAACAGCTGCCCCACCCTTCAAATCGAAACGCATTACTGCTTCACGGCAGAATAGGCAGCGTAGTGGTACCTACCCGCGCGGACTCACAAAGGACCTCTTGACCTCTTGGACCTCTTGTACCACCAGTAAAAATTCTGCAAAGCACTGCTCTTGCTAGGGCCAGTGCTAGCAACACCTCCAGTTTGAGCCCTGAAAGCTCACCTACACGCTAGGGTAACGCTGATATAGCCTCTCAAGATTATCATCATAGGTAGGGAAAAAAACTGTGTACCGGCTTGTGGTACATAAGGGAGTTTCTCGTGGTAATAAAACTCCAGCTCTTGATATTATTGTGGTATATTTTAATGGAGATGTACAGCGTGCTTGAAGAGCGGGTAGTGAATGCTGGTGAAATACATTTACTTATTAAGCTGTGATACTTAGCGCCTTAGAAGGCTAGCATCTTTGGTATTGCTCTAAAATAATTGAAGGCACTGGCCTGAACAAACTGTGTACGAGAATTTTATATTCTATCCTATCTTTACAGTGATTACTAGTGAACCGTTCAAAGAGAAATTCCAAAGATATCCAAAGCTTTGTACTCTTACAATGCTGCTCAAATATAATTTATTAAATGCGTTCGTCCTTCAATGGTATTAAGGGTGACTTTGAAATCGTCTTCAATAAATAATAACCGTAAAGGATCGTACCTTGTTATTTTTGTATATTTAAAAATGAATGTGAATGAATGCGTATAATTTATCTGTAACACGAAAATATGCGTTCATTTAAATAAATTATGTAATAACTAAAGAAGTAAAAGAAAAAAGGAAAATCTTTTCTTTTCTCTTCTATTTTTTTAGGACATTAAAACAAAATTTTAACTATTAAAAATTCATATACACACGATTCTTTGGTTCTTTATTATTTAAGTACCTTATTAACTAACGTATTTATGATTATATGATTTAAAAAAATTACAATTTTAAATCTACTGTAAAATTCTTCTAAGTAAACAAGTTACAGTTTTGAAACCTTAAAAGCAAAGACAAACATCCTTTAAATATACCAGTCAGTAGCTTTGCCCACGATCTAATTTGTAGTAGACTCAACTTATCGCATGGAAAAGCATGTTTATATTAAACCATGTAACATTAAACATTATCATTCAGAAAACTAATAGCGCCATCAACATCACTGCAAATGAGCTTATAAATTTTAAATTCATGATATCATTATATCAGTAATTCACTATGTTAGTGAGCTAATCAAAGAAATCGTTATTTAAAACAAAAACAAAAGGGTTATAAGGTTCATATTCGTGTAATCGTGCATGGATTAAGCGATGAACGGCTGTTCAAATTATTTGTTTTAATTCGATGAGCATAAAACCCCGAAATTAATTCATATTTTCCTTTAAGTTTCCTTCTGCAAAAAGACAACAATCTACACTACCATCAGGTTATTTAATGAAGATCGAGTCGATAACTAAAGAATAAGTTAGCTATGTATACCGGCGGACGTACTAAAATTAATATTATACAGTATTATTTTTTATAATGTGCACATATCGAAATGAGGGAATCTATGCTTAATTTTATCGAGGGAAAAATATATAAAAAATGCTAAATTTTTATTTTTTATTTTTTTTTATTTGTTGTTCACTACTGTGATTCCGGTGTAAGCAAAACGGTGTAACTTTTGAACTAAATGATCTATGGCGCTTAAACAAATTCTATAATGTTGGGAAGTATTTAGGCATCCTCATAAAATGAAAAAATGGGAGAAAACTTCCATTCAATTGAAAATAACATGTTTTTTTAGCATGAACCTGTTATTTTTTCATCAATTTTTACAACAATCCTAAATATTCTCAAAATGACGCCCCCTTTACCTACTTTTTTATTACTTAAAGTTATTTTACATCGTATTAGTAAAAAAATCATGTTTATAACTCAAACATAACAGTCTCAATTTATAGGAAATCAATTCACAATTGTAAATAGAAATTAATTTCGTAACTTCATAACTTTTTCATCTCTGTCACTGCTGTGTTATTGACATTCCACATTAATTGTACCACTGCTTTTCAAACAGAGCAATCACGGCAAATTGTACCTTAAAGGAAGTGACTTTCTTTACAGTCATATTATTAAAAAATAAACTTGTAGTTTGGAGTACTGTAATGTGGATTAGTGGTAGTTTTTGCCTAATTTTGCCGCAAAGGAGTTTAGCACAGTAGTTATCACGATTTAATTGAGTTTCAAACTCACGATTACTATTGACATCGAAATATGGTTCACTTGGTGGTACCAGGAACACAGCACACGCGAGAAGCTGCCTCCGCTGACGGCTCTTTTGAAACAAAACATTTATTTTATTTTTGCTTTATTGGTTAGGTGGGTAGACGAGCTTACGGCCCACCTGGTGTTAAGTGGTTACCGGAGCACATAAACATCTACAACGTAAACGCCGCCACCTACCCTGAGATATAAGTTCTAAGGTCTCAGTATAGTTACAACGGCTGCCCCACCCTTCAAACCAAAACGCATTACTGCTTCACGGCTAAAATAGGCAGGGTGATGGTACCTATCCGTGCGGACTCACGCAAGGTTTTACCACCACCAAACATAACGCTTGAGAAACAAAAAACCGATCAATATATAGTGCAGGTAAATTTTCACCTAAAAGCCGGACGATAATCGTTATTTCTATACGGCTATCGGCAGCCGGCGACCACAAAGGCCGACGTTTCAATTAAATTTTATTTAACTGTAGGTTAGATATTTAATCCGGACCTGGCTTAATGCACGGCGATATGGAGTGTTACATATGACCGTACGATATTATGAGGATATTGTTTCGGGAACTGGATTTAGATAATTTCTTGTTTACTTACATATTCTGGCCTGCACGTGTTTTTTTTTTTATTGCCATATAGGCAGACGAGCATACGGCCCACCTGATGGTGAGTGGTTACCGTCGCTCATGGACGTCAGCAATGCCAGGGGCAGAGCCAAGCCGCTGCCTACCGTTTAATACTTTTAATATCTCGTTTAATATCTCGAATGTTTAAATATTAGTTACTAAGAGAGAGAGAGAGAGAGAGAGAGAGAGAGAAAGAGGGAGAATTCTTTATTGTACACAAAAAAAAACAAATAAACAGTACGATACATTAAAGTACAAAAAAGTACAATTGGCGGTCTTATCGCTAAGAGCAATCTCTTCCAAACAACCATCAGGTGGACAAGAATCATTTATCATAAGTTCAATCATCCTAATAAGTTCATAAGTTGCACATTTCTGCGGTAAAAGTATTATTTTTTGAACTAGATATATCTAGTGGGCCATAAGAGTAATTTAATGAATAAATAAATATACTTTAATTAAAAATCTACACTCCAAACATTACATTTATTACAAGTACCGACAATAACAAACAATCAGAAACAAAAATTACTGTGCAAACAAACAAAAAAAACAACTTTTAATTTAGGGACCAGCAAACGTTCTGAACGCCGACAAACAATTGTACGAGTTCATTAACCTCCGAACAAAAAGGTTTTTAACGAAAAATAATAGGCGCGCTTCGACTAAGCTCAACGACTTTATTAAATTGATGAGTTACTTTGAATTTTTTCGCCGACTACGCCTTCTCTTATCTGTAATAGTCATACCGATTGAAGTTCGCGAGTGGCTGCACACTATGAGATCTATTTAAGCTTCTAAAGCTCACTGACTCCAATTACAATCTATATAAGTTATACTTATGATGAAACGATTAAATGTTCTTTAAATTCTAATTAGTTACCTTCAATCTGATGTCAACAGAAAACAGTCTTTACGCACATAAAGCAGTCAGCTATAAATAAAACTGCTTTTACTGTGGAGTTTAGTATTTTCATTTAATTATCCCAGACATTTTGATTCTGAATAGTTTTCTGAATCACAGACGACTCAGGTGTTATTTGTAGACATTTAATCTATATATTAATACGGGAAGCAAAAACTTTGTATCCCTTTTTACGAAAATTGCACGGATGGAGGAGTATGTAATTTTCCACACTTATAGAGAATATAGAGAAGAAGTGCACAATGCTAATATTTTTTTTAAAATATGCATAAAAGATACATTAAATCAATAAAGAAAAAATTACACACACTATATACCATGTATTTGACGCACACACGCATGCATACTATTTATTGTCAAACTTTTGTTCTTGACGTCTGTTGTCAAATTGAGAATAGATTAAAAATATTGTTCGTCTTGGTTAATATTAGTCTTGGCGAAATTTGTGATTATAGAAGTATAAAATACAATCATAATAGTGTACAAACTTACAATTACAATTAATTATAGTCGAATTTCGACTACTGCGGGACCTCTAGTATTAAATATTGCGCGACCTACCCTCTATTTTTATAAAAAATAGAAAATGCGAGATTCATCCTTAAATGTAGTTTGAATTCGGCTTGCGATTCTCAAATCTAGGAAGAAAATACAGTTGTTTTTTCTTATTTTTTTTAATTGCTAAGATTGGTGGACGAGCGATGAGCCATCAAGTGTTAACCACCAGAGCCCATAGGCATCGAGCATGTCATTATCGCCGCCTATCTTGGGACATGAGTTCTCAATCTCAGTTTTTAACAGCTACCCCACCCTTCAAACCGAAACGTATTACT
This sequence comes from Bombyx mandarina, assembly GCF_030267445.1. Taxonomy (NCBI): domain Eukaryota; kingdom Metazoa; phylum Arthropoda; class Insecta; order Lepidoptera; family Bombycidae; genus Bombyx; species Bombyx mandarina. The sequence goes on along the minus strand of NC_143222.1, from coordinate 7,101,800 downwards.
GCTTCAAAGCAAATACAGGCAGGATGGTGATGTCTACCCGCGCCGGCTCACAAGGCGTCCTACCACCAGTTGGCTATTTTCTTGTTGATATTAAATAATAAACAAGGTTGATATAGGCTCTGATAGCGTACCAATCTCAGCTGTGAAGGATCTTATCATTTTATCTTATCATTTAGGTTTTTTAGTAATTACACGTCATCAGACGAGCTGATTGTTCATCTACCTTCTCAAAAAAAAAAAGGCATTTCATTGGAGCTTAAAAATGAAGTCAGACATAAAATAAAATTTTAAAATACCGTCAGGACTTTTTGGCGGGAACGCGAGAAATAAAGTTGTGTGATTTGTTTTATTTTGTCTATTTAGTGTTTCTTCGGGTTTAAATGTGTCATAATGGTGGTTTATTAACTGTTTAATATCTGTGAAAGTGTACAAATGTGGGAAAATGAAACAAAACCGCTGGACGTAACTTCTCGGGATCCTCGAAAAAGTCCACTGAAAAAATCTTAGTAAATGACCACCATTTTACTGAGATTATATTTCATCCCATATCATCTCAATTCATTTCATTTAATTTCATCCCAATTGATTAGTGTATCAAATTACTCATCTTCATTTCATTTCACTCCATAATATCATTTTTCATAAAAATATGAATAGTATAAATTAAAATAAGACATGACTTAAAGGTCTCAGAAACCAGGTCATCAAATCTCTTAAAAAAAAAATATACTGTTACAGCCGCTCAGTCTAAAACACCACTACCACGAAACCGAAACTTGAATGAATCGCATTACGTCATTATGATATCGCGATCGAAGATTTCTATCGCAAACGTCTGCCTCCAATATACTCGTACATAGTTAACACAACGTTATCTCTTGTAATTCGAAAACTTCAAACTTTGGTAATTAATCACCACGCTCAGACTGATTAAATGTACCCGAACAGATTATCTAGGGATAGCGCGAAGATAGATACTAAATACAAAAAAAAACGAAATTCAATTTTAGACAAGATAATGTTAGACAGGACACAGATGAATAAAACAAAATAATGTAATAAAATAATAGAAAAAGTGAGTGCAGAGGCACCGCTTATTACCCGAAGAAAGGAAGATGCTTATTATATTAAAAACGGTAAGTAGCGGCTTGGCTCTGCCCCTGGCATTGCTGAAGTCCATGGACGACGAAAATCACTCACTATCAGGTAGGCTGTATGATCGTCTGAAGTCGATCATGATGGCTGTATGATGGCAATAAAAAAAATTATTAAAGTTTTTTTTTATTCGGCTTAGGAATTAACTTCCTAACTCTTGATGTTCCCTCTTTGCCTATTCATGAGTTCTGTCTCATGCGAGGTTTGGACGTTGGTTGTTGAGCGACAGGAGGTTTAAGTCGGTTCGACTCCGACATGTTCCGCCCGCCAACCCCAGAGGAGGGCGGAAGTCTGGCGATTTCCTCCTGACCAAAAAAATAAAAATAAAACTCTTGATGTTTCTAGAACGCTGTGATGTACTTCATCAATCTTATGAAAAACATACGGAGAAACTTCAGTTCAGTCCTCAGTGGAAGACGGCGACTTGGATATGCCCCTTGTATTTCTGACGTTCAAGATACACAGTGACCATTCACTATGAGTTGGACCGTAATGTTCTTTTGAAGATAACAAATACGATAGATTTAATTCATCGGACTTAATTCTCGATCACTACTAGCAGCAAGAAATAAACTCATGAGATTATTCCGTGTACGTGCACGCATCCGATCGATCCATCCGCCGAGGAAGGCTTGTCTCCTCAGTTTCCCTGCTGATTTGACCCAGAGACGGAAGCGCTCACCAACCGCCTTGGTATAATATTAGTTGCACGTTCACAACATATTATTGCTTTGTTTCTTTTTTATTTACATTAGATAATTTCCGTATAAATAAAATCGCTACTTTCGAAAATCATTTGTGCATTTAAATAATACTTCCAACATGCTTGAGCTGTAATGAATCGTCCATCTTAAGATTTTTTGTTAGTAGTAAATAAAATCTCAATATAATTAGCGCACCGTAATCGAAGATTTCTACTGCAATCACAAAATATATTATAACCCAACAGCTTGTTATCTTGACCGCAATAAAATTGACGTCCACTATTCTCATGTCTGATTTGTTTATGTATATTTTTATTTTGATAAGAGCATAGGCTTTCGTGGACGTGCTTAAAAACGGATTTATGTTGTGATGAGTAATTTTCGGATGCCAAAACATAAATGCTACATAATTAAAGTCGCACTGTAAAGGGTAAGAAATAACAGTTCAACTTCGATAGCAATATGGATAGGTAGTTTCTGTGTGAGAAACTAGTTATCCATTTGTATCTAGGTTTGTGGATCCCGTGGTACAGTACCCAGCCAGAGCTGTCGGGCTAACAATGACTTGAACATTTCTTCTTATTTTGAAGGAACAATCTAACACAATTTCTTCATTATTTGCAAGTTATCTTATTGTTCTGTGTTATTAATTAAGAAATTTCGGGTCGTTCTTCTAAGCAAACTTATTATTATTGTTTATTAACTTGGTCGATTCATCTAAATTTTATTTGGTTTTATTATATTTGGTAAATTACTAAAATTATCTTAATATTTATTGGAGAATTCGGAGAACATTTACCAAGCGCTATTATTTTCAACGTATTAGGATAATTTCAATTTAGATCTTGTATAGAAAATATTGAGCTTTAGTATACAAAGATTTGTTTGTAATTAAGCAACCTATTCATGGAAAAGCCTTAATTTTGCAAACCAGAATTCAATTCAAATAGTATAGTAATATTGAATCAAAAAAAAAATCAAAAAAAATACGATCTCACCATAATTAATTCTGAACGGGAATCAAATTCAGGCTCCGCGGTACGGAAACTAGAATCACTACTACTGCCTTGACCTACAAGATAATAAAAAAAATGCCCCCAAACTCACACAAACTGATAAAAAAAACTATAATTCCTATAATCGGATTAACATTTACAGTTGAAAAAACCCCCCGACAATCAGACGAATAAGAAATAGCCGGTATTGTTATACGAACAGTAATAGAATGGTGTTAAAGTCACTTTGAAAAATGATGCCTCAACTTTTTGAGGGGAGACGGGCACAGACAATGAACTGAGCGTGGGATCAAACGTTTTCTGAAGTAAAAAGTTGATTAATTCATCCGATATGACGACTACGTTAAAGATAGTGATATTATTTGGTGACTTGTAACTAATAGACGCGTGTGTTTTGTGTGTTCATTCTTTTTTTTTTTTTTTTCGTTTCTTAATTTATTAGTCAATTTATGCACAAGAGTACAGTGGCAGACTTTATGCCTAAGCTATACCCTATCAGTCAACCAGAAGCTGTTTAGAAAATGCTACGTTAGGTGAACTATTTTATTGAAAAAAATTATAAAAAAGAATTAAAATCTTTAAATAGCAATACTGAGTCTAGCATATTATTATATTGAGCACCAAACGGCTTAAAGACAATGTCCATCAATGCAATATTAAAAAGCTAATTTTATAATATCGACGCGCTTTTGTTAGATTTCTAGGCGAAATTGATAGCGGTAAGTATTATCAACTCATCGAATTCTGGGTGCAATGGTGCATCTGTTATAATTATGCGGAAGTGAAATCTTTCGGCTTGTAGTGGCTAGAGACATTCACATTGTTGTAACTACTTACTACAAAATAGGCCGCGGCCTTTCTTGACAAATGTGTATTAAAAAAATCCTAAATGCGACCTCATGAAAATCGAATGAAATCTAATAAAGAATATAATTTGCAACATGAAAATAGGTCGACAATTTTCCACCTCCTACTCCGCATTCTAATTTCAAACCATTCGGTTTCCCGTTATATTAACACGACTTGATCAACATAACCATTAATGAAATTTTAAAATCTGTAGTTCCTATATAAACAAAAGAGTTTTCGAAGCATTCTAAGAATTTCGGGGAATTATTGCAATCATTAGAATTCCAAGATCAAACTTCGTAATAATAAGTAATTCAATTATTTTAAATGACATTAATTCAATTAATTCTAAGGGTTTGTAATTCATATTAAGATATAGTGCGTTAGGCCTTTATCTTTAGAGCATCTAATCAAGGTAATGAGTGATTACTTACGCATTTACTTTGTACGATAAGAACGATTCGAGATGTCAAATCGCGTTTTCTTCTTATTATTTTTATCTTATACCTTTAAACGAGCAATTCTTGTATATTAATAATAGGTATATATATATAATCTGAATCTCGGAAACGGCTCCAACGATTTTCATAAAATTTAGTTTACAGAGGATTTAGTATAGTAGTAGTTATATTTTCAGAAAATGTTGTTTTATGCGTGTTTTCAATAATCAACTCATCCCGACATCTATTGGCGAATAATAATACTATTTTTCTTAATTGAGGGCAACTAGCCGCTTTAAAGACAACAAGATAGCGTTATCAAAAAAAAACCGAGCAAAGCTCTGTCATCATCTAGTAATTGAAAAATACAAGGCAAATTTTAAAAAGAAAGATAGTTTTTAAACGGAATTACAGAGTTTTGGCTTTTATCATTGGCAGGTTGATTGTAAGCCCACTAGGTAGGCTAGGTACCACCATCCTACCTATTTTTGCCACAAAGCAACACGCGTTCCCGTTTAAAGTGTGGTATAGTGATCTCTTGACTATGACCATGGCATTGCTAAGCATCCTTTTTTTTACTGCTTATATGAGTGGACGATTTCACAGCCCACCTGGTGTTAAGTGGTTACTGGAGCCCATAGACATCTACGAAGTAAATGCGCCACCCACCTTGAGATATCAGTTCTAAGGTCTCAGTATAGTCACAACGGCTGCCCCGCCCTTCAAACCGAAACGCATTACTGCTTCACGGCAGAAATAGGCAGGGCGTTGGTACCTACCCGCGCGGACTCACAAGAGGTCCTACCACCAGCCTGCGTTCCTGATAAGGAATCCTTGTGCTTGCAGTTGGGTTTGTTTGTTTTCCTCTTATTTCCTCATTGATCAAACAAGCTCCCTAATATATTTCAGAACTTCAGTTAGGCCTTTGAGATTTAATCGTCAATCTTTCTATCACAACATCATACCATCAACGAAGGTAACCACCACTCATCTTCCCGCAGCCGTCCGAGCCTCAGTACTCACAAAAACAAAAACTCCTCCATTAATCCTTCATTAGTTTCGACGATTTTCTCCCTAATCCTCATTGTATTTTCAAAAGGTTCGGAAACATGAAAAACTCGAATCTTCAATTTAGAAGTTTTATTAATTTGCGCTCATAAAATTAAAGGTCTCATGATGAAAATTTAATTACCTCTCAGAGGAAACTAAGAGCTTCTGTTTTACAATTTATGGGAGTTTATTATTAAGTTATCTGTTGAATTCCGACAGACTGTCCTAGAATTTGATTTTCAGGGATGTGACGTTGCCGGTTGCACTGCTTTATTTGCAAGCACTGAAAATAAAGACCAAAAATCTGCCATGCGATAAATGTATTCACCTGCAGTGCGCTGATTAAAATATTAAATGGTTAATATAATATATACAATATATATCTAATATATGCTATTTCTATTAGTGGCAGACAGAATATTAATTAAATTTCTTTCTTTTGAATTAAGAGATACTAATATGGTATTTGTATACAATTACAGTAACAGACATGTGCTCAGTTTTAAATGTATGTGGTGTGGCGGTAGCCATCACAGAACACAAGATATTAGACAGATGCCTGAATTTTGCTTACGACATCTATACAATGACATCTATACATATAAATAAAATTGGAGTGTCTGTTTTTAACATTGAAATAACCGCTTTTTACTACGTGCATATGAATATATATACGGTACATACACCAAAAAAAATTTTTTTTTCATTTTTGTCTGTCTGCCTGCCTGTTTGTTCCGGCTAATCTCTGGAAAGGCTGGACCGATTTTGATGAGACTTTCACTGATAGATAGCTGGTGATGTAAAGAGTAACTAAGGTTTTTTTTAGGCTAGCTTCGCCCTGCGGCGTCACCCACGGTAAGAAAATAACCGCGGGTAACATCGCGGGGCTCTGCTATTAATAATAAATTTTCATGTTTCCGAAGTGAAACGAGGGCGGGTCGCCAGTCTTCAATATAAGCTTGCATATATACAAATTCCGAACAACAACATTCGGACCGTCGGTCTACCAAGTAATATCACCCGCTTGGTGGAAGATCTTCTTTCCGTCGTGTACCTACAAACTGGTGACCTGCCACGGAGCAATTGCAGCCTTCACACTTCATCATCAGCGCGTCAACAACTTCAGCTGTCAAAATTCCCGCATTCTCGCAGATAAAAAGGAATCATCAACAGTCGTCCCACAGTAAGCCAACATCTCAACAGGACCATCGCAGCCGACTGACCGCGCTTCTTGGTCCTACGGCACGCATTTTCACTACCTCATTATGTCACTACAGTAAATGAGTACTACAGTACATTATTATTATTATTATTTTTATTGCTTACATGGGTGGATGAGCTCACAGCCCACCTGGTGTTAAGTGGTTACTGGAGCCCATAGACATCTACAACGTAAATGCACCACCCACCTTGAGATATAATTGCTAAGGTCTCAAGTATAGTTACAACAGATGCCCCACCCTTCAAACCGAAACGCATTACTGCTTCACGGTAGAAATAGGCAGGGTGGTGGTACCCACCCGCGCGGACTCACAAGAGCTATCACCAGTAAGTACTCATGAGTGCTTGCTGAACTGCTCATCACCAGCCGGATCGGAACGAAAATTATTAATTCCGACCAAGACCACTAATCTGCGCAATACCAAGGAAGCGTTAAAATAAATCTTTATCATACAACTGAACTCATAATAGCTTTCCGTGACGATGTGCCATTTCATCACAAAGTAACGGCTCTGTATTTTCACACTCGTAAAAAGTGCCTTAAAAACTGCGAAGAGTTCACACTTTTTCACGAAAAAAAATATAATTCGGTCAAACGGTTTCTTATCAAAATTGAGTGAAGCTATAACGCAAATTAAAAAGGACCAACTTAATCTAAAACGGGGAGAATTCAAGTATCTAATTGAATAATTTCGCTTAGAGAAGGAAACTGCTCCGGGCAAAAGGGATGAGGAAGGGTATTTTAAGGGCATGAAATAATTCCTCTTTAAACGACCTATGGGAGGAATTGACTCAATTGTATTGTATTTTTATGGCCAAACCGTTGAATTGAGTGCTTTTATTCGTGTTTTTTTATCAGAATGCAGAATACAATTCGACTTACTTGATGGTAACCGTAGCTGATGTGCATACAGTCGACCAAGCTAAGTTTGCACCTCGCTGGAATGCGGCAATTCTGGCGGTCGGCAATTCCGATAGTTATATGAGTCATAGTGAGAGCGACAGCAAAATGTCGGGCATGGAACCAATAAATAGTAGTGATTCTACTTAATTATAGTTATAACAAATTTTGGGATTTATTGTATAATATATTGTAAAACAATGAATGCAAAGTAAAATCTAACAAAAATTTGTTAACATTTTTAAAGTCATAGCGAATCCTTTTTTCAGGCCGTACCTAAGAGGCAGTGTGACGCAATCGACGCGTGGTGCAAACTTAGATCGGTCGAGTTTGTACATACGTTTGTGCTACTTGTGATGGGAGTCCTGTGAGCCCTCACGGCTGGTACTACCACCCTACCAATTTCTGCCGCAAAGCCATAATGCGTTTCAGTTGAATTGTGGGGTGGGGCAACTGTTATATTATGTACTATAAAAACTAATACTTAGAACTCATGTCTTAAGATGAGCAGCTGCGTTGATGTAATTGATATGATGTGGCTCCGGTGGCCACTTATTACCAAGACGGCCGTGAGCTCATCCACCCATTTTAACAAATTAAAAAGTGTGCATCCGCCACGCGTGGGCACAGTTAAGCCTAAAATCCATTAGAAGAAAGATCATAGAGCTCAGAAAACACCGCGAAGATACACTCTAAAAAAAAATCTCTCTCTCTATTTCTAGTAACAACGTAAATACGTTTTCTACTCTTTAATCAAGAATCCGAAATTGCCTACAAAAATCACTATATATTTTCACAAGATCATTGAGATGGTCATTGATTAGCTTTGAATACAACTTTAAAAGATTACCCCGCTGCTTAAGATCTTAATCTACAACACTTTAAAATAATTAAATTTTCAGGCTTTAGAAACTAGTTAAAGTCTTATCTTGAATACCCACTTTGAGATCGGAACCTAAAACTTAAATCTTAATTTAGTGTTTATCTTTAATTACTAATTTAAATTTAAAATATACATCTAAATATGTATATAAAATAACATTTCTTAACAAAGCGATTCATCTCTTGACCCTAAGCCGCTGGCCTACAAACCTAAAATTCTGGTAATTGATGCCTTTCACAGCTTCATTATATCATCAGCATGCATTATCTACGCATGGCATCTTGTAAGCCCATACGGGTAGTTAGAACCAGCCTATCTATTACTGCCGCGAAACAGTAAAATGTTCTGGTTTGAAGAGTGGTACTACCTTCATACTATATGTCGGCGCAAATATGACTATTTACCTACCTATTGTAAAAATAATAATGATTCAATGTGATAATCGGATCATCTGGTCATCAACTAATTACTCTGTGTTTGTTAAGATGAGAAATTAATGTTAAACAGTCCCTTTTATTGTAATTTCAATACTTTAAAAACTTGTAAACACGCTGACGTGTGCCAAGCCCTATAAATACGGCCGTACTATCTAGCGCTTAGTCCACTTCGATAGAGCGGCACGACACGAGAACCCTCTCATCGTGGCCGCCGGTAACTACATTCCCGATCCTGCGGACAGAATGGAAAGCAGTCGACGTCGCCCAAAACACGTTATCTCGGATCCTCCCGATCCACTAACGGTGCTTTTAGGTACTTCAAGCACCGGTCACCGTTCTCGTCGAACCCGTCGCTTGCGACGAAGGGCTCGACGAGTAAATTAACTCTCAGACACAGCCCACTGAGTTTCTCGCCGGATCTTCTCAGTGGGTCGCGTTTCCGATCCGGTGGTAGATTCTGCGAAGCACGACTCTTGCTAGGGTTCGTGTTAGCAACATCGTCAGGTTTGAGCCCCGTGAGCTCACCTACTAAAGTTAGGGTTACGCTGATATAGCCTCTCAAGGCTCTCAGCTTAGGTAGGAAAAAAAAAAAAAAAAAAAAAAAAAAAAAAAAAAAAAAAAAAAAAAAAAGCGCTTAGTCATTCGTGTCCGAGTCGTCGTACAGTACGGATCTCTCTGGAACGTTGTTACGATTCTCGTGAAATATACGCCACGCACAAAGTTCTCGTGAAGTTTTGTTTCGGAAGCCCAAACATGAGTCATTCGTCGAGAACTTAATAATAGTGACGTCAGCAATGGTGACGTCACCCTTTTTTAAAAGACATTTCGTCGAGAATTCGTTTCTACTCCGTCATATATAATTGAGATTTACACCTCTAACCCCAAGATAAGTGGCAGCATTCACGTTGTGATGTCTATTGGTTTCGGTAGCCACTAAGCACCAAGTATGTAGTGAGCTCGTGCATACATCTGAATATCAATAAAAGAAATACAACCTTTTTTTCGGGAGGGGACCGAACCTCCTACTGGGTCCCCGTGCTTTTAGAGGTCGCGCGGAGTGTGTGGGACTGGTTCGCGACTACGACGCGGGCCCAAGGATGTTTTAGGACCCTACCCACTAAATGACTCCTCTGCACTCTTCTCCCAAGTGTCCGATCCCCTCCGGGGTCAGAACTCGGATGAGGTAAGGGGGTTACCGTGGTCAACACTACAACCAGAAGGCGCAGCTCACCCCAAGGACGCCCGGCCGACGGAGCTTACGAGGAGAATCGAAGGTTCAGAAACGTCAGCCGTCTCTGAAAGAAAAACAACCTAACTAGCTATTAGTGGAAGGGATTGTTCAAAATGAGCCCTAAATTTATTAATGCAGCGCCCATGATAGTAGGGCTCATTGTAACCATCTTGCCATCTGCCAGTAACCATCTTGCGCCCGTCTTGACGTTACTCTTCAAGGCATCATTTTTGACAAATTCAATACAGCTATAGAAAGATTAGGTTTAACAAAACCAATATTTTTTTACATTTGATGTTTTTCTTCTACTCTACTGAATGAAATTCCCGGTATATTTAGATCTTAGATATTTATGTCGAAGCAACTAATAATATAATAATAATAAGTAATAATCGCTGATCAAGTGTCAGAAAAGCCGAGAATCGTGTTGAGTGGCGTGCAATTAGAGACCTATGTCCTGCAATGGACTGCTATAAGCCGATGATGATAATGATGATCGGACGTCTCGTTTGGAATATAACGGTCCAAGTGTTCTCAAAAGATACAGAAAGAACGTCATCATCATTTCTATTAACAGATTACAAAGAGATTTTCTATAACTCCAGCGAACTCTTATCATGAGCACTGTCACACTGTACACATCCAATTTGCCATTCATGCGTAATTATTTGCATTGGGTATCTCTGAGCATTGGTGATGTCCATAAGCAGCGATTTGAGCCCAGTTGGGTCTTGAACTCATCACGTTTTGATTGGAATGACAAATTGAACCTTACAACGAAACATTAGAGTTCATTTATCTACACAAACTGTTTCAAATGTAAATTTTAAATTGACTAAAACAACTTTGTAATTGAACAAACATAAAAGAGCTCTGAAGCTGTTTTTCATTGCTTATATTTTTAAAGCATTTTCTCATTTTAATCTAAAATCGTAAATTGTGAACGATACCAACTTCCTTGCCAATCTCAACCGACATAAACAAGTTCATAACGAGCTCTCTGATTTTAATGCGAACCGAATGTAAACACGTGTATATAAATGACGAAAGGAAATTTATCTGTTTATTCTCACACTTAATACTGCGATTAGACTAGAGGCAAGATAAACCAAACCAAATTTGGTTTGTGAATTATCCATTATACAATTCGACTTTGACCACATATCGGGCTATGGGATCCAGTAATCACTTAGATACTATGTGGGCCATGATCGCATCGGTCTGTCAAGAGCAGGGATTGCAAGCAGCACCTTCTTGGCTTATGAACGGCTCATTAAAATTTACGAAAAACTCAATCGAATTGTCGCATTAATATTAAAAATTTAATTTGGCGACTAATTTTAATCTAACGCTAGTTTAGCTCGAGCTTACACATGTATCACTAACATCACAACAAAATTGGCTTTGTCATTGTAGATTAGCATCCACAAGCTCACATCAGTATGATTTTCATATCTACATATAAAGTTTGTTTGTTTTTGAAAGACCCTCTTCAAGTTCACGACATAGTCAATTTCTCTTGAAAATTCAAACGCACGTATTTTTTGTTTTGTTTGGATTTTCATGCTAATACCCAAAACGGCTCAACTGTTTCAATGACAGTTGTGACAGTGATAGATTTTCTTCTATCTCATAAAGCTTTGGAACATTGTTTTCCTACGAAAATATACAGTTATGGAAATGGGTAACTGGATACATAATTACATAAATTTTTTCGCAGCTAGCAAAATGTTTACCAAGTGAAAATTATTATTAGTACACTCCTATACATACTTTTGTTCAAGAGCAGCACTAACTGGCGTCCACGAAGGCACATTGTCATGTCAAAGTCAAGTCCACTTTGACGCCGAAACAAACAAAACTAGAAGACACCGAACTTACCTTGATAACGGCAAAGAACTGATCGCTGCGTCAGGATTCGACGAAGTTTATGCAAATGGCACACGTTAAAGTTTCACCCGTATTTGTACTGGATGTGGAGTACACTATCGCGAGAGTTATGGACCGATAAACTCACTGTGGAACTCCAACTGTTACTTTTGTTAGTAAAACTATTCGTTTTTTTGTTTTTTGTTTTTCTGCAATAACGAGCATTGGAATTGTTTGTAATATAGATATTTTTAGCTGAGCCAGAAACAGATGTTCTGTTCAAAAAGTAAAGATTGATTTGAATATATATAAGTACACAGATTCGGAGATCGAGTTTCTCTGAAATCGAATTTCACTAAAATATAAAATCGTAAAAACAAATTTTTCTTTTCGTTGCAACAAATTTTGCTATGACAAAAATCAAACTCGTTTTTCGATTCGGTTCCAACTAGGCTTTGATAGTGCGAAATTTCTATAAGAAACTCGAGACTAGCATTTTTCTAAATAAATATGTATTTTTAGCAGAAAAATCTAAAAATTATTAACAGCAACGGTAGCTTGGAACACAAAAACCTGTAAATATCGTTCGCCTTGAAACATGAAGTTGAAATCTCCAATAATTAAAATAATCTTTCTAAATCTATTCTTTTTTTATTGTGGTGTTAATTAGTAAGATTTTATTAGTCGTCACTATGTATGCTTGCGCTAAAATTTTAGATTAAAATTAACCGACAAATGAAAGCTTTAATTTTAATGTGACAGCTTTAGATGAGTTTTCCGTAAATTTGAATAAGCCGTTTACGAGTATAAGCCAGGAAAGCACTGCCCGAAATTATTACTCTTGACAGGCTGACGAGATCACGGTTCATAGATATCACAACCAGATTTAAGGTCGAAATCGTATTGTAACGACTGACTCACAAAGTATTTTTACCTTCTTTTTTATTGCTTAGATGAATGGACGAGCTCCAAGCCCACCTGATGCTAAGTGGTTACTGGAGCCCATAGACATCTACAACGTAAATGCGCCACCCACCTTGAGATATAAGTTCTAGGTCTCAGTATAGTTACAACGGTTACCCCACCCGTCGAACCGAAACGCATTACTGCTTCACGGCGGGGTGGTGGTACCTACCCGTGCGGACTCCCAAGAGGTCCTACCATCAGTGAAAAATTCACCTAAACTAGGTACTTCTTTTATTATTCAATTAATATTATTACTCTGTCTGTTTAAAAGCAAAACTTCGAAAAATCTAATTGACATTAAAATCAGACACGAAGATATCGGAAACAAATTTACACAATAATAAATAAGGCTTCAAATATAATATATATGTAATAATATATGTAGAACTAATCATGACTGGTTGCAATACACTAAAATTACGCTCAGTAAACAAAATAACAACCTAACAAAGTTATCAACAGCAATCGATAGTAGCGTGAGTAATACAATGGGTAAAAAATAAACAACTGGTTCATAGAACTGTGACCTGACCTCCACGTTACTGGTGTCAGGGCAAGGAATAACGTTTGTCGTACACAAAGCTATCGAAAAACATAGGATTTAAATCGAAAGAAAAAAATCAAAATCGTGCAAATTAAATCCGTTTTAATCAATTAACTTAGTAAGGTTTATGAATCACACATACCTGTAGGAATGGAACGGAGAGGTATGGATGAATGACAGATATAGAGTATGAATGAGTGAGGGAGATAGGAGATGTCGTGTTAGGAAGTAAGAAAGATGGCGAATGAATGTGGAACACATAGTTAAATTTTTTAAGCGAGATGAGGGTAGTTGCAGGACGTGACGACAGACAGACGCGGTGTAACTCTGAAGACGTATATATGTCAGTTACACAGAAAAAGAAAGACGAAAAAAAAATCAAGTTTGTGTGAAGTCATCAACCGTTTCACTGGCCCAACCTGAATATAAAACCCCACATACACTTAACATTCCCAAAGCGATTTACATTAAATCAGGTCATTGACAAAGTTCCAAGTTCTGATGCGTCTGTGGATTGGACGGCCGTCAATCGTTGCCCCGAAGAATTCCCATATTCGAAACAACAGTAATCGATACAGTAAACTTCCGATAAGGTTTTACACTAGACAATAAAACGCTTGCAGTTACATTTTATTGTTTGAACGAACCCCTTCTATATATGATTGTAATACTTTTAGGAGTTATATGCGGTTTACGAATCCTATTTTTGCTTCGAAGGATTTGTGCATTTTGTTTAGTTTCAAATATTGCAACTGAAACTAGGTTTATGTTGTTGAGTAATGCTACCAAAATATTTAAAATTTTATCTGTTATCGGGAAGTTTGTTATGGTTATAGAAATAGTGTCCTGTTTTACACACACGTTATTATAGTACAGTGATCGTAAAATGTGAAAGTTTTTGTTGGCAAATAAAATTTTGGTCCGAAGACGTAAAACTTTCCACAAACATCCGTAATATTGTTAATATTTACATCACTGAAGCACAATAAGGCGAGACGAGTGGACATCTCAGAATTTCGTTACGCACTGAAGCTACCTTATAAATTAGTTAAATAATAATTAATAATATAATTTTTGCTTCTTTGAAACATACAGTAGAATTAAAAAAAAATTAGATATTTTTTTTATTGCCCTTGTAGGCAGACGAGCATACGGCCCACCTGATGGTGAGTGATTACCGTCGCCCATGGACTTCAGCAATGCCAGGGGCAGAGCCAAGCCGCTGCCTACCGCTCCAAGCCGCTGCCTACCGATTTTTTTCATACAAATGCATACCCATGTATATCCGTGAACAATTAGGTAAACTAGACAATTTGATATCATCCAATTTGTATCTACCGCAGCACGTGAAATACAAACAAAATGGACTGAAGTAGAAGGAATACCCTAAACGCAAATTCATAAGAATAAACTCAATCGCTCTTCATACCAAAACATGTAATGTATGATGCTAAAGCAATAGCTACGAGGGAATAGCTACAACCGATGCAGCCTAACAACGCCGTCGACCACTAGTCGAGAATATTCCTAGCATAATAAGTTAGGTAGGAAATAAGATATGTATAACTACTAGTAGCTAGTAGCTCACGGAAGCTCGCCATTAAGACTGTCTTCAGTAATGGAAATCGTGCAACTCAAAGCAGGATAAAAATAAAATAGAAATAATTTTCTTTTGAATCAAAAAATCCATGTCCAATCAACCATGGCCAATCTGTGCTTCAGAAACCTCCTACAAGAAAGACTGTGGAAAAAATTCAATCAGCTAATTAAGTACATTTGGGTCATCGCCTTTAAATACTGGTGGACTGGTTACTGGTGGTAGGACGTCTTGTGAGTTCGCACGGGTAGGTACCACCACCCCACCTATTTCTGCCGTGAAGCGGTAATGCGTGTCGGTTTGAAGGGTGGGGTAGCCGTTGTAACTATACTGAGACCTTAGAACTTATATCTCAAGATGGGTGGCGCATTTACATTGTAGATGTCTATGGGCTCCAGTAACCACTTAACTCCAGGTGGGCTGTGAGCTCGTCCACCCATCTAAGCAATAAAAAAAAATCTTATGTATTATTTCAAACAATCGATTCATGTTTTTCATATGTTCTCAGCATAGCAGCCTTCAAAACTGCTCGTCAAGAGAGCTAGTGCGAATTTCGAGTACCTAAATCTGCGACGACGGCTTGTCTTATAGCCTCTAGGATAGCTTAGAACATAATCTTTTACGTTTATTCCCAGTCTTATTATTTTATGAGACGCGTAGAGAATGTGTAGAAATGTAGTGGTCTTTTATTCAGCTTCCACGGATATGCTTCAAACATAATAATTTTTTTTAATGCCTAGATAAAGGTTTTATAAAATTTAAAGACATTCAATCACAGAATAGAATTTGAATCAGTATGTTGATAAGAAATTCTGAGCGCGTTGTACAATGTTAGATTAAAATGCAGCGGGGTTTTAAATCACTATAACCCGTCATTTTAAATAAGATATTATATAAATAGACGATTCAAGTAATAAGGTCAATGATCGAGGATTCTATTTAGAATTATGATATATCAAACAGTAATTGTTACAAAACTTACACTTCAATAAAGCGGCACGACACGAGAACCCTCTCATCGTGGTCGCCGGTAACTACATTCCCGATCCTGCGGAAAGAATGGAAAGCAGTCCACGTCGCCCCAAACACGTCATTTCGGATCCTCCCGATCCACTAACGGTGCTTTTAGGTACCTCAAGCACCGGTCATCGTTCTCGTCGAATCCGTCGCTTTAAATTAAATTAACCCTCAGACATAGCCCACTGGGTTTCTCGCCGGATCTTCTCAGTGGGTCGCGTTTCCGATCCGGTGGTAGATTCTGCGAAGCACGGCTCTTGCTAGGGTTCGTGTTAGCAACGTCGTCAGGTTTGAGCCCCATGAGCTCACCTACTAGTTAAGGTTACGCTGATATAGCCAGGCAGGAAAAAAAAACTTATTTGTATTTTTAAAAAAACTAGTGACTTAACAGAACCGTAGTAGTTTTAAATAAAGTTGAAGATTTAAACTGATTACCGGTAGTTCTCGCAAACACCAAGAAAATGTATCCAAATAAAAGCTCCGCATCCCGTCGTCTCCGACACGAACTCGGAAAGCTCGCACTGAGACGGCACAGAAGTGTAATTGAATAATTTCGCTAACGAAATGAATCTAAATTCTCAGACAATTCCAACGCGGTAGCTGCATAAAGAATTTTATCGCGGGAACCGTGCTAAGCCACGATGCCGAATGATGAGAAACTGGAAGCGTTAAGTTTGAATTGAGGCTTTTATGGTATTTTTACGCGCTTTGATGCATTTTTACGCACTCGGGTACCTCTAGGTCCACAAACTATTTCGATTTGTCTATATTTTATACCAAATATTCCATAGATAAATATTCGAAGAGTTATTTGAGATGATCGAGTCGAGTCCATCCATCCCTACTCGTATTAGTAGTAGTAATACTACTGCTACTACCTGGAATCATTGCATTTCCAGGTATAATTTTGCAATCAGCTATCCCTGTTTTTTTTTTGCTTAGGTAGATTTACGAGCTCACAGTCCAGTGTTAATTTATATATAATGCATATTTGATTAAAAAAACATTTTACAAAGATAAACTACTTAACTTGTACATAAAATTTAATGAAAACATCTGCAATTTACTGGTGGTAGGATCTCTTGTGAGCCCGCGCCCGTGGGCCACCATCACCCTGCCTATTTCTGCCGTGAAGGAGTAATGCATTTCGGTTTAAAGGGTGGGGCAGCCGTTGTAACTATACTTGAGACCTTAGAACTTATATCTCAAGGTGGGTGGCGCATTTACGTTGTGGATGTCTATGGGCGCCAGTAACCACTTAACACCAGGTGGGCTGTGAGCTCGTCCACCCATCTAACCAATAAAAAAATCATATTTTATCAAAAATGTAATTGTTCATTGGCTAGTTATAAACAATTAAGGGCATTAATGCACGGAACTGAGAAATTAAATAATAATTAAAACTATTATCGTGATTAATACAAATAGTTGAACATTAATACTGAACAGAAATCAAATTGCTTCATAATATTGAATGAATCAAACATTTATTGTTCATTAGCGTTTTTTGTTTCAATAAACAGTGATTTTAACAGATCATAATTAACTATAATTTAAAACACAAATCTGGAATCAAGCTGGAAGAACGTCGTTTTTGATCGTGTCAACATTTTGCAAACCATTATCACGTCTCAGAATTGCCAATATAAAAATTGACTTTTTTTATTGCTTAGATGGGTGAACGAGCTCACAGCCCACCTGGTATTAAGTGGTTACTGGAGACCATAGACATCTACAACGTAAATGCACCACCCACCTTGAGATATAAGTTCTAAGGTCTCAGTATAGTTTTTTTTTTTTTTTTTTTAAATAATGGCAATCTGCTGCTACTTTCAGCAATTTCTGCCAGTGTCGTGTTATGGCTACACATGGAACATTGTCGAGCTATTTAAGCACACTTTTTATTATGAAAAGTATCCCATTTTGGAAATAATAATGTTGCCTGGGACTAACACAAAATTAATGTTACTATAAACTTACATATTATAATAAAGATTATGTACAGAGAATAATGCACTACATATAATTATAATTTTATAGAGTTAGTAGTTATAAACTTAATAAAAGCATTTATAATACGGGAGTCTGGGAATAGTGAGAGGAGGTGACGGACATTTACCGGCCGTTGAATTTTCAGTTCGCTAATAACTTGGTCCCATATGAGTGAGTTGTTCAAGCGACAATTGAGGAAAATGTGATCTATACTGCCGTCGTCCAAACCACATTCACACAACGAATTGTCACGTATTCTAATTTTATGTAGAAATACCGGAGAACAGCAATGACCTAAACAAACTCTACAGAGCACAGATATAACAGGTTTGGAAATCTTTTTGAATTTAAAAAACCATGGTTTTGTAGGAACGGTGGGTTGGATTGAAGCATATAAGCCTCCCTTCGTCTTACTGGACTCTGTCCAGAAGGCTTGCCATGACTTACTTAAATTAGACTTAGCAAGATGGAGTAAATCATAAGTTTGGACAGAGTGATGTTTTAGGTCGGCTAGGCTGCTGGAGATTGCAGCTTTGGCCAATGAATCAGCAATCTCATTACCTCTGATGCCAGAGTGGCCAGGAATCCATACCAAGTTAATGTCGATCTGCTTCTTCGAGCATGAAAACAAACAATTTTTAATTTCAGAGATTATTGAACTGCGGAGTTTATCCCTGAAAGGGTTTTTGACGATAGCGTCCAGGGCACTTCTAGAGTCTGAAAAAATAACTGCCCTTGTAATAGTGCTATGGGAAGAAACAAACTGACATGCCTCTAAAATACCAATGCATTCCCCAGAAAATACAGATGTTTCCGGAGGGCACCGGAATTGAAGGAAAATGTTGGAATTTTGGTAATAAACTGAGACACCCGTCCCACTATGAGATGAAAGTTTTGAAGCATCAGTAAAAAACCTGTGATAATCTCGCCACCTGGACTCAACTATGGACAAGAATTGTGTATTGGCCTCAACAGTTTCCTTTTCCAAGTCAATGGATGCAATATAATTTGGTATGAAGCTTAAAACTTCAATTGGAGAGTCATACATGGGGAATCTATTACACTGCTGGACATGAGTTCTTTCCTCAATCATACGGATCTTCCTAAACGAATTCAAAATAAGAGGGGGATCCTTATACTTCCAGTAATCTATGTTCCCATATAATCTATCTAGGTGGATGAGTTTTGACAGTATCATATGGTTTTTATGGAAGTATGCTATAATTATAAACCTATCTGCAAGATACTGCCTGCGAAGGATAAGAGGTGGGTCGGCACTCTCCACCTGCAGGGCATTGTTTGGGCTGGACTTCATACAACCCAATATAATGCGCAGAGACTTTGATTGAATGGCATCCAATTTTGCTAATGCTGTTTTGTTGTAAGGGTCTAATAAGAAAGAGCCATAATCCAGTAAACTTCTTATTGTAGCATTATAAATGAGTTTTAATGTGATAGGATGGGCACCCCACCAAACACCCGCAAGAGCCCGCAACATATTAATATTTCTCTCACATTTACTAATTGTGTAATTAAAATGTGCGATACCTGATAGTCTAGAGTCCAAGACGACGCCGAGAAATTTCACATTATCTTCGGCCTTGATGGGAGATCCTTCAATTTCTAGATGTACATCTGGTATAACTCGTTTACGAGAGAAAACCACAACAGAGCTCTTAGAGGCTGACAATTGGAGTCCATGATCAGAAAGCCAATCATTCAGAGAATTGAGGGATATTTGCATGGATATGCCAGCGTCAACTATGGATGGGGCAGCTGTATATATGCACAGGTCATCTGCATATTGTAAAATATGGCATCCGATGTTGAGTGACCTATGCAAATCAGATGTATAAATGTTGTACAGCAAGGGACTCAACACCGAACCCTGGGGGAGACCCCTCCAGAGCAACCTGGATGTGTGGACAAGATCACCAGGGATGTGTACGCTAACAGTACGGCCTGCCAGAAAATTACATATGCAACGTTGTATCTTTACCGGAACACTCAGCTCACGTAATTTACTTCTGAGCACGGAAAGAAGAACATTGTCGTATGCAGATGAAATGTCTAGGAAACAGGCCACAACCGACTGGTTTTCACTGAAGGCAATTCGCGTATCAGAAATAAAGGTGCCGATGCTATCTAAGGTACTGAACCCCTTTCGGAATCCAAACTGAGATCTGCTATCATTCCTTTACTTTCCACATACCACTCCAACCTATTTTTAATTAAATGTTCAAGGATCTTACCAATTACAGGGGAGAGTGCAATAGGACGGTAGTGATCAGAATTATCAGGAGATTTGCCTGGCTTCAGAATGGGGATGATTAATTGAGATTTCCAAGCGTCAGGGATATTACCAAAATTAAAACATGTATTTATTAAATTTAGAAGGAACTGACGACTATGATGACCAGACATTTTGTAAAAAGAATAGGGAAAGCCATCTAAGCCAGGAGATGAGTCCTGGACATATTTAAGTACAGAATTTAGCTCATTTATGGAGAAAGGTTCGTCTAAAGGATCAACAGCGAGCATATTAATTGCCAATGAGGGACATTCATCAATAAGAGGAGCATAGGCAGGAGCCAATCTGTTAATGAATTGTAGGGCGATGCTTCGTGAGATATTGGGAGAATTTTGAGGGAAGCATCCGCGTCTAAATTTTTTATAATTTTGCCAGACTAGGGAAGACGGGGATGAAGGTGAAAGAGAGGAACAAAATTTTTTCCAACTCTCATACTTTTTTTTCTTGAATGTGCGCTTGGATTTAGCCACTATTCTGTTAAATTCCCGAAGGTTGGAGAGGGTCATATTCTTGATGTAATTAAATTCAGCTTCTTTCCGGGATTTAATAAGGTATGTGCATTCTCTGTCCCACCAGGGAGGAGAAGATAATTTTCCCAAAGCTGAATTTTTCAAGGGAATACTCAGATCTGCAGCAGCTGAAATGGAATCTGAATACAAACTCAAACAAGCATCCAAATTGTCAAAAGAGATTTGGGGAAAGGAAAGGATTCTTTTTTCTAGATTCTGTTGGTAAATGTCCCACCTGGCGTCAGTAATGCGATACTGCAATAAGGGAGTTCTATTTTTGCTAGGGAGAGACCTATTGGAAAAGGTAGAACAAATAGGGTAATGATCACTACCGTATGTTGAATTAAGGCGTTTCCAGTCTAGGGAATTTACTAGAGTGGATGAACACAGTGTTAGGTCCGCACAGCTTCTGCTTTGACCCGGTCTAGGGAGTCTAGTGGCCGATCCATCGTTAAGGACGTATAACCCTATTTCATCTATTAGTTCTGCCAAATAAGTACCTGAAGCGTCACAATGGTCAGATCCCCACAAGAAGTGATGACAATTAAAATCTCCCATAAGAATAATTGGGTTCAATAAAATACATAAATTTCTTAGGAAAGGAATACATATAGGGACAGAAGGAGGGAAATAAATGGAGATAAAATTAATACCAAGGATGTTAACACCAATGGCATTAATCTCGGCTCCATGAGGAGGAAGAGAAAGAGAAGAAGAAGGGAAGACATTATTGACCAGTATAGCAGCACCACCATACCCGTCATCACGGTCATCACGGTAGGTGCTATAACCTGGGATGTGAAATTGGAGATGTGGCAAGAGCCACGTCTCCGAAATTGCAAAGATTGCGGGATTATATAAATTGATTAAATGGAAAAAGTCATGTTTTTTTGGGAGGGCGCTCCTGGCATTCCACTGCAAGAGATTTAGATCCATTATGGTGGGAAAAAATTGTGTCAATTATGTCATTGGCAACGTGGTCAGGTAGGTTAATTTTAGTTAAAAGAGAAGCTAGTAGTTTAATTAAAGAGAAGATTTCACTAGAGGGAATATCTTCAGAAGGAGAAGAATTTTTACTGAGAGCGCAGCCATTAGCAGAGGGAGAAAAAGAGTAGGAATTAGTAATAGCTCTATGGGCTCTTTGATCATAGCCCGGGACGTGAGGGGCATGACTTTTAGGCTTCTGGAGGATCGTTTTTCTGTAGGAGGAAGAGGAAGTCTGAGGATGGAAACGTAAGGACGAGGGGGCTGAAGGAATAATATGAGTTGTGGGAGGGACTGATGCTGAAACATCAGCAAAGGACTTTGACACAGTAGGGAATGTTTTGGATGCTTCTGCATATGAGATGTTGTTCTGGGCCATAGAAACTTTAATATTTTTTTGTCTCTGGTATTCAAGGCATTGCTTGCTATTAGCACTGTGAGGTCCAGAGCAATAAAAGCAAGTTGGGTCCTCTTTAGTGCAGTTCTCACCAAAGTGTTCATCACCACAGCGGAAACAGCGGGGCTTTGAGCGACATTGAGTTTTTGTGTGACCGAATTTACAGCATCCAAAGCATTGTACAGTAGGGAAATAATATATATCTACAGGGAGGGAATTGAAGCAGCAAAAGACACGTTTTAGAAGGGTCTGACCATCAAATGTAAGAACCACAGAGGAAGTAGGTTTCCACTCTGGTACCCCATCAGTAATAACTTTGTGATTAATGCGTCTCACCTTCAGTATTCCGCCACAACCAGATGGTGTCTTAATATTTAAAGCTATCTCTTCTTCTGACCAGTCATTAGGCACACCCTTAATAATACCCATCCTAGTGATATTATAAGTCGGGATTAATGAGGAGTATCCATTTTCTAATAATTCTTTGTTGGCCAAAAATGAGTTTGCATCCTCTGGAGATTTAAACTGGACAGCAATCCTTTTTTTTTTTTTTTTTTTTTTTTTTCGGGTAGAGGGCCGAACCTCCTACGAGGTCCCCGCGCAAAAGGGGCGCGCGGGGTATGTGAGACTCAACGATCTGCATGGTGTTGTGAGCAGACCGCGGGCCCAAGGATTTTAGGACCCACCCACTAAACGACTCCCCTGCACTCTTACACCCGACGTCCGATCCCCTCCGAGGTCAGAACCCGGATGAGGTAGGGGGGCTACCGCGGTCAACACTACAACCAGACGGCGCGGCTCACCCCAAGGACGCCCAGCCGACGGAGCCTTCGAGGCGAATCGAAGGCTCTGAAACGTCGGCCGTCTCGGTACGGCAGCCCGTCGGGCCGCCCAGACGGTGCCGCTGGTGTCCCGGAATACCCCGCTGGACCAGAACCAGCCTGCCGGGTCGGGACGCGATACACCGTCGACCGGTCGCTCTATTCACTCCACGGCAGCGCGCTAGAGTGCTGGTAGCGCGCCGCGCGGCCTCACCCCCTCAGGTCGCCCCTTGACCTTCACCGGGGGGAGGCCGCCACCTACAGGGGCCGGGACGTACGGGCGTATTCCCGCCTCCGGCCCCCGGCTCGACGGCGACGGATCGGTGCGGAAAGGGAAGAGCTCTCCCTCTCTCGCTCCGCCGCCTCCTTCTGCGAGATGGTGGACTCGCAGAAGTCGAGCATCGCCTTCCAGGACGCGTCGCTGCCGAGCATCGTAGCCACGACGCGCGGCAGCGAGAGGTCCTCTCCAATGACCGCGACGAGGGCGGCGCGTTGCTCGTCAAATCCAGAGCAACGCGCCAGCGTGTGTTCCGCTGTGTCTTCCTCGTCGCGGTCCGCGCAGTGGTGGCACTGCGCCGTCGGTTCCCTTCCGGCTATCTTATGCAAGTACCGGCCGAAACATCCGTGGCCGGTAAGCATTTGCGTCAGCCGGAAGGTGAGGCATCCGCGGTCGCGGCCCACCCAGTCCGCGAGAACCGGGCGGACCGCCTCAACGGTACGGAGGCCGGCCGACGGGTCCGCCAAGCGGCGAGACCACGCCTCCAGCACGGACCGCCGAGATTGGAGCCTCCGCGCTCGAACTACTCCTTCGCCGGGGCGCCCTTCCCCCCTAGAGCGGAGGTCGCTACGCCACCGGTAATCGGCAGCGAGCGCCTCCGCCTCCAGGTCCCAGGGTGGCGCCCCGGCGAGCAAGCACGCCGCCTCGAAGGAGACGGTGCGGTATCCTCGGATCGCCCTGACCGCGATCGCGCGCTGCGGACGTCGCAGCGCCGCGACGTTCTCGCGGGTCAGGGCGTGGCACCATACGGGAGCGCCGTATAGTGCCATCGACCGCACCACCCCCATGTAGAGGCGGCGCGCCACCTGATCGGGACCCCCGACGTTTGGAAGAAGCCGGCTCAGAGAGCCGGCCGTCGCCATCAGCCGAGGGTGGACAGCAATCCTATTCCGACCTATTTTTTTGACTCCATCAGGAAGAACATTTTTAATATTAAGTTTGATCATCATCTGTCCAAACTTAATGGGGTGGAGGGTAGTTCCCGATTTCGGGTCAGATTCTGTACGAGTAACATGGACCAAAAATGGAGCCACATCCCTCGCAGAATAGCGTTCGCGACTATACTTATTAGGTGCTAACGGTCGTTGTTGTTTGGGAGTAGACGAAGCAAGATCATTATCATTGTTGGTTTCGAGAGCTCGCTTACGATGATGTGCTTCAATCGACTCGAAACTAGTTAATGGTACAGTAAGGACTTGTGAGTATGTAAAATCACCCTGAGGATGTTGTCCCTCATCGTTCCAGGTTAAACTAGGATCTGGGGGACGGCCAGGGGGTCGATCGTCAACCTCCATGATCGGCCCGCATTGACTATGCGAGATTAAATAAATGAAAACTTACCTTATGACTTCACACAAAATTTAACAATCACAACAAGAAAAACAAACACAGATAGATATAGGCAGCAAAAATATAACCAAAAACACAAAAAATTAAAAATTAAGAGGAAAAATCGTTCGCATGTGCTAACCACCCAAAACGGTACGGCTATTCCGAACTGAGTTTCCTCAGTATTGTTATATATATATTATATATATATTATTATAGTTACAACGGCTGCCGCACCCTTCAAACCGAACCTTCAACCGATTACTAAGACTTTTTTAATTTAAATATACATACTCCCTGAAATATTAATATTATTATCTAGACACTTAGCTATAACTTTAAGAGGTATGTATTATATTACGTCAACAGTAGAATCCCCTTTCCATTTTGACTTTGATGTTTGTTTGACGATCGCAAGGGTACTCGGTAATGTTGAGGAGATTAAGGTTATTCTGGTGTTGAGTGACTAACGGAGTCTAAATTCATCAAATCGTGAATACTGTCACCCACATTAAATCGTGGTCTGGAATTAATACTTTATTTATTAAAAAGGCCTGGCTTCAAATTTACCTTGAAAAAAGATTTCGAAATTCGTTTGTCATTGAAGTAGGCCTTTCTATATAATAGTTTCAAACAATCGTAGCTTTTAAACAGGGGCAAGAGACTACGAGCCTAATTTTTATTTATTGCTCTTGTAAGCAGACGATCATACGGCCCACGTGATGGTGAGTGGTTAACGCCCAAGGACGTAAGCAATGCCAAGCCACTGCCTACTGTTACTGTTTCCAAAACAACCTTTAATTTCGACACAAACAAGTCTTCAACTATGATAATAGTAGCACAATTGATGATTTATTATAAGAAACGTGGGATGTTGTTGTACTCATAGGGGATATATTAAGAGAACTTTACGGCTCATACAGTTCAGCCTGCTATCGTGACTGACCAATCAATTTGACCCTCCCAATTTTTATAGGAAAACTATTCACACTTTAGTATCATTTCTCAAAGTATTCATGCTATGGTGGTTTGTTATTTTTTCTTCGTATTCGCAGCAGATTTTCATTCAAATATTGTATAAAAGTGAAACACACTATTTGAATAATATCTATAATGTTCAGATTTCAGATATATGTGTATGTGTACAATATTAAAATATAAACTAAAAAAGAGCAATCGATGCTAGGCACTAGACGTTACAAATTAAACTAAAATTTAGATTTTTATACTGAAGTTAAATCGGCGCGCAAATCTTGTTGAATGACGTCAGGGGACGGACGCCCGAGTACGATTTAATGTGCCAATGTAGCGCGCTACACTATCATTCAATACCAGGCGGACTGTGCATACATTTTTTTTTTTTTTTTTTTTTTCGGGTAGAGGGCCGAACCTCCTACGATGTCCCCGCGCAAAAGGGGCGCGCGGGGTATGTGAGACTCAACGATCTGCATGGTGTTGTGAGCAGACCGCGGGCCCAAGGATTTTAGAGCCCACCCACTAAACGACTCCCCTGCAC